>NC_140916.1:12026331-12372484 GCF_045865225.1 Trachurus japonicus | reverse complement strand
GAAAACTGAAAAAAGCAACATAAGACAGAAAATGAAATGACACGGGAGCAGGAACTTGAGCTCACAGGGTTCATCACAGCTGACATCCATGTTGTATTTGCAGCACAAGGAAGCGTTGAGGGGGCGTTGTCCTTGACGGAGAGAGAGGAGGAAGGAAAAAAGACAAAAGGTGATGCTGATTATGATTCGGCAGCAGCAAACACTCAATGCCTTCCAAGGGCCTCTGCGTGTGGATCCACTGTCAAGGTCCGGTGGTGACAACAAGACTAATTACTCCATAATGGGAATCATCCCTCTCTTTCAACCCGAGACAGGAGCCCTGGATCGCTGAGAACTGGCTGGGTGATTACAATGTGGCCTCATAAGCGCCGGCATACATACAGATTAACTGTGGTCCAATCCATCAAAACAGAGAGCCGGTTGTTACCACACTGAGTTTGCATGCGGTTCCATTATAAAATAGCCCCTTGGACAATTTGGTCTGGTCTGACTTTGTTTTCTTGAGGGTGTGTGAAATGGGCGCTTACATATGGTAATACATATTCAACAGCCTTTAAATCGTCTGCAGCCTGAAAGTGAGATGAGAAAGTTTTTTTTGGGGGGGGACTTCTCTGTCTTTGATGTGTTCATTTACATGTGCGGTAGGTTTGTCTGCATCTCTTGTTCATGCAGAGAAACTCGCCCCTTCTGTTCAGCCACATTAAAATCCAGGGTGACATGCAAAATGGAAAATAAAATCAGCTTTAATGTTCTCAGTGGAGTTTCATTTCATGTGTCTGCTGCTCAAAAATACACCGCAGACTTCGTCTGTGCAGCACACAGCTACTTTAATGGGCTTTTAAGTGACTTTGGAATGAGCTAAATTACTGTGACAACAAATGTATAAATATTTGGAGAATAATCAAGTATCGTTGACAGGGGCGTTTAAAGACGTGTCTCTCAGATCGTCATGTTAGATGGATAATATGCACATTGTGCAACCTCATTAACACATGCCGATCAATAAAAACTAGTGTTTTCTTGTGAAAATTGGATTTCCATTGTGTATAATCAATGAATTTCAGCCTTCATTTCCACAGATAATGGAAACAACACAGAACAATGCCACACCTGAATGAATTTAACTTTTAAAATCCTTTGAAATTCAAAAGAAAGAGCTGTCAGAATATTAAAAAAACATTTCACATTTATTCAGCAGAGTCCTATGGCTTCTCTTTTCCCTCTCACTGCCCTCAGAAATCATTAAAATTTTTCACAGAAATCAGTTTTGTCCTCCGATAGATTTCTCCACAAGAGTTTTTCCCGTCTCGTTTTAAAGCAGTGCGTAGCCGATGTATTGTTCTGCGTGGACTGACAGCTGGCATGAAGTGCGGACTGACATTTGAGAGGAGTAGATAGACAGCCTCCCTCCGCGGTGGCGAGCACGAGAGAGACAAATGTGACGAGCAGCGAGGCAGAGAACGAAGCCGGCCCCGGTGATTGATACAGGTGTCACCGCGAGAGGTCAGAGCCATGCCTCAAAAAACGGGGCCATCGATTCTCCTGCCCTTTAAACAAACAAAGGGACATCTCTGCACCGAGCCTCCGCTGGGCTGTTATAGGCTCCGACTTCTTCCTGCCCCTTCAAAATAACTCCACACATCAATGCACAGTTCAATGTTGGCTGTGATCAAATGTGGCTGAATAACAACTTTTTTTTCCATGTGTGAGTGTTTATATATGTGACAGTGTTTCTGCATTGGCACCGTGCTCCGTGCAGGGCTGAATCCCAATTTTACCACTTTGAGGGAAAAAAGCACTGCACTATTTTTAGTTTTAACGCCTTTCCTCCATCTCCATTTGCCTCGTGTCTTTTTCCTGATAGAGTGCCGTTGAAAGTTGCTGGGGCATTGCTGAAATCTATTCCCCTCCTGCTAAGGCAGCTGTTTAGAGGCTCTCATTAATAAGAGAGGACTGTAAGGAAACCAGCATGAAGGGGGGGGGGGCTGCATCTCCCCCATAATAACACCAGCGCCTAATCTGAGGTGGAAGAAACCACAGTAAACACAAGAATGAAGAGGGAGTGAGGAAGGGAAAAAGAAAAAAGTTGCCCCAGCGTCTTGGTGGGCTAATAAAGTGAAATGAGGCCTATCATTTATCACATGTGTTTGTGGGTGTGTGTGTGCTGGTTTTACCCAATAGAAACTCTCTGCGTGTGTGTGTGTGTGTGTGTGTGTGTGGAGGGCCGGACACATGTTTGTGAGGTGATTATCTCTATAAACACAGGGAGGACGGTGTGTGTGTGGAGCAGCTGGTGGGCTGCAGTAAAGGTCAGGCTTTAAGAGCGAGTCTGAGGGGTCTCGGACACTTCAAACACTCACACTCTCAATATGCACACGGTTTCTGTTTCGAGTCCACGTCTCCCTGCGGTTCAGCCGGCGCATGTTCCTACCAGATAGGCTCAAATATAAAGACGGCAATCATTGTTTTTTTTTTCTCCCTTTCCGCTGGCCACTCCAAACAGCCTCATATCGGAAAAGACGCCTTTGTTGTGGCCGTGGTGTTGCCACATGAAACTATAGCCTTTTTTTTTTTTTTTCATCAAAGCAATACTCTTGAAGGAAAATCCAATTCAAAATCTATGGCTCTCATTATTGCTTTTTGTCTAGTTTGCTGGTGTTAACATAGAAGCAGCTACAACTTCTCCTCAGCTGCTTGTTTTGAATGAAATTTCTTGCTTGCTGTGAATTATTAATACAACAGCATCCACTTGAAAATGGCAAAATTTACACTTGAAATGTCACAAGATGAAGCATTGTTTTGTTTCCAACCCCATAAATGCAGACACACATTTTTATTACACGCACTGACCAGACCCCAACTGAGGCATCAGGACAGTGTAGTCAATACTGTGGCTGGTATCAGCACTTAGTGTATGAAGTAAGATCTTCAAACAGAAATAGAAATAAAAGATGCTCTCAATCATCAGTTACTTTTTGGACTTTTATCTCAAAACATATTGAAACGCGCTTATCATTAATTCACAGTGGCCCAGCTGCATCTTCAGTTTTCATATTTTGTTCACACATCAGTGTAAACACATGTTTATTAATATGACACCATAGAAATGTGACATTTAAGAGGCAGGAACCAACACATTTAGTAATTTTGCTTGATAAATGTCACAAGAAAACAACAGTTTTACTTTCTGATTAGTTTTCTGACAATGGATTGATTGATTACTCAACTAATTGCTTTTATACTGCTCTGTAGAGTGCGGTCATGCACATATTATATGCATATATTTTTTGTATTTTCAATTTGCAGTTACATTTAACTATTAAAATGTTCAATATCAACTTTTCCTCCTAAATATCTCTTGTTTAAAGGTTTAAAGGTGCACTGTGCTTATCTAAATGCATCGAGCCATCACAAACGTACTAAAATGCTTCCTCATAAAATATCTGCAAAGCCACTGTTCTCAAAACTCAAAGGTTTATGTGTAGTTTATGTTAATTTTCTTTTTCTTTGCCAGCTTACAGTCTTCTTCCTCGTCTTTGGCAGCAGTTTTTGAAATTGTGTTGCCCGCATGCTCGACTGCATGTGCATGATAACCAAACAAAGCAGAGACCCACGTGTAAAAAAGAAAACATCACACTCCATAACTCAGCTGGTGGTGAGAAACTCGAATGAGCAGCTTTAACTTTGTAAAGATTGTTGTTGAATTTATATGTTCGAGTCAAGAAGAGAAATATTGGTCAATATACAGCACAGTCTACTGTTTCAGAGTGAGTTCAACTGAAATGCTGATTAAGTCATCACATGAGTCGGCCTGTAACACTGTACCTATAGAAATAAACCCTGTAGCTAACACAAACGTGCACTAATGGTTGTGAGCGAAGAGCATTTGATGAAACAAATTGCAGCATTTTATTCTGATCATTCAGCTCGCCGTGGTATTTCCACTCTGGGCAGCAAACATTAATTCCTTGTGATGAATTTTACTGGACGCATGCAATTTACCAAAGAAATCTAATAAAACCTTTGAGGAGATAAATGTAGTTTATTTACCTTCACTGGAATAACAGAGCAGTACGTGACTCAGGTTCCCTATTGTCTATGTTGCTGTGCTGTGCTGTGCTGTGCTAGATAGATAGATAGATAGATAGATAGATAGATAGATAGATAGATAGATAGATAGATAGATAGATAGATAGATAGATAGATAGATAGATAGATAGATAGATGACTCAGGTCCATTATACGAATACTGTGTGAATACAGGAAGGGATGTAAACAGGCTTTGAAAAGATGGTCAAGACAATTAGTAGTTACTGCAGCAGTGAGCATGGGTGGCCCATTTGTCGAAAAACACGTGCTAAAGCGCCCTCTTGTGGCGCTTTTCCACTAGCGCGGCACGGCACGGCTCTACTCGTTTTTTGTTTTTTTTGCTTTTCCACTAGTACCTGGTACTTTTTTGGTAACGCCTCGGCCCTGGTTCCAAGCGAGCCGAAGCGATACTAAATGTGACGTCAGCCGACTGCCTTCCACTGACTGGCCAGAGCGTCGTCACTGCTGGAAGAGTCGTGACTGTGACTTCCAACGCGAGAATCAAACCCGGTAAATTTGGAAACTCTGTGGTGAGACCGTTGTTATTCTTTCATGTGAGTTAAATGACTGCTGTGTGGAAAACCACGCTGTCGTCCGTAATCAAGGTGCAGATGAGTGAGTTTGGAGCTGACGAGAGGATCGAAAAAAGAGAGAGAGACGAAACAGCTAAAGTGCCCTCTTCAGTGGCGAGGACGCGCTATATTTGCCCTTTTTTTTCTTTTCGCCCCTGCCCTTCAAAAAGTCTGTGCACGCCACTGTACTGCAGTATTAAATAGAGGATTAGTTTGGCCTTGTTTCATGGCCGCTGCAACGTTTGTTATTTTTTTTTTTACAATATCCTTTTTCTGCCAAGATATTATTCATGCTATTTTGACATATTTTCTCATTATTACTAAATATGTCCTTATTCGGTTTTTCTAGGAAATATGTGTGGTTGTAGCAGTATATCACTTAATCTTGTTATAGGAGGAAACTTTCTAGGTTATTTCACAAAAAACGGACATATCTTGTTAAAATAAAGTTAAAGCTGTTATGCTGCTATAACAAGAAAAGTTTCAGAGTGACAAAATATAACATAATAACACGGAAAAATGTTGCATAATGTGAAAAGGATCTTGTGAAAACAAGATCCAAAAAGACAAAAACAGCTAATATAACGGGCTTGTTAAAGGTGATGATAGGAATACTTTATTTTCCTATTTAAACATAAAATGTTATTATAGTGTTACTCATTCACTGTGCTGTTCTCCAGTGAAATGTCAAAGATTGAGTGTTTCCATGAGATTTGTGTTTGTCGCAGGCTGGAAAAGCCTTTGAAACTGAAGCAGGCTTAAGACGCTCACTGGACAGAAAAACTCTCCACAGATTCTCTTTTCAGTGGATTAGCAGCTGCTCGACTCAAAAGGTTATCGACATTTGATTGCATGGTTTATTTTCTCCCATTTAACCCCAATTAACATACAACAAACTGACTCCTGCCTGTAAACGTGTTAAATACATTAATAAATGTGTACATGCGCACTTAAAGTGTTAAACTCTGTTCATACACACCAGTCCAAAGCTTGTGCTCAGAAAAAGCCGGTTGCAGGATGTAATTGAGCTGTGCTTCTGAGTGTGTTGTCGAAATATACAGGCGATCTCCCTGCAGGGAGTCCGCCGCAGTGATGTAAGACACGGGCGTGTGAAGCGAGAGGAAAGGTCATCAGCGAGAGACCCATAAATCGTTCTGACACTCAAACGTTCAGGCGCATGTTTCTAATCAGCTCGGCTTCAAATAATATTATGGTTGAAGAATTCACCGCCGCAGTCATTAGCTGTTATCAAAGACTAACTTTACTGTGGCGAGACTCGAGGGGCTTATGGGTTTAAAACCACTGGGAACTTGAGGCATGAAGAATAATTATGTACATTCACGGTGAGTGGTTCAGGCAGGTGGAATGCTTTCCACTCTCCTGCTCCAAACTTGCTTGTGTTTTTCGACAGGCTGATCAAATGTTTTAGTTAAAATGTTCAGCCCACAGAGAGAGAGAGAGAGAGAAGAGGGGGGAAACGTTTCTACAGCACGTTTTCTCGCACACAGAGAGACAAACACAACATCTCGCTCTGGTGCTCCTCCAGCTGGATCAAAACTTTTACCGACACTTGAGCCAATCACAACCGCGAGTCCCAAAAAAAAAATTCCAAAAAAGTTTAGTTTATTTGTTTCCCCTTTCTGCCCACTGCGTGAGAAGCAATTATTCCACTCCATATATCTCACTGAAGACTGTTTGGATACCCATTCTGCTACCAGGGGATGAGTTTGGCAGCCGTGTTTTGACAGTCATTTTCACAATAGACTCCCTTTTTTCAAATAACTCCAGCCAGTAATTTGCTCATACATCTTTGGGAACAGCTCACCCACCCATAAAAAAGCCTTAAATCCTGAAGCTAAAACAAGGATTCACTGCTAAAGGACTAAAGGAGATCTTCTTTTTTTTTTGTTTCTTTCTTTGTTATTGCTTTTTTGTGTGTGTGCGTGGATGCATTTATTGTGAGATAGAGGAAGTGAGGCTGTTTCGAGGAGAATCTGCACTTCCTGTGTGTGCTGGTCTCCGAGGTTAATTATTACAGTACAGACAGTAATTTGCTCTTTGTATTGGTACTTATCTCCCCTCACAGCTGGTGTGTTTTGCCGAGTGGACGGCCATTAATCAAACCTTTCTCTTGCAGGAAGTTGGACTATCCATCACCTCCTCTCTCCCTCTCTTCCCCCCTCGGCCACCGCTCCTCTCCCACCAGACGTTAAAACCTTTTCATTTTACATGCCCAAGTGCAACCTTGAATATCATTTCTGCTTTTTTTTTTCTCCCCCCCTCCGAGTCCGTAGTCAGCGGATGGTTTGAGTGAATCATTTGCACAAATTGGAGCGTTTTACAGTAAGTGGTTGTGATTGGTTGAAGTGGGCTGTTTGTCTGTCACTCAGGAAGAACGAGTACGAGAACGCAATCATTTTACGTCCACCCGGCTGACACTGAAATACGTATTCATGGGCCACACCATTTATCACTGAGCCGTTAAAATTGGCTTTATTCTGCTTGTCAGACTCCTCAAAGGCCGTGAATTAAAACAGGACAGAGACACAGTTGATTTGATGTTATTAAGAACTGTATTATTGAGTCTGGCCTGAATCGTTGTTGTTGTGCCTGTAGTTTATTTTATTTTTTAAGTATTTTTTGAATTGACAGGACAGTTTAGAGAGACAGGAAATGGGGAGGCAGAGACAGGCAGCAAAGGGCCACGAGGGGGAATCGCACCAGGGCTCCTGCAGCGAGTACTAATAGCCTCTGTATATGGGGCGCCTGTATTTTAGTGGCAGTTTAGATGCGGTCTCACCTACAGCTGAGACTTGGCGAGACACCGTAGCTGTGTCCTAGTTCTGTACTCCATTCAGTGGAGGTTTTGAAATCCTACTGTGTTCATACTTGAAAAGCTACTAAATTAAGCATAGTCAAACTCAGCATGTATGGTACATCCGCTTGATTTGTGACTGTGTTGTCAGCTGAGTCACAGTTTTAATGCTACAGTCCTTTAGTCTACAGTGTGTTGTAGCTGCTACAGTACACACTGTGTAGAGTTATGTTTGTGAATTAAAAATGTTACAATCTAGCAGGAAAATGTGCAAGTATTGCTGCTCTGGACTCCATTAAAACCATATAATGTTGATGACACTTGACAGATAGACAGAAAACTCCTTCTGCTTCTGACGTTGTTGTTCCCTGTGTCATTCAGGGGCTCTCTCATCATCATAGCCTCCAGCTGTGAGCAGCTTTCTCCACTTTTCTTTGATTGTGCTGTTGATGGATGCCACTGCCCCACAATGCAATGCACAAAACGTATACATACTTTAAAGGCAACATATTATGGAAATATCGCTTTTTGAAGACTCTTTAACATATATTTGGGTGTTTGTCTTGCTTTCCGGCCCCTAAAATGCGAGAATCTGTAATGTGCAGGCTCCCTAGGTTGAAATCCATGTGGTTTTATGAGCTGTTCCCTCAGTTGTCTTCCAGTGATGTACTGTAACTAGGTTTTGAATTTGCATAATAACACCCCTACCTGGGACCGGTAGAAGGGTTGGGGCGGGGCAAGCAGTGGCTGATTTGCATTTAAAGAGACCGTGAGGAGTTTGCTTTTGGTTATAAAAGAGCCTCATATTAATGTGGATGAATCTACATTACCCACACTTCATAAAATATATAAATATATCGTTTTGTCTTTATAGTTATTTTGATATTATTATTTAGTGACTCGCCCAGCATTCCCTAGTTTCAGCTTCCCGGACGCTGCCTGGCGCGTCATGGGAATAACACTCCCGAATCGCTAGTTGGCATCGTTTATGGTCGGAACTACGACGGTATCTGATCGTCTTTGAACCTCCGACTTTCATTCTTGATTCATGAAAACATTCTTGGCAAATGTTTCCACTTTCGTCTTGCGCTGGTCCAAGAACTTCACCATGCACGAGGAGGCTCATGGGAAATGTAGTGTGAAAACACTTGGCTTTCCGACATTCCTCGTAGTCCCTTTAAAGGGACAGGCTCTGAAACCAGCTATTCTGAACATGTCTATTTTGAGCAGATGAAAAGAGCTGTGATGTTTGATCCTTAGGGTATTTTGACCGAAGTATGTCACAGACATGTCATTAAGACACGTGGGAACTATTTTCATTTGTGGAAAAGGGGCATCATATGTCTCCTTTAAACTTTTGGGGAGTTTACCAGCTCAAATCCTGTATACTGTATTTTGGACAGATTTGGGACATGCAGTAGGAGTACTGAAAAGGAAACATTTGGTAGGAATTGTGTAACATGATGAACCAGCTCTATGGAGAAATTAGAAAACAAAATTTAATAAATCTTTGTTTGGTTTCAGGTCACAGTTTGATCAATCTTCATTAGCACGCCTTTTAACCCTTCCTGTCCCTGTTTTAAAAACTAAACTACGTTGACATCAGTTAAATGCAACACCTTTGGCAGATGTTTCAATCTGAAAGCCTATAGGAACAGAAGGGTTGTGTCTTGAGCTGTTTGAAACACTGGGGCAGGAAATGTTTAGTTTTATTGACCATTAATAGAAAATTGGAACGAGAGCAGATGAGACACCAGGGAGACTTCTTATAGAATTATAGTCCTACTAAAAAGAAAAGGTTCAATTAGAAATGACGCTCTAGTTCTGGTTCTTACACAATCTTACTGCAAATAAACTGCACTTGAGATAATGAAAAGCTGCTAATTGAGAAGCTTCAGTAATAGTTTGCAATAGTCTCATATATAAATCTTGCCAATTTATCTTATCAGCAGGAGTCCTGTGTGGATGAGTGTGGTGAGGTGAGGACGTTAACTTCACACAGGTGACTCCTCTGATTTGTTGTTGTTGTTGGACAGGAACTAGGCAGCACTTCGACAAACAGCCTCAACTTTGTTTTGTCCTCTGAGGTGAAGGAGCTGAAATACTCCCACCACCTGCTTCTCACATGGTGTCATCATTATCCCGTCAGCGCCACTTTGCTCGCCACCATCCTCCATCAGACCTATTGATTAGTTTCTCTCACTGATGGGCCAAAAGGGCGTTCAAGAGGTCAAATAGTCCATTTTCAGCGTGTCCTCTGCTGGACTAGAGGGAAAACTACTTCTAATGGTTTAATGCACATGTAGCCTGGAAATATTTAGTATCAGGTTACTCCAGTTTAAGTATTTTGGGGGGTTTCAACATTTTTGGAATAGATGTTGAATAGAAAGTGACAGTCCTAATTGCTCAGACTTCCAGCTAAAACTTTCAGTTCATGATTCAGGAATTTCCACCTGCTCTTCCTGCAGATCGCTACAAGTTCAAAGATATTTTTAGTCGCCTACATGCACTGCATTTTAAAAAATCTACTCAGAGTTTCAGGTCAAGGGGCCAGAGTGAGAGAGTTTGATTTTCCTGAAGTTTGAGCTTGTGTTTATTGAGGTAGTTGGATTTCAAGCTGCGCTTTGGATCAATGTCCAAACCGTGCTGTGCTATGGGCAGCTGAATCAGAAGGTCGGTGGTTTGATCCCCAGCTCTTCTAGTCCACATGTTGAAGTATCCTTGGGCAAAAACTGAACCCAAATGTTGACCCTGAACTATTATCAGGGGTGTGAGGTATGTATAGAAAAACAAGTGAAATACGTATTAAGATGTTGTGTAACTGTGTGAGACTACTAGCAATCTGAGTGGTTGCTAAAACTAGAAAAGTGCAGTTCATTTATATTGGTGTGTAGTGTGGTGTTAGGACACACAACTTGTGTATTGTTTATGCAGATTTCAACATTGACAATGCTCCATTCCTGCACATTAAAATATTTTTTTAAGGGGGGATACTACAGGTGAATAGGGCAAAATATTTTAACTAACAGATGCCACCATGAAACTTCCCAAGTTTACCACTTACATTAAGACAATTGTTTTTTGTATTACAATTTGTCAAATTTTATGTTTAAATATGTAAATGAGGCAATATCTTTCATTATGCGCTAATTTGCATACATTTCCAGAACCGAAATCTGAACAATGCATAAAGCCCCTTTCAAAATTATTGTTTTGTTTTGTCGACACATTAGAGTCAGACGTTTTTACAGAGGGGATTTTGGATATCTCTTTTTATCACTCTGTAAATGAGTTTGTGTCTGTAAGTGCTGCTGAAGTGGAGATTTTGGGCTCAGAGTCTGAGGAAACAGCCTTTGATTGTTAATGTAAATCGTACTTTTACGATTGGTTGCAGATACGGAGGAAATTTTTGGAGCCTAGATCATTGTTCAGGAGAGAGAGAGCTTTACAGTGATACCTGACATGACATGGGCCACAGTAGCATGCTAACTTTTGGTGAATTTAGGAGAAATCTACTGACAGAGAGACAAAAAGAAGTAAAATAACCACTTTAATGTGGATTTTCTACCATGTCTTTCGACTTTTCTGAAAGAATACATGTTAAGGAAGGAAAATTGTCCAAAATCTCAAAATTGATCAGTTAGTGTCTCGCCTTAAAATCATTCAGTCAGTCCACAGCTCATCTGTGAAACAGTGGTGGGTGATCCGTCAGCCTCTACTTTCAAAGTCCCCTCCATGTCTTTTGTCTTGGATTGAGCCAGACACAAACACGCACACACAAAACAAAGACTCCTCCTCATCAGGTTTATGAGCTGTGACGCTGCGACATCATAAGTAATCCAATCTCCTCTAAACAATGCGAGAGAGGAGTCTCTTAGGTGTAATGGTTCTTTGTTTCTGGGTGCAGCCAGATAAAGAAAGCCTTGTTAAAAAAAAGAGAGAGATACAAGAGAAAGAAATCGAAGCACATTTTGTGGACATGGTGTGGAGGGGATTTCATAGAGAAACAGAGGTGGTAAACTGAGGGGAAGAGCCGGAGCTGCTCTGGAGCTCCCGCTGCCTGACTCTGCTCTTGCCTCAAACCAAAATGCACTTATTCTATTTTTTGCGTGAGCAGAAGCATAAGGGCTCAAGCTGAGTAAAACAATGATTCAAGGTTGCGGTGATAAATGAGCGTGTCTGCTCTGATAGCAGAAGGTCATGTGCATCGGCCCCCAGTGTGTGTCTGCCATCTAGCACGCAGCAAGGGTGCACTGTTGGCATGCCACGACACGACAAGGCTTTTTTTTTTTTTTTTTTTTTTCCCTCCCTGGCTTCAGCCGTCGCCACGGGCCAGTTTCATTGTTTTGCGCATCGGGCTCGCGGCACGCTCAGGATGGGCTCAGGACACAGGCAATTTAGCTTAACTTGTCCTGCAGATGTTGGATTATTATTTTTTTTTTCAGGATTTCAGAATAAAAGCATGACTGAGTGAGTGTGCCACCTAAAGAGGAAAGCTCTCTGGTGGAAACATAACGGCTGCTGCAAGAATGAAACCTCAGAAACAATCAAGCATTTGATCTATTTCACAATCAGTTAATTATTTTAAGTGATTTTCAATCAAATATTCATCATCTCCAGCTTCTCAAATGTGTAGATGTGATAGTTTTCTTTGTCATATATGATAGTGAACTCAACACCTTCAAGTTCAGGCTGCTGAATGAAAGTAATCTGACTACATCACCTTGGGAAATGATTTGATACAATCACTCTTCTCTGTCCTCTCCTTCTATTGTCTCCTCCTTGATTTTCATATATTGTTCACTTCTCTTCTCCTCGTCCTCTCTCCTGGGTACAGCTCTCTGTTTGACAAGTGCTTTGCCCCTTTCAGCTTTTCTTCCACAAAACAGGTCAGAGGAAGATCAATAATTTGCTTGGATAGGCTCTTATCTCCGTCCAAAGGAGGCTTTATCGTCTCTGCTTAAACGGTGTTTCATGAAAATTCCTTGAAACCTAATCCTCCTGGAGATGGGAGACAAAAGAAAAAAATGGCCCTCTATCAAAATATCAAGTGTGTTGATGCAAATAAGTTTCACTTATCTGTTGGCTGCAGATCACAGCAACAGAAGCTCAAAGTGGGAAAAGAGAAGGAAAAAAAAGAAAATCGCTCAGGTAAAGACTCGAATGGCTTGATGCACCGATGAATATCCTGAAACTGTGTGTTAATAAACAAGAGTGTATCTTTTACAGAGTGTACCTGACTGGAAGGGAGCTGGAGGAGTGTGCTGATAAGCTTAGTGTATTTATTATTAGAGTCTAACAGCAGCTAGTAGAGAGCAGGGCGATAGTGGAGCTGGCACATCTTGTCCTCTGTTGGTTGCAACAGGCCCCGACCACAGCGTCCTCTAAAATATTTACAATCAAAAAGTTCAGTTTAATAGAATTTAATTATTACAAAACATGTTCTTTCAATTCAGAACATGATCTGTTCAGTCTTTTCCATTAAATTAGAGTAATTGAAATAAATATTTCTATTTATTTTTTGTAATTATTTGTCATGAAATAAATACATTTCTAAAATTAAATAATTGTTCTTTTTTTTTTCATTAATTTGTGGTATTATGTTGTTGTTTTTTAGTCTATGTGAATATTTCAGGCACGAATGATGAGAATGATGATCTGAGTCATTAGTGTGATGTAACAAGTTGTACATTTGATGAGATTTAAGTAGTTTGATGCCATATAGACATTATCTCAAGGTCAAGCCTGACTGTTAAACAGTAAGAAACCAACAGATCCCGCAAAGAACAAGTCATAGTCGTAGGTAATGTCGATACTGAGTGTGCTGTTCATTGTTGTTCAATGCTATAGTATGACCTTAATGACGGTAGATGAGTAAACTGATAGATAGTAGGAACAACACCAACAAATGGTTGTAGTGGCACACCTGCTGTTGCAAAACAAAAACCATAAAATAAAACTTCTTTAGGAGCCATATTTTGTGTGTGGAAAATTAGACAAACCGTTATTTTATGGCTGAAGTTGGCAGCCACGAGCCAAAAACAGCAACAAGTGCTCTTGTTGAGCTTTTAGCAGCAAATACAGCAATTACATTGGTTACATTAACAACCAGTCCAAACCCATTTCAGCGGTACAGAAGATGAGGCTGTTAAATTTCCATCACCAAACAGGCTAAAGTGGAGTTTATGCTCAGAGGTTACAAGCAGTTTTTTTTTTTTTTTGGCAGACTCAACAGAATTAAAGCCATGAAAATGATTATGTTGCTAACATTTGAAATGAATGGACACACTATGTGCAGGGCTGTGAAGTGTCAAATGTCCTAATAAATTGTCCTTTCATTTCAAAGGACCTAAAGTAAGCAGCTAGATGTCAATAAGCACTCAGAGGCAGTGTTCTTTTACAGCAGCTTCTCTTCAGTCCAGATGCAGCTGAAAGCTGTTTTTCATTTCATTATTACTGTCATTTGAGTCCAGTTAAGAGGGTTTTCGAGGTTTCCAAAGGACTGGTTGTTATTTTTTTTACTTAAAACACACTCTGTTCCAGTGTGGCTCTCCATGTCTAACACCTCTTCACACTATAACACACTGAGGTGAGTCACTCCTCGCCCATTTAGACCACAACGACCGGGAGAAGTCGTGTACTGTGAGCCATCAGGGTAACACTTTATCTGGCTGTTCCCCACTGAGCCCAGAGTCCTAGCCTGTGTCTTCAAATGTCCTGGTTTGTCCGATCAATGGGACAATACCCCCAAAGTATTAGTCAAGGTCAAAATTGCACCCTTAAAGGGATAGTTCAACATTTTGGCAAATTGGCCCATTGCCATAAACCCTATAGTCATAGCAGTATGTTCGTTACCTTTAATTGTCGGTGCAAGCTATTTTTAGAACGGTGGAGCAGAGCCACAAGCTGCTCAGAGCTACGCTACAGAGGCTCATGGGATTTCTTGGTTTCCCAAATACACAATCCAACAACTCCAAAACACTCTGGTGGACAAGTTGTGACCTGCACATTCACCACACTATGAGATAATAACAGAACGTTACCAGACAGAGTTGTTTTAGAGGCAAATGCAGAGACTGCTTGCTGAAAAACTGCCCCCGATGGGAACGCACATCAGCGGTTTTACATGAATTTACCTCTAAAACAACTCTGCCCCGTCTTGCGTTGTGGAGTTGTTGGATTGTGTATTTGATGAGTTTAATGAGGGAAACCAAGAAATCCCATGAGCCTCCGTAGCGTACCTCTGAGCAGCTCGCGGCTCTGCTCCGCCGTTCTAAAAATAGCTTGCACCGACAATTAAAGGTAACGAACCTACTCCTAAAACTATAGGGATTATGGCAATGGGCCAATTTGCCAAAATATTGAACTATCCCTTTAAGTTCACCAGTTCTTAAGAAGCTGCAAGTACTTTAAAATACAGAAATGTATAATGCTTTAGAAATAGTTTGACATTATTGATGTAAAGATAAGAACCACTTACGTCTGTTCTTAAATGAAGCTGATCTGTTTCCAGTCTCTTTGCTAAGATAACCCAAGCTAAGCAAACTATCTGCTGCCTCTGGCTTCATATTCATCATACGCCAGAATGTTATTACTTTTCTTTGGCTTTCAGCAAGACATTAAATAGGTTTTTCCCAAATTTTGAAGAGTTATCACCTGAATATTCACATTTATTTTTGAGTGCACAACTCAGTAAATTTACATTTAATGTTAAAAATTCTGAGTGGGCGAGTTAAAGAGTAACACCACGTCGGGTAATAATGTAACCGTGTGCTGAGGTGAAGCTGTATGAAACATAGCTGTAGTGATTGAAGCTGATAATAGATTTGATATCAACTTAACACCTTGCCACAGGATCCACATCCTGAGGAGTCTGTTAGATTTGTGCTGTGCACTTTCCTCCACTCTCCCTCTGCTCCTGGCAGCTCTTTGCCCGCGGCGTCCTGAGATGAGGAAGCTTTGAATCGGTCTCATTTGGGGTTAGTTCTTAAGCTCTTTGTCCTAATCTGCAGATCACTCCCTTATCTGATCACTCGTGTCTGGATCAGATCCATTTGTATGCAAAACAGGGACTTCTGTCAGTGTGTGTGTGTACAAGGCAAGTGCTTTCCCACTATTATATCACTGCCCACAGGACAGCACAGTTTCTTCGATGATTATTCTGGTGTTTCTGCCTGATTACATAGTGTAATGGTACAGTGCACAGCAACGGGGGCCACTGCTGAGATGACATGCAACGCATTTCATGAGTCAGATTTAATTGTCTATTAAAGATTTTAAAGTGCCTCCCTCTCTTATCTCTATTTTATGATCATCTAAAAGAGCCACTGCAGCCTTTGTGCATCTGACAAAAGAAGATATTATTTAAAGACATTATTACTGCCCAGACAGCAGTTGCACAAATATTTGCAGCGCTACAGCAGCTGTCGTATTCAACTGATAATAAGAAAGGTGATAGCAGTAGTGGTAGTAGGTAGTTGGCTACGTTATTTATTGTGTGGTGCACAGATGGACTCACACAGTGAGTCACCAAAAACTGTAGCGTAGCAGCGCAGGAAGTGGAACATATGTCAGAATGATTAAATTAAATCATTTGTTGTGCATTTAATCTCACAATGCAAACAAACAACTTTATCTTTTCTGTCCCACAGAACATGTAAAACACACCAAGTGTTTTTTGTCGTCTTGTATGGATGGATGGATGGATGGATGGATGGATGGATGGATGGATGGATGGATGGATGGATGCTTCCCTTATACTTCACTTATTCCAAAGGGAAATTTCAAATCTTCAGCACCTTATTAGTAATAATAATAATAATGATCAAAATAACATATAACATGAATGATAAAGTAAATTAATATAAAATAATACTCCATAAGATACTTAATTATGTAGTAATAGCAGTTACATTAACATTATTAGCTGTATTGTAATCCTAAGAGTGTCTTTGAAGTAGGGGCTTATGGTACTGGAGCTAATGTGGAAGTGCAGCAGTTGTAGTAGCACATTAGTAGTAGTATTAGTAAAGACAATACAGATAGTGTTGTGCTGTTCAGTTTGATATTTTATTGATAATAAAATAATAGGAGTTAATGATGCTGTGCTGTACAATAGTAGACTATTAGAAGTTACAGGAAAATATTGGAAACAGTAGCCAGTGACACGTGATCTATTTCTAATTAAGAGAAGTTAGTATCTTATTAAAAGGAGTCGTGTCATTGAGACCAACATCTCTTTTACTGAAGAGGCCTCTGCATGATAATTACGAGCAATGACAAACAAATTAGCAACGCACTATGTCGAGCACAAACACAAAACACATCAGCTCCACGGTAAAGAAAACAAACACAACTGTCATTCAGTGAGTTTAAATGATTTAAAATCTTGAGAATGAATGAAAGAGCCTCAAGTATCAAAGACTTGGGTCATGTTTGTGTGGAGGATGGATTATCAGCCTGTCAGCTTTTATGTTCACTTGATCTCCTGTCAGGTGTGGACACAGAGAGAAGCTGCTGTCTCCCTCTGCTGTCTGAATGACAACCTCCTCCTCCTCCTCCTGCATCACTGTGCCGAGAAAAACTGTCCCTCTGTGGTGAATGATCAAACTAAATCCAACCTTTTTTTTCAGTTCTTTTACAGTTCATCTCAAGGTAAATCTCCAGCTTCAGCACCTTTTTTTTTTACAGTCGAAGGTGAAATACGTCCACATAGTCCAGACACAGTCATCTCACAAATGCATAAAACACAACGCAGCTCCTGAAACAAAGAGCACGTCTGTGTTTCATGTGAGGACAGGAGCTAATCCGAGTCCTGCGGCCCCCTCTTGTGGCCAGATTGTATATTGTGGCCACATGAGATCCCTATAGGTTTTATACTATGACATACAGTACATCATACTGTGCTGTACTGTAACTTTGAACCTCACAGAGCGTTTTGTTGCGACATGTTAATCCCTGACAGCAAACACTCCTGCGGTACAGCTTTACGTAACTCTGTAGTTAAATCCAGAGACCTGAATTACAAGGCAATTACAAGTTCCAACAGCCAGTAATGGGATTTCGTTTTAGATCAGAGCAGCAGGGAAGCCACAGTGCTGCTCTGTATACAATTACAAAAAAAAAAAAAAACCCAATTAGAGAGTAACCCATTAAGGAAATACCAGCTCGCACTATTTCCTTAATTTCCCTGTTGAAGTAGTAAAAGTTGCCCATTCATTTAGTGTCCAGTGAATGTCACTGCTGTTATGTCATTTTCTAGACATAAAAATACACGAGGGCTCTTGGAAGCAGTCGGTGTAAATGCATGATATAAATACGTCCTGCGCACTGAACCATAATGTTACCTCTGTGTGCTGCAGATCCTTAAGCTCTCTGCATATGACATAAAAGACTATATAAAGTCCAGTTGTAGGCGTATTCGCTCAAGTACTCTTTGTTATATGAGCTGTTTACTGTAATCCCAGCTGAAGCAGGAGCGTTGACAAGACGCGCTTTGAGAAATATAAGACACAGAGGAGCAAGTAGATAATGGAAAACACTGCATGAACACACGGTGGGAGGGAAAGAAAGGACATTTTAACTGTGTTTTATTTATCCTACTTCTAGAGCTTAGAAAATGAAATGAAATACAAAACTTTTAAGTCTAAGAATATGATTGTTGCTGGTCAGGTGGTTGAGCAGATTTGGTATAGTCATAAGGTTTTTGTATATTTATATATTACATAGATTGTTGTTTCTTTTATATAACTCAACAGTAGCACCAATGTTTCCAACTTTGAATAATAAAGTGAAAACTTGTAGAAAATATACTGTAACTTGGTGTACTTCTCATATTCTGATGAGACTTACTGCAACTCATACAAAAGCAACAGCACTCACAAGTACGATGAACCACTCCACTTAACTGTAGCACTGTGTCTCGCTTAATCATCAGTTTGCAACTTTATAACTTCAACATTCACAAACACACGGGGAGTTTCCTGAGCACAAACACTTATTCAGCTCACACACTCGTAAACATAAGCTGTTATTAAGAAGAGACTCATCCCTGAGGATTTGATTTACTTAAAAGGTTTAATGTGCAGCTTATTCTAATGATTATATTGATATAAAAGGCAGCTTGAAGTGATGTTTTTACTCCATTTCCCAGGTGTTTATTATTATGTTGTCAGCTTCAGAGAGCAGCTGGAGAATACTGTTAAATCCCCAGGTGAGGGGTTGTACTGGTGTAATTTCATCACAGTGAAAGATGATGCCAAATTACTTTGAGATATAAAAAGACACTCAGATCTAAACAATGTGAGTGTTTTAAAAATGCCTCAGTCAGCACAGTGACCTTAACCATTAACTTATTCTTTGTTTTGTTACAATTTAAGCCTTTATTTTGCTGTCGGTGTCTTTTTTTTCTTTTACTTTTTCTTTTTTTTTACTAAACACGAGCTTTCAATCCACACATCACCTCTCCATGTCTTCAGAAACTTTAGTGCTTGACGCTTCTTGAAGATGTTTCACCTCTCATCCAAAAGGCTCATTCAGCTCAAACTGATGTGAGGAGTGCAGTTCATGGCCGACGCCGGGTCGTCAACACCTCGAGAGCCATCGACAACAACTCTCAGGTCCGCATCGCCTTCTTCACATAGCACTTCACATAGCAAATCCCACGACCTGGCTGACTGCGAATCGTCACAGACCTATCTGCAAAAATATTCAGTTTGACCACACTGAGTTTTGTCAACACAGAATCATTCAGCATTCACCTCAGCGCGCTCTGCGAACAAAGACTTCTCTAAAGAAAACACAGTTATTGCCGCTGCACTGTAAGCATTCCACTTTGCAAAAAATAATATTTGGCCCTTGAAGTAAAAAAAGTGAGGTCATTTGTAACAGCGGAGTCGATCTGCGAGCGATCACTGCAAAGTTTAACAGCATTCATCACCGTGTTCATTTGTCATGGCACTCGCTAAAGTGATCCATCAACACGCAGAGTTGTTTGGCCCTCCACTGTTATTTCAGTTGATTACTAAATCAAGACCTGCTTCAGTTGGCAGATCTCTTCTTCTTGCGGCGCTGACGACTGACTCTTTATAACGTGGCTTGAGAAGTGGAATCGGAGTCAAGTGCAGAGTGGAAGTTCATTTGCAGTGTTTTGCTGCCAAGAAGTATAGCAATGTTTTGCTTACAATAAAAGTAGACATTCCCTGTCATATGATCTGACCCTGGAGGAGGTTGTGCTGCTTTTTTCAAAGGTCCACTTTAGTAGAAACATAGAAGGAAGTAAGTTTGTTTTTAAAGGAAAAGTTTGGAGAAACACACACATTTGCTTTCTTGATAAGGGTAAAATAAGAACAATGATATTATAGTGTTGCTTGTATGATGAATATGAAGCTGCAGCAAATAGCCAGTTTGACTTCCACCGCCTTAGATGGATCCTGCTGTATATTTTGAAACCAGACCTTCATATATGGGCTGTGATGATATACTGCATTTTCCACATGACGAAAGGATTTAGACCACTTAGCATCTCCAGCCTCCGTCTGTGCGAAGGGGTTACGCGAGTTCAACGCCAAGCGCCTCTGTATCTGTGGATCTGAATCTGTTATCACTCTGCTGCTGAAGGGGCGAGTTGATGCGTGAGCTGTGTGTGGTATTCAGTGGGTGGTATTCACCGTTCAGCCTTTAAGTTCATGGATCAAGTGCACTGACTCCCGTCCTCCGCGGTATGTTACAATACGGTCACCCCTCCACCTCTTGACACCCCTGCAGTATTTGGCAGCCAGCTGTTGAGGAACATCTGCTCTTAGTGTTTCAGGGTTACTTAAAATGAGACCTGCTCTTAATGCTAAATTAACTCCACTGTTGCGCGCTCCCCTCCCTCTCCAGGAATCTGAAACACTCATATGGACGGAGGAACTTTGTAGTTTCTACCCCTATAGCTACGTATTCTCTCAGGGATGCCGCTCTCATTTGGGGGCTTTTAATTTACGCTTCTTGCTCTTCATTAACTTTCCAGGTCATGATGTGACACTTGTTAAAATGAGATGTTACACTCACCTCGTTGCTTTTGTCCATTTAGAGCCTCCTTAGCTGCTATAATAACAATATATTTACTCTTCCTGGGCTGTAAAACTCTTCACCACCTTTCAACAACAAGGCAATTTATTGACTTTTTTATGTACAGCATAAAAATACATATAAAGACACACAAGATGATGTAAAAAAAAGCCATAAAAAGAGGATGTTAAAAAGATGTGCTTAAATGGGATGATCAGATCAGGGGAATAAAAAACTGCAAGAAATGAATGTCCCAGGTTTAGGTTATTAAAGGGCAGTGAATATCATATTTTAACATTTTGAAGCAGTTTGAGCAGATTTCAGGTTTTCCGTGAGTTTCACATGTATGGCTAAACCGTATTATAGGCTATTGATACATTCTCCAGTATTTAGTTGGCGCAGCTGCCCAGTGGTGCAACTTTGTCACTCAGCGACTTTCAAGTTTAGACTGGTTACAAACTGAATGATTTCCAAATCTTAACCAATTTTAAAAACATGGGAAACCACCGACATGAGGACAGTTTCATCCAGTTTTAATATTGTAACCCTCCAAACACACATCCAGTTGATGATGGTTCCTGGTCTGCTCACTGTCATTGGCTATTGCGGGTGGTTTTGTCAGAGGCAGCCCTGAGTTTCCAAAATCTGGCCCAAAATTGGGCCTAAAATTGTCTAGTGTGTAGCCAGACTTATACGGCTGGCCCCACTGTTTGTGGTCCAGCCAAAGTTTACTATGCAACGCAATCACATCACAGAGTTCTTAAACATCTCAGGAGAGGCTGGTGAATTTATGTTCGACATTTTAAATGACAAAATAAGGTTTCTTTAAGGCTCTCCATTTATTCATACAAATCAGAAGGTCATGTTTTCCATCATCCAAATGTAATAATGTAATAATAATATGAAAGCATTGCTTCTCAGGATCATAAGTTGATGTTTTATTTATGGTGTAAAGGGGAGATTTGTGAAGGTCTCTTTTTTTTTATTCCTGCTGGCTTCAGTTGCACAGCTGCACTGAAATTGAAAGTAAAAATACGGGTTAAGATTGGGTTACATCCGAGGCCAAACTCTAACCCAGACAGTCTACATCATCCAACCAACAAAGAAGCCACTTTACAGGATTCATTACCTTGTTTCTGGTTGTGAGCTCCAGAAAACAACAAAAAAAAAGAAAAACACAGAGTCTGAATGGGCATCAAAATGTCTCCAAGTACTTTAGTGACTTTGAGGTGAAACTTTTCCATTGACACTGCACGGAGTTTATGTAACTGTGGAAGATCACATGCAGTCATGGACCGCATTCTTTGCGTTTCCCTTTTATCTGTACGAGCCGAGCTGTATTGTTGGGCCAGTAAATCACTGCTCGGTCTTTGTCTGTGTGTAGACAGAGCCGTCCACTGAGCCCACAGCCGCCATAGCTCTGCCTACTTAAAGACCTTATTTATGCTCTATGCCTCGCTGCACACTTTTCCCAACACGGCCCATTAATCTGAAGAAGAACTGGAAGGAGCAGGCTCATAGGGGCGCATTATATTTCACAACACTTTATCATTGCTGGAATATGTAAAGGAAAGTTCATAATCCTTTGAACATAAGCCTTTATATCTTCCTTTTTTCACTTTACTTTTTTTTAGCATTGATCTCATTTAAAACCAAATACTGGGGCATAAATTCAGCGACTGGCTCTCTGGCTGTGTTGCTTAAATGAAACACACTGCACACTTCCAGTTAACAAAGGATGACGAACAAGCGTCACCGTTTGAACAAATAAGTGTGCAAAGAAAAAATGCAGACAGTGGCCAGTTTTCAGATTTTATTGGTGAGAGGCAAAGTGTTCACCCCTCTTTTCCCGCTCTGCTTTATTTATTTCCAGCCCGACCGTCTTTCTGCACCATCTTTTACGGCTCTCCCAGCTTGTGTCTTTATGAAGCCGTAGGAAAATACACTACGTCTCGCTTAATCATCAGTCAGCCGGTGGAGAGGAGCCATTTTCTCCTGTGTGGTCCTCCTCGCTGCAGCGTCTAAAAAACTCCACCGACGCCGCTGGAAAACAGTCATCTCTTTGGCCGTCACACTTGAGTGACGTTGCGGCACATCACATGTCTGGCTCAGGGGCTGGAAGTGCCGGACTCATAGTTGCGGAGGGAGGCGTCCTGGGGGTTTATGTGTCAGGAGAGGGAGAAGGGTGTAGTAGAGGGGTCAACCGCGGGGTCACCGACATCTTCATCACGCAGCTTCAGTCGAGACACCTTTCTTGCCGGCTGAGTGAACCGAACTCGAGGATGCGAACTTGAGGATTCTGTGAAGTAGAAACATCTCTGATGGATTTTTTTTTTTTTAGATTTATTGGCTAAAAACATGTGCAGGTGTGTCTCAGGTGCCTTTTTACTACAAGTGGAGGAGCTGCAGGACGCATACCTCGCATGCTAAGCGCACATTTACAACACATAAAATGTGGCTGCCGTGCCAAAGGGTCAACATTTATCAAACCAGCTCACAATATGAGAGAAGTCTGAAAGCGGCATTGTTTGACTCCGACCACAAAATATGACTTTGCCTTTTTGCCTGCACGTACACCCATAACAAATCAGCCAATATTTTGGGTGTGGTAGTACGGGTCCCCTATCCAGAACGCCTCCATCCAGTGATAGATTTGTGTTTTTTCGCAGATGTGACATGTGTGGTGTGCACAGATTGAGAGGGTGCCAGTTTCTTAATGGAATTCTTTAACATATGATACCCGGTGTGGTGAAAGAGGCACTTGGTCTGTTTATGATTTTTAACAACTGACCATTCTAACCCTGTTCCTCTGATTGTTCCTGCACGGCTTTCTGGGGGGAAAAGAGAAAGAAAAAAGTTGGATGGTGCCGTGTTATCGGGGAGGACGGGAAAGTGGTCATGTGTAAAATATTAGCACTGAGCTGAACACATTAACATCTGTTTATTTTCAGTCATGTGTGCTCATCTTATAAGATTACAGGTGGTAGGTAGTTATTATCTTTTTTTTTTTTACATTGGTTCATCTTGATTATTTGATAAACATCCGTTAAATGACACACAGAAATGGCCTCCCTGATCTGACAGCATCATTTTGTCTGTGGTTAAGGATAAGCTGGTTTCAGCACAAATGACAGCTTCTGTAATGTTTGAGTACTTTAGTTGTCATGGTTACAATAAAAAAAGGTGGTTAGGGTTACGGAGCTATCAAAACAGTTGATCATCGGATGTATTGTGGAGTCATTCACCCGCCCAACCCCACCTCATGTATGACTACTGTATGTGGCCCAGCAGCAACGTCACCTGACTTTGACTACAAATACATCTGTATGGGAAACATCTGCATCATGCCGTGTATCTATCAGATTGAGTTATCAAATCAGATTTTATTTTATTGCACTTTTCATACAAGTTTTGTAACACAAAGTGCTTTATACCCTACCTCTCATCCCACAATGCTTTCATGGCAGGGAGCTGTTAAAACCAGAGACAACTGAAGAAATGCTACCATTAATTCATAATGAGGACACACTAATGAGGTAATGTTGAAAAATAAAGACAATTACAAAAGGTAAGGAATAAAAGCTAATCCCTAAAATTATTAAAATATGTCATAAATATATAAATAAGTAAACAAATAAATGCACTTACAATTAAAATCAAAGTAAAATAGCCTCAAATAAATATAATTACGCTCATTCTCTGTCCAAGTAAACACTTCATCCTGTCCTCTAATTTATGTTTTTAATAGAAATAAAAAAAAGTTGGAGAAATCTTTCAGTGGCATCAAGTTACTAAGTCAAAAATAATGCACAAAATACTGTATCAGGATGAAATGATAATAAAAGAATACACAAAAAAGCAGAGAAGAAAGAGTGCAATAGACTGACTGATATCTGAAAAAGCTTTCAAAACCTCTCTTATCTCTGGCTCCGTGTGTGTGTGTGTGTGTGTGGACGTGCTTGTGCATAAAGGCAGTAAACGGTGTGTAACTGGGATCTAGCACTGATACTCTGCTGCAGCCTCGGAGCAGCTGAGTACATAAAAACCCTCCTGAACATCTCCAAAACAATGACATTCCCCTCGGAGAGTGTTTAGTCTCTCCCTGCACCGCGGCCCAAACTTATCTGGTCCCTCACATCACTTGACCTAGAAGCAGGGGAGCTCATCTGGGCGGAGGTACGGCGGCGCTCGGCTGAGCTCTCGAAAACAAACCAGGCCAAGAATTAATGCACCTGATCGTGAAATATTAGACTCACCATAAAAGGAATCATCTGGGTTTTTGCATGTTTTAGCTCATTTACTAGAACTCGTATAAACTTTATATCATTGTTGAATATTTTCCAAAGGATTCTTTTAGCTTTTTTTCTCTACTCTCCAGGTATCAATTGGCTTCTAATAATCACCGTGCTGTTAAAATGTCAACTTGCAAAGAGTTGAAACTTTTCAGGCTTCTTCATCTTGACCGATGTGACATTTTGTCTCAGGTTATGGTCTCAGGTGGTGAGTTTTTTCTGTGACATGTATCATCTGATGATTTTTTAAAATTATTATTGTTTTAGGGTCCTGAGGAGGTGAAGTATCCAGCGCTGCAAGTATCATAAGGAAGCGATGACTGGGTGTCCTGGCCTCCAGCTAAAGAGCAGACAAGTGCACAGGTTAGTCCAGAGGAGGGGGCAGAGGCTGGGTCCATGTAGTCCATTTGTTTCTCTTTGTAGATGCAGGGATGTTGTTGCTTTAGGCCAAACCCACAGCAGGGCGCTGGGCGGTGACCCTCAGGAGGGGGCTGCCAACTGAATAGTATTTAGTTTGGTTATGTGCTTGTTTTTCTTTTTGCCATTTGCATCCATCCCTCTCCCGTGGGACGGAGTGGGCCAAGACTTTAACTGATGGGCAGAGGGTCGGGATGAAGGGAAGAGGGTAAAAAAAAGGGAGCAGACAAACAAAACTGACTTAAGCTGAGAATAAAGTGTGTGTTTGTGTCTGTAAGAAGGTTTAAAATAAAATTATAACAAGAAGATGAAAAGCGAGGTCAAAACTATGAGGAAATTATATGGCAACATGAAAACCAAAATCAAAAATAACAACAGAAATCATAATGCTCTGAATGCTGTATTACTATTACATAGAATAATATGGTACTAAGTCAAATTAGAATCAACACCCGAATATGAAATATATTTTAAAATAAACATAAAGTAAACCCAGTTACATCAGGCTTTCCTATTTTTACTTTTTAAACAAAGTACCGGTAATTGTATCAGTGCTATTAATACTATTAATAATAATGCAAAGACTGTTAAGGCCAATAGCAGAAACTATATAAATAAAGTATGTATGTAGAATATATAATAGAATAAATAGTAATGAAAAAACTTAAGTCCTCAACTACAACTATATTACTAAGAAAAATGTTTTATTAATGAGTAAAAAAAAAAAAAAATGTCAATCTTTTCTTTAAATTCAAAACAAACCCACAGACGAAAACAACTGACACAGTTTATTGATCAGAAAATGACTAGCTGATCAATACCAGAGATTTGTGGCCTCAACAAAACCACCTTGATGCACATTTGATTATAACTGAGTGTTTCACTTTAAACTCTAAATGGTCCAGTGTTGAAAAGCTGAAGTGCGTTGCCAGGTTGGACTTCGGATCCAGGACCTTGACTTGATTTTGAAATTTCACAGCTCTGAAAACCCAAACAACTTAAAGTGTGAGTTCAGAGCGGCCAGCGGCCAGAGCAACAAGATGCTTGTTTACATCAGCTCACATTGTTTATACGGCCTGCCACTCTGACAGCAGCCCCATGCTGCGTTATTAGTGTGTGTGCGTGTGTGTGTGTGTGTGTGTGTGTGTGTAACTGGAGGCATGTTTGTGAGTGTGCATTAATGTGCAGTGTGCATGTTTACACTGTACACACACACACACACACACTGTAGTGTATCAACTTCATGTGTCCACTCGGGTTAAAAAGTTTGTGCCTCCTTTAGTGCGGGGGGAGGAGTCGGTGTGTCTGCATCTGTTCATGGCGACGCTGTGTTTATGTGTGTGTTTGTACATGTCATAACACATGATGGATCCCTTGTCAGGTTCAAACAGTTTTTTGTTTAGGAAAATTAAAAAAGTTCGGTAAGAGTTGGAGGTGGAGGGCCCCTGTTGGCTGGGAGTTAAGGAGCCAACCATGAACCACAGCGTCGCTGCTTCGTGTTGGACTGCGGGGCCTCTGGTGCTCGTCACTCCCTGTCTCCCTCTTTCTCTCTCTCTCTCCTCTGATTCGCTGTCAACTGTGTGAAGACTGGACAAACTTACATTGACCAGGAGGCCACAAACACCACTTCAAACGGACGCTAATGTTGCTCCGTAAACTGCTGGATGTGCACATAAGCAACTGTTTGTTTCCCCTTCATACAAGTTGATTGTGCTGTGTTGTGTTCACAACTTGTTGGGCTGCCCCCAAGTGGCCCGACGCATCACTTATGGCGGGTCATTGACCTCACCAACAGGATCTGACCCTCCTCTTCATATGTTTAGATTGTGGTCAGTTGAATTCCACCTTATATGAACATTAAAGACGTGACCTGTAAAGGTCCGTCAGCCTTGTGTAAAAAGATCACTTCATTCTCATTACTATTATCTCTGAGTTCAAACTCAGGAACACAGGTTATAATTGATTATGTAACAGTTGTGATGGTGGCACCTGCAAAATAAAACTCATTATTCACTTATAGATTTGCACTTTTGTTAATTTTAATGTGGAATAATTCAGAATAAAATAGCTGTGATCTTTTTTAGTATGAATTGTATTTTAATAGTTTTACTTTAGGGATATTTGGTTTCCTATGCTGAGAAAAGTCTCTGACCTGTTGATTTTTGATATTTGAAACAAAAATGAATTCAAAAGCAAAACGTCAGTCACAGTGAAATATTGTGTTCAGACAAGTCTTTGAATACAAATTGTTCTGAGGAACATGTAGGAAGAGTTTTTTTATCCAATCCAAAAGCTGTAAGTCTGAACTTGAGAGACGTTCACAAACGAATCCCCTGGTCGTCTGCCAGCCCTCTCCGTCTCCCTCTCCGTCTCTTGTCCCTCTGTAATTTGGAGGCATTGTGCTGATGTGAAAAGGCGGTTGTTGTTCCTTGCCGGTCCAGCCTGGCGTCCCCCCTGCCTCTCCCATACGTCCCAGAGCTTTTCCAGGAGGCTGTTTATGTGTTGAGTGCAGCACTCCGTGGAGCTTAAGGCCTAATGGAGTGTGAGAGAGGGGCCTGGGCTTCTTCAGCTTGTGTTCAGCTGTACAAACACGCTGCCACACAGCGGCTCTCGCTCCCTCTTTCTCTGCCCGACTCACTATTTCACCGTCACTTCTGTCTCCCTGACCGTCCATCTGTCTGCTCCATTCACAGTCTGTCACCTCACTGTTACGTCTCTCTGCTGCATCACATTTTGTTCTTTTTAGCTCCTCACAAACATGGAGTTGGTAACATTCATAATTCATATCATTATTATGCGATTATGTTATGACTGTTACAGTGTCCACAGTGTTGAAAGTGATGTGCAGATGTCATTTCGTCCAACAAAGGCTAGTTAAATTGCTCAGGATCAGGATAAACTTTATTGTCCCATGAGGGAAATTTGTCTTGGACAACAGTCCTTCACCCAATCCACATAAAACATACACTGCCCATCCAAAAAATGAGTCACCACTTGGATTCAACTAGGCAGGTAAGAGCTTCCCATTGGATAATTACTGCATGGATGATTATGTTTCAACTGGCAAAAACTTATTTAACCTTAACTGATGTAGTCTCATTTCTTAAACAACCATGTTGGAAGACACATCCTGTGGTCGTGGAAAAGATGTTAATCTGTTTCAGAAGGGTCAAATTATTGGCATCAAGCAAATAAAACATCTAAGGAGATTGATGAGACTTCTAAAATTGGTTTAAGAACTGTCCAACGCATTATTAAAAACTGGAAGGAGAGTGGGGAACCATCATCTTCAAGGAAGAAACGTGGTCCAATGTGACCACAGAGTCCAGACCTTCACCCCGTTGAGAATCTTTGAAAAATGAATGCAACTCTGGATGGAAATGTTGTGACATTAAGCTTATCTAAATGATGCCACAGCAAATGTATGCCGTAATCAAAGCTACAGGCAGTCCAATGAAATATTAGAGTGTGTGACTTTTTTTTGGACGGGCAGTGTATAAAACCCACTCTCCTTAATGATAATACATTGCACCATGGACTGTAATGACTCCATACAGTGCCAAAGTAGTATATGCCAAAACAACTACAACACAATAAAAAGCTTAAAATATAAAAGTTATTCCAGGATTTTAAGCGGATTTGTTCAGCAGAGCAATTGCTGTTGGAACAAATGAGAGCTTGTATCTATTTATTTTATGCCTACAAGTTCTATATCGTCTCCCAGATGGTAAGAGTTCATATTCATTATGCAGAATATGTGAATGTTCATTTAAAAATTTTTTGTGATTGATTTTGTACAGCTGTCTCAAAAGTAGTTCCTTTCACCTTCATAGCAGCTCTCGCTATCTTTTCAATTTTCGGATTTTCTCTGGGCGCGCGCTGCTAATCCGTACCTTACCACGCTCCCAGAACGACGCTGTAAAAGGTTAACATGATTTTTACTATTCACGCTGTGGTTCCTGTGATGTTTCTTTAGACATGACATGTTCGTGAATGAAAAGCATTTAGAATTAATGGATTAAAGTTGTGTATCTCTTGTTGTGCGTCTTTATGAGAGTCAGTGTGTTTACTAAAGTAAAGGAGTGGAGCGTTGAGTGGCACCACTGCTTGTTTGGAAAAGTGTTGTTGAGATGGAGGACAGAAAGCAATGATGGTTAAACTACAACAGCAGCAAATGTATTGTTGTTGGGTTTTTACAATTCATTCATCTTTAAATGTGTTAAAGTATCTGAGGTCACTGCAGCAGAGGACCCACAACAAGAGAACACAAACACTGATCATTTTTGTATTATTGGCACTGCATGAGATTGCATTGACAACTTCCTGGTCCAGTTCTGTAACAGCAATGATTAGTCAATTAACTGATTAGTCAGTCATCAGAAAATTAATCAACTACTATTTTGATAATCAGTCAAATCTTTCAGTCTTTTCCCAGATGTTTGCCAGAGTCAGTTGATTTACTTTAGGCTTTCGACTGTAGTCTGACAAAACAAGACATTTCATTGAAATTGCGTCGGGCTGTGGGAAATTGTGATGGATTGATTAATGAAGAATATATCAGGAAGATTGATCAGATAAGAGGAGGATGACAGAAAACTGCAGAAAATTGCTTCCCAGAGAGTTTTTTATTTATTTAACTGTAATAATGATATATACAGTGACAGTGAAAGAAAGCTGATTGTATCTTATCAAATCTCCTGTGACTCACTTTTAATTAGGTGCAATAATGGAACAACATTATCTCCAGAGGCGTTTATGTGTTGGCTTCAGTATCTAGTTTCAGTCTTACATCATTATCTGTTTTTAACAATCTGGATCCTATTTTTGTGATTTTGGCAACTTCTCTCGGTACGTTTTACTCACCGCCTTCTTTCCTTCGATCTGTGATGCAGACAAGGTCGAGCTGGACGGATGGGTGCGTTTAAAATCAACACCACACAACATGGTTCACATCCCATCTCCTAAAACAAATCAGTGTTGAGTTTGTTTTGTGTTTTTTATCCATGACAACAGTCTCACAACATTTGAATCAACTTAATCACACCTTCAACTTTCTGATCGAAGCCACAACAGGTCTAAATATGTCTGTGATCCTTCCTGTCGCTCTTTGAATATTAGGAGCAACATGAGAGCTGCTTACTGTGAAAACAGTGAAAGTTGAATGTTATTTTAATTTAATTTATTTAGATTTAATTCATTTAAAGCTAAAGGATAGGTGGGCCAAAAGTTACAGGTAACACAAGTGAGATCACAGATTTTAGTTGGTGCGTTTTCACTTCCTTCTTTTTCACTTGGGGTGAAAGAAAATGCTAATAATATGTTTAAGAGGCCAAAAAAGTGGGTCATACATGAATATTAATGAGTGACAGTGAGAGTGAATTAAAGAGTGCCTGCATTAACAGGAAGTAGATCCACCGTGTGAGTAACTCCTGACTCTGTGACCTCACAGGTGTTAACGAGCCACTGTAAATTAGGAGTCCACATGTGTTTATATGCACACCGCCATCTTCCCTGTCCCCCCCTCCTCCGTCCTGCCCTGCTACAGCATTAACGGACCATGTCGTGATTAATTGTTGCATCATTATCCGCCTCCCATCGACCCCCCCCCAAAAAAAAAACCACCACGGCGGACACTCACACTGCCTTCCCAGAAGTCCGTGCTCTGGGGCGAAGCGTGGCTCTGCGGAGTGGAAATCTCCAAGGTTGTGGCTCACCGTTCTCCAAAGTACAAGCACCTGAAAAAATAAGCTCGCCTCCGCCGGCTTGTCCAAGTGGAGGCACCGCGGAGTTAAATATAGATGTAATATCCCTCCCTTTCAGCTGAATCCAAACAAATTAAAGATGTCTTTCTTACAGGATGGTTACCACAGAGAGTGATCGTAAAAAAAAGCAGGGGGGAAATATGTAGAGTGAGGCATGACACCGACATTTGAAACAAAGCTCTTAATGGTGCTTTTATGAGAGATTAATCCTGCTATTAATTAGTTTGGGCACATTGAGAGCTGCTGCTGTGATTGGCAGTCTGAAAGCTGCTGGACAAGCAGAGCAGGTTCCTTTTAAGCACTTAGTGGGTAACGGAGGGAGCCGAGCTCGGCTGTGGCCAACATGGGCAAAGTGGAGTGCTGGTGAGTTCAGGAAAATCCCACAGTGGCTCAACAAACGAACAGAAAACAGAAGCGCATGGACTGATTTCTTAATAATCTGACCTTCTCTAAATACAGAGACGTTTTAGCAAACACTGCGGTCGCACAGAAACCTGGATCTGTGTTTTTCTGTCAGACAGAGATGAAAGGAAGTCGCTTCCTCCTCAACATTCAACTGCAATTATTCCGACACTTTTAAAGAAAGATTTGACATTTTGAAGAGTTCATGTATGTGAGAGTTTGAAGAGAAAATTGATACAGACACTTTCATGTCTGTAGCCAGCAGTCAGTGAGCTTATACTGTAGCTTAGCATAAAGGCCGGAAATGGCTTTGAAATACACTTCAATCACGCTTGTCCCATTGAGTCAGTGAGTGAAGTGATTAACTAGTATGTGGGAATCAAACATGTAAGTACTTTACCAGTGAAATACAAAGAGACAGGAGGAAACTCAGCCTGACAACATAACTAAACATGTCATTTTACTTCGTTTCCTGAGGTTTGTCAGTTTTAAAGAATTACAAAATAAAATAAGTTTCTAGGAATAGCAATTTACTTAATTGAAATTGGACCGAGAATAGAAATCTGATAAACCAACTTCAAACTGACTAAACTCAAAAAGAAGCACTGGTTGTTTGTACTGTATTTGTTTTAATTTTTCTTAAGTTTTTCATTCATATAGTGAAGTGGAAACAGTAAAAGCATCACCGCTACAGTTCTGTAATAGCATGTTTTGCCCTGTTTTGTTAGTTACTGGTCCCCACTAAGAAATAGTTTGGGCCTTAACTCCTTTAAAACTGCAGATTTCACCATTTTGACTCTTTGGTGCTTGTATAGATTGAACAAAGATAGATAGACTTTATTATTAGACTCAAGGTCCATTAAAAAACAAACACACACAAATTTAACAAAGGAGGTGTATCGTGATAATCAGTGACTGTTTGAGGTGCTCACATTTAGGCAGGACTTTTTTTTTGCCTCTGACTAAAGCCCATCTGCCTGTTTCCAGTACTTATGCTAAGCTAAGCCAGCAGGCTGCTTGTCTTTAGCTGTATTAGATACAAGAGTGATATTAATATTTCTATCAAATTATCTGCAAGAAAGCAAATAAGAATATTTCACAAAATGCCAAAACTCTTCCACTAATCCACTAGTCCTGTGTGTTGCAGAACTATTATTTCCTGAATCTCACAATCAGAAATTATAGCATGATATGAAACACTAAGCTAAAACAAATACACAAAAATAATTATTTTCAACACGATTACCAAACTTTTCATCAAAATCAACCAAGTAAACTCTGACACGCCAAGAGTTCATGTAAATGTGGTCAACAAAGTGCAGTAAAACACCTGTTGTCTGACTTGTGTCTGCTCTATCGTTTCTCCATATGTCCCTCCACCCACAGTGAAAGGACCCAAAAGTGCTTCAGCAATAATTGCAGGGCCAGCTCGGTGACCAAAGCGCACAGATTCCCCTCGCTGACAGATTCACTGCTTCATAATGATGCATTACAAAGAAAAACACGTTTGAAGTTCCATTAATCCTCCGTGTGTGCGTGCGTCATTTAGAGTAACTCCATCCAGAAATATATTTCACTCCCAATATAGCTCACAATGGAGCATTTTCATGGTACTTGTTACATATTTTCCATTTTACAGTACATGTCCCGTCCCTTTCTCAAAGTTCATTACATCTTCATTGACATGTTTTGCTCGGGCAGCAAATGAAACAGCGGGAGCTGAAAGTAATGATTTGTAAAATGAAATCTGATTCAGCATAACAGTTTTATGAACTCATATAACCACTGTGATCCTAAAATGAGGTAGTGCAGCTGTCGTAAAATCAAGGCATGTCCGATTGTAACAGGATGGAATAATGAATAAAAAAACATTTATAAACGCAGAGACCGGTATTATAGTCTTTGACACTATAGTATTTGCACTTAAGCCACACACAGTCATTTTGTGGTAAAACTCTGTATTTTTAAATTTAGTAACTTTGGATTTTTCAGGGAAGCTGAAGGGTTAAATGTTCCAGTGTGTGATGGGAAAATGATCCTATTTCCTAAGGAAAAAAACCCCACATATGATAATTTTATTGGATTATCTGAGAAAAACATTAGAGCAAAGCATATTATTGTTAGCTTCTGAAAAGTTTACACTGACGAAAATGTTCTTGTGCCTTTGCCCAAATCACACGTTGAACAAAAGTAAGTATGTCGAAATAATAAATAACTTGTGTAAAGCATTTAAATTGTGAAATATGAAATGGAAAGTAATATAAATGATGTTTATAGTGTTTATAATGAATATCATTGGTCATCTAAAACATAATGGTAGAATTATTCGGCCCAGTTTAAGACTGGAGGTCTCCGTCTTGTTTTGAGGGAAGGTGGACACTTGGAATGTGCAGAGACAAGACGAGGAAGAAAGGATGGACAACTTCTCCAAACAGGCTCATTTCAATGAGCTGTGAAGGAAAAAAAGTCATGATGAATAGAATAAACTTGAGAGCTGCAGTGAAAACGCTTTTGATTCGTTCATAAGTTCAAGATTTCAACACAGATATCAAGTCAAATTTATTGTGTAATATTTTTTTTGCCATAACTAAATGCTGTCCAGATTTCATGTTTATAAATACTGATGCTCACTTATGAATTCCACCTCCAGATGAAACCTCATGTTCCTCGGCTCCTCTTCCCCATCGTGCCACTGCAGAGCTCGGCTCATGTGTGGGACAGAGACCTGAACGGGTGAAACTGGACCCTGCAAGTTAAAGAATGCGCAAAACACTTAACACATGGCTTGTTAATGCCAGCTCGCTGTGCAGGATGTAAGGGTCATCAGTATTTCCAAGACAACAGAGCCTCTGTCATCCAGCTGCTGGGGCGGCAGCATTGTTTAACACACTCATCATCAGATCCGGGAACACACACACGCTTCGAGGAGTCTTTGTTGTTTTTCTTTTTAACTCGGTGATGAAACTTAAATAAGAGGATGCACCTGACATAATAACAGTTTCAATAAACTGCACAAGTAAATAATAAATTCTCCACATCTCTGCACATGTGTTTTGGAAAGTCAAATAGAAACCACTCTCTCGCTTTCTATTGAAGGAATAGTTCAGTGGATTATCCAGAGGGATTCTGGGAGAAGATGGAGCCACTGAAAGTCATTGTTCAATACACAGATGAAGCAAAAACCTCAAAACCTGAACAAATAAATCAAAACAGTTGTTATGATTTCACATAAATCAAGCTGCTATAGTGTAGTGGTGTGAAAGGTATAATATTTCCCTGTTTAGTGAAGAAAATCTGAACAATAAAGTATAGTGCCTCATAGTTGTATTAGGGTTAATGCACTTTTAATAACAGCTACTACAGTTTTATTTATATGATGTAGCTCCTCTCCAAATAGCTGCAAAGTGCCAAGTAGTAAAACAGTCAACATTTAAAATGTGGTAATAAAATAGTTAGAATACCAGAACATTTGATAATAAAACATAAAAATGTGCCAATATAACAATAAAAAGCCTACAAAAATAAAGTAAAATGTAAGAAAAGATGCTACAGACCCATTCACTCACTGACGACTTTCACTTTGACCTTGCTGCCGAGTTTTAAGATTTTTAAGCCTTCAAAGATTCACATGAACTCTGAATAACTAAACAGTGTTTGTCACGTGTACTTTTTCTTCACCTTTTCAACCTCTTTTAACCTCCCTGTGTAAAAAAAAATTCACGCTCCACGAGTGTGAGCACTTCAGTCTGTCACACTGACTCAAAGCTCAGCCTGAACAGACCGTCAGCTGCCTGCTGCAACCGTCCATCACGCTGCCGTGTGCGGTGTAGGACCTGGACGCCTCCAGAAGAGGGCACTCCATCTCTGTTTAACCGGCCGCAGCTGTAACAGAGCTCTCCTTCTCTGCTCCACGGCCCCACAAGAGCCCCTTAGTGTGACAAGTTTACATAGACCATCTGCAGACCTCCCTACCGCCATAAAAACACTAATCACAAGGTCATAAAATGTGACTCCATAACGACACCCAGAATGCACTGAGGGTACGTCTTAAAATGTTGGCCCTCGGCGCAGTGTGTACACCGGCGAGTGACAGTTATACATGAATGTGGTTATTGATTTAGTTACTAATATGAATTCATAAATTGGTTTTAAAGCTGCTTCGGGCAATCTTGCGAGGTGGCAGTGAGATGTGGCAGTTATAACGTTACTTAAATTTAAAAACTACTGCGGTGCCCCTCTGGAGGTCCCTCCTTCACACACAGTGAAACCCTTATGGACGGCTCTGCATGCAGCAGCAGCCTGCCCGGTCCTCGGCCACTCTGCTGGCTACTCATGGCCAATGGCTACTTGAACTCAATCACATAGATTTATTCTCCTTCTGGGCCACCGACTTCATATTTGGAGTGTCATCTGACATCTTCACCATCGCTAGGCAATCACAAATCATCAACACTCATCTCGTCTGCAGACTCCTCCTCTGCTTCTTTACCTGAGCTCCTTGCACTTGTTGAATAGATGTAGTGATTAGTAGCCAAGGCCTCCCTCATTAGCTCTAGTGTTGTGTGTCACTTATAAGTTGCTTTGGATAAAAGCATCTGCTAAAAGAGTAAATGTAAATATGTGATTTGATAAATCCCTTACCTAGTTTATTAGTCCTAGGTCCTGTACCATCCCGGTAACAAACCTGTGAGACGCTTGTGTCCTAGCTTAGCTGAGTCTTGGTTTGTGAAGAAAACATCTGACATTACTGTAGCATTATTGTGGTTTGTTGTTCTGCATTACAGCTGCAAACTGCTGCAGTTTCACAGAGCATGTTCATGTTCAGAATGTGTTCAGTGAAGTCCAAATAATCTACTCAGAAATATGAAGTTTACACTATATGACAATAATAAAACAGGAAACCCCTATTTGTCTAACATGATTAGTTGATAATTTTTCTGCAACTTAACGTAGTGCTCATCAGTTTAGCGTCAGTAGGAAATATCCATGGAAGCAAACCTAAACAATGTTAGCATAACGCTAACACCTGATGTGTGACAGAGAGAGCAGAGTTGAGAAATGATAACAAGGAGCAAATCGATTTTTTTAAAGAGTCATAAACTCAGTAAAGTGTCCCAGAAACATGTTTTTACACAACAACATTGTGTTGATCTGCAGATGGCTAACATTAGCCGTTGTACTGGTGCATTTTATTCAGCTGTTGTTCTGACAAATTATCCATAACTGCCACAAAACGCCTCCATAAACCACATGATTGCATGGTAATAGCATGAGAAAGAAGAGCCATTATATGAACAAACAGACTCTATAATGTCAGATAAACAGCAATATCTAAAGTTGACTAATGTTAGCTACCTCAACCACAATAATTAAAGCCACAGCATCACAACCCCCGAGGGTGTTGAGCTGAATAATGGTGTCTTTTATCACTAATGAATTTGTAGGAGGATGAATGTGTCAGTTCTTCTTTCGTAAGTTACTACAGTCTCATTGTAACAATTTGTAAAACAGGCTCTACTGGAGTTAAAAAAAATATTTCTTGGTAATTTACAAAAGCGTGACCTCAACATCTGCCTCCAGGGCCGAACTCTTTCTCTCTCCTTCTCGATCTTTCAAAGGAGAAAGCCACGGGAGAGCGGATGACGGACAACCACCGTGGAGCCAGAATTTATTTCAACAACAAGCTGACACATTATGGGAAATCAAACATGGTGTGATATTATCGCGGTGAAATCACTGTATACCACCCACTTTGTTCCCATGCACAGCAGGAGAAAGTCAGAGGGGGAAAGAAAAGGGAAGGAGAGGAGAAGGAGAAGGAGAAGGAGAGGAGGGTTTTCTTCTGTCGGGTTGTTTGGAAGACGAGGGTGCTTGGCTCGTCGGCAGGCCCGCGATCGCAGCGGGACCGGTGAACGGGCACTTGTCATCTGGAGTGTGAGGCAGCTGGGGTTATCCTCAGAGACACAGTGAGGTGAAGTGGGTGACCATGTTTGAGGTCTGCCCAGCTGTTATTGCCCCTAATATTCAACAGATGTCTGGGAGCTCGGCCCGCTAAGTCCTCGCACATGCCGGAGCAGGGAAATCAAAGCAAAAGACCCTGCAGCCGGCTGAGCACCACGACTTACACACACACACACACACACACAGCTGTTAGAGGGTGCACACACTCAACAAGCTCTGTGTGTATTAAATCACTGTCATTAACCATTTAGTGAAATGATAGCAGCAATTAAGATCAGTCCTGATTTTTGGAGGGAGGATCAGTATGTAGTGCACTCTGACTTTTACAAAACACAACTGTTCACGTTGTCTCACATTTCTGGTGGAAAATTCATTGACGTATTCATTGAAGTATAGCTGCGTTTATTTGTCATTTTCATTTCCACATACATGTTAATTGCATGTAATTCTGCTCTTTTGCTTCATTTCTTGAGCAGAGGACTTTATAAATGCAGATGTAGAGTGTCTACCCCCATGCAAAGAGACACTCTAGGGCCAAAAACCTTTATTAAATCTCCTCTCAAACATTCACTTTAAATCTGTTTGTGATGGCCCTGTCCTCTTGTAAAAATATTTGTTACACTTTGCCTGGTCATCATCCCAAAAATATTGCTCCCTGTTCTAATCATATCAAGCCCCCTTCTCAGCGAAAGAAACCCTACGCTTTCAAACATGGGAGCGAAAATCAAGTTAAATAAAAAGCACCACTGTGTTCAAACACATAATCCATGCAGAGGCTCTCGTTTGAGGGCGAAAATAAGAAAGTGGAGAGTTGCTTTGCTCCAAGTGGTCACAAGGGGGTTGAGCGGTTCGAGCCCCAGCTCACGCAGCTCGCTTACTTTGGAGAGCGCTTCAGGGAAGGCAACATTAGATATAATGAAACATTCACTGACCGGCCCTCTTTCCAGCCTCCTCTCTCGTTCGCTTCCATGGAGGATAGTCTGACTGAAACCTTTCTACACGTTGTTATAATGTCCAGCTCAGCCAAAGCAACATGGCCAGATTTGAGAAGAAAAACAGTTGACTTGGTTGCACCTTTTTGTTGTTGTTGTTACACATAGAAAAGTACCTTTTTCAAGATCTTTTGAGACATAAAATCACATAAAGTGTTGCAGCAGAGAGGCTGAATTCTGTAGGTTTGGTCTTTGTTTCCTTGACGTGATGCTAACAATGTAAATTCAGCATTATATTTTGCTGCAGTGGGTATATTTCAAGTGTTGAGGCCCTTATGTTTCCTCTGGAAAAGAAATGAAGTGGCTAAAATAACATCGTATATATTAAGTATAGTGTACGGACAGCACACACAAGGATAATGTATGTTAAAGATGATTAAAAATGCAGTAGAATAAGTATCATTTTCTATTTTTTGACTTCTGACTTGGTTAGCACTTGCCTCACATATTTCTGCATGGAAAGGGGAAGTGTAGAGTTTCATGATGCTGAATTACTGCAGGAGAAGAAGTTCACATGTGATGTTTTTCCTTTTTTTCCCCCCTCCTCTCCTCAATTAATGCCGTTTTCCTGGTTTCCGTTGTGGTGCTGCATGTGTCCCACACTTGGCCACAGCGCCGGCCGTGGAGACACTCCCAAGTATATAAATTCACTTACTCACTCTGAGACACATTGATTCGTACCCAAATATCCAGTCAACTGTGAAAAAGATAGACTCCACAAATCAAGCCCCCGGCTCATAACGAGCATTTCTTGCCATCTGAAGAATATATTCATGATTTGGGGACCTTTTATGAGGAAGGTGATGGCAGATTGACACCAGATGTGTCATAAATTATCAACAGAGAGATGCCAAGCTAAACAGTCCAGCATAAATATACAGCGACTCCAAATATACTGGTCGCTTCAAATTCAAATACTGCTCGTCTGTGCGGGTCTATTTCAGACTACTGTGACGTCCCTAAATCTTCCTGCATTTGGACACATACAAATAACATGTTAATGAGTCAAGTGATATCACAACATTTTAATTTTACAGCTGGTTTAAAATATAATTCTTATTTCAACATCGTTACAAAGTTTATTTTATTTGATAAAATTTGTTGCCATATACACAGGTTTTACAACTCAGTCCTTTCACCTTTATATTGCAGTTTTCATGTGTAGCTCAATATTAATATATCTGATGTTATATTTGCATCCCTACCACCTAATGTAACAAAATCACCTGAGCTAAAACAATCTTTTTTAATTTAACACACAATTGTTCTTCAACTATTTTCATAATTGATTAACTGACATAGCCACTTAAAGAGGAAAATACCAGGCATCCAACTGCAGTCTCACAACCACGACCTGCTCATTCAATTTGAATAATCCCTGTGACTGACCCCACGGCTCGTGAACGCACTTTCTATGTGCAGAGGCACCAATGACGTCTCTCAGCAGGAACGTGTCCCCCTAGTTAGAGTGCCAGACACTGGGCAGTGTGAGTGAGTGTGAACGTAAATAAACCCCATTATGCCAGCCATCTCCTCGGCTCCTGTCACACACTCGAGGTAAACACAGAGCTTCCTGCGAAAATACTTCTGGTGCTCTTGCAATTAGATCAGCCACAACAGCTCTAAATCTCACCGGCGCTGTAGCATATAGGCAATCAAAACAAAGCCGCCCAATGGCACAACACGGAGGGTAAACTACAGTGAAAAGGTCAATTAATAAAGTGTGTCTTTAATATTTGTATAAATACCAACAGAGCCACATTGCGAGTGGACGTAACCAGGGTAAGCACCATGTAAAGTGGTCAACGTGAACTAATGAAATGTGACAAACTGTTTCCACACAAACACCGGCGTGTTCCCACCAGCACACACACACACACGCATGTTATTGACGTGACCGTGAGGTCATTCAACACACCAGAGGAATTCCAGTGTGGAGCTGAGTGGATTTCTGTGAGGAAAAAAAACAAAACAACTTTCACACGTAAAATACCAAAAATATCCCACAGATGTGTGTAAACATGTTTCCAAATGACCTCTTACTGATGCAACCCTGTTCCCCACTAATTATGTTTATATACAGTGAATTTACAACAACAATTATGATTGTAACTCTGAAAGTATCAGTAAAATGTTCACGGACAATGTATTCCATTTGTTTATAGTAACCAGAGCGTAACTAAACACTTTTATGGATGTGTTTAGGCCATCCAGAGCACTCTAGGTTTTGATTAATGAAAGCTGAAGTTTTTGGTTTGATTTTGAACAACTCAATAGTGAGTAGCAGCATGACATTTAAGCAAAACACAGATTGTTCTATTTGGTATCTTGCATCCTGCATATTGAACACCCACAATCCACCAAAGAACCTTTTTGAATAATGTTGCAGCTGAAAAATAAAAAAATCAAGCAACATTTGCATAATTTATTGCTCAATACAAGGTCGTATTGCAATTTCTGCATTGGTGATATCCCACTGTGGCTGAATACTCCACTTGAGAGTGCCTTTTGTTGCATTGCTGTTTTTATAGTAGGGCTGTGATCTGTTGTATGTGTGTTGGAATATACTGGTTTGATGGTTTTTATACACCTACTGTAACCAAATTGCCCAAGTTGGGACAAAGAAAACTAGACTTGACTTGACTTGACATTATCTTGAGGATGAAATCTTGACAAATTAATCTTTAATATTTCCATTTATATCATCTTTAATGATACTATTCTTACATTTGTCTTTAATCAATGGATGAATACATTTTTGTAACAAAGGGGGGTTAATGGGGGCCCACAGCTCAATATTTGCCCCAGGTCCCACAAGTAGGTTGAGCTGGCCCTGCTTTAATGTAATAGTATTTACATAACACCCAAGAGACAGGTGTTGACCTCTGGCAATGTGATTAACAATTAATATCAGGTAGGATTTTTAAGTGTTACATCCTCAGATCCAATTAGCAGTCATTTATGCCGTGACATTTGTGGCCAAACAACCTAAGGAGGTTTGGACAATGGAGTACACAACGTGAGTGCATGTACGAGTGCGCAGGTCATCGACGGAGAGCAGAGAAGGAGATTCTTGTGGTAGCTGGTTATTCTATGAAGACAGCAGCTTTGACAGGACCACCTAGGCCCTCTGTTTATTGTTTGAGAAAGTGTTTTGGTGGACAGAAGCCGGGCGGTGCTCTTAAAGATGTCGTAAGTAACCGATTGAGGCAGATCTGGACTGAGGGAGAGAATAGAGGGGAGGGGACAGCGGGGAGAGAAAAAAAGAAAGTGGACGGAGGTGTAAGAGTGTGCAAAGAGAGGAGAGAAGTTACTTTCAGGGGTTTGCAAGGCAGAGGTTGGGGTGTTGGTGGTGTTTCAGGCCAAAGAGGGCACATGGGAGCCGTGGCCTGAGGATGGATCCCAGCCGACCCCCTCCTAGGTGTCAATGTTATGACATGTGTACCGCTCCACTGTTTTCTCTCACAACAAGAGCACTTCATCTTCCAGGGTGGCCGAGGCTCATAAAAAAAAAAAAAAAAAAATCTTGATTTACGTGCTGGGGATCAGACCGTCCACCTTCTCCTCTTCCTGTTGCACTTACGCTTCACTTCCTGTGGGCCTGGGCCCGACCGTCAGGGGTGATAAATAACCACAGAATGGAGTGGGGAAAAGTTAAATTCCCACTCCGATGTACACCCAAAAGAGGAACGCTGTCTTTTTTCTTCTTTTTTTTTCGTGCATGCTCAACATCATAAACGTTTCAGAGCTGCACAGAGGGTTAATGTAGGAGATAATCGGCCCTTTTGGAGAACAATTGGAATGTTTTGTCAGTTCTGCTTTGTTATATCTACCATGACTGTTCCTCAGATGTAAATCATCACGAGTACATTGTTACTGTAATGACGACTCACACCAAAAGAAAAAAAGGACCACGTTTGATGTGGAATCCCAGCGACATGCCCAGAACAAATACAACATGGAGGGGATTTTGGATGTCCGCTCTCTCCTCGCACGGAGAGGAACACTGCATATGGAAAACATGATGTCGGTTAATAGATATCATACGCCATCTTCAGACTGAAGACGACTGCGGTTGCCGGCAAGGTTTTAGGACATGATATTTATTGTCATGTGTAATGAGTCATCAGTGTTCATTCAGATTTATGCCGCTCTGCACAACGTCTGAATGTTTTTAAAATATTCAGAGTGTGTCCTACATTTGTCTGGATTAAAACCGTTGACTGCTGGAGACAGGCAGCGCATGATTGTGATGTATTTTTGAACAAATCCTCCGTCCCCTTTTCCAAATGACTCATGGGAGAGTTTCTCTGATTCGCCTCCACTATGGTTAAGGATCGGTTAAGTTTAAGCAATTAAAACTACTTGGTTAATTTAGAAGAAAGGTCGCCCTCATCATTAAACGAGGCCAACGTTGAGTGTTGGGGAACCACAGCCTCCAAAGTCGTACTCACGCTCTATACGCCCCAACCATCCACCCTCAACCTGGTCACTTAGGGCTTCATGTGGTGGTTTAACAACGTCATATGACTTCTATCTTTGCTGCTCAGTGAGTGGAGTATGTCACAAAAAATAAAATATTGAAACAGAGCAGGACACACAACAGTGACTGAATGGACTTTGTGGTGACAATTACTTTGTCCACTGGCATTTCCAAGGTCAGCGTTTAACTCGTAACCGAGAGTAGTCCTGGAAAAGTTCAGGAAAATCTAAATTTGAACATCGACACTTTTATTAAGACTCTTAATGTCCCTGAAGAGGATCGTAAGATATATTATCGTAAGAGTTATACAGAAACAAATAATAAAACCTTTTATCTTTTTACACTAACATTGTCCTTTTACTGCATTAAGCAGCAGAACTAAACTGTAGACAGCTAATGTGTTTAACTGCCTTTTTATACGTCAGTAGACGTGAATCAAAAATTATGTTTCATTTGAAGTTGACTTTCTGGTAAGTTGAGAAAATGAAAGTTCACTGTTCACTGTCATTATAGCTCTGTTTTTGGTCTCCACCAACTCCTCCATCTCCATCAGTGCCCGCATGGCTGGAAGTCACTGAGAGAAAATGTTTTTATTGGGTGAACTGAAGCATGTCAGTGGCAAGAACTAAGGGATGTTAAGAGTATTTTTCCAAACAGTTCTTTTCACTAAAACAGGTACGAAACCAGTGACGAGGTCTGTGACATTTGTACAGAACACGAACTGACAAGTGGTCACTTTGACCTCACACCACAAACAAGCGTTTCAGCTTTTCCTCCCGCTGAGTCCAGCCACCGATCATTGTCTGTGACACTGAGAGAATTATTCAAAGACGGCCACTGTCAGCACAAACAGGAGGTCGCCCTTTTTTTTAATCAGCTCATGGTTCGCAGGGCCTCTGGCGCCAGCAAGAGAAACACCCTCTCATCTTGTGGCACAAATAGGGAAGCCCTTATGCCCCGTTGCCATTGCCAATATATTCAAACCATGATGATGTTCCCACACAAATATTTCATGTTGAACGCAGCATCCAAGACTCACACTGCATGAATGGAAGAGGAAACCTGCGTTCTATCACTCTTAAAAGGCAGCCGGCTGAAAGTAAACGAGAATAAGTCTCTTGACGCAAACCACCACGAAGGCTAATGCTCTTAACACCCTTTTATGTAGGTTGACCGTTTCTCCGTCTTTTTCTTTTTTCTGTCCTCTTCTTCTTCTTCTTCGCCCTAAGAGGTTGAACTCATGCTCTGTTTCCAAAGATAATTGAAGTGTTAATTTTAATAGCCATTTCCATTTCATTAATTAAAGCAAACATTGCCTCAAGTGCCTCTTGAAACAGTCCCACAACATCCACGAGTGTTTCTTAAATATGTGTAATATATTCACTGAAGCGTGTTATAAATGAGGTTTTCTTTGCTAAGTGTCCTGGTCTATTTTTGTATGTCAAAGCACATGATTGACTGCACAGAAAAAGAAAACATCTTAATGCGTGTGATGGTCAAGAGCTAAGGCATTTATTCCAATTTGCCAATAAAAAAAGGCCTTTGAATGTGACTTTCATCTTACCCACTGAACTTTTTGTGCAAATATGTAAATGCATAAGTGCGTAATTAGAGTGTAAGAGAAGGATAAACATGATTTAAATTATTTCAGCTGCTGCAGCTCTTCATCACAAGTTTATTACTGCAGAAGAAGAAAAACTCTTCCTTTCATTGAGAGTCTCAAATGTATAAAAGGTGAAAGCAGCCAAAAGAAATGCAGGATGCTCACTGCGTCTGAAATTAACAAGCCATTTTTAATATCAGAGAGATATCTGACATGTAATTAAGTGAAGTATTTATGAGTCAACTCTGGCTCAGCAGGTGTAGGTAACTTAATAAAGCAGAACCCTGTTCATAGCTAATCAATTCAACACCTACATCAAACTAAAGCTAAAATAATTTAAGAGCCATCACTTCTTATTATCATTACGTCCGATATCTCCAGATCTACGAGGAAATTCTAATTTGAAATCAAATCTCCCATTTAGTTGGTGGTTTGTTGAAAACCTGGCGTGAGATACAAGTTTATTTATACATCACATGTGTCGGGTCCAGCTCACAGCTGGGCGCATTTCTTTCTATCAAAAGCTCCTTTTTTAGTCTTTTTTTTTCCTCTCTCTTTTTTTTCAAGTTCATTTTCACGTCTGCAGTGTGTACACTCAGCAATGCACGCTGGAAGAAAACATTACTGTAAATGACCATCAGGCCGTGTTTTCGTTTCACCCAAAAACAGAAACACTCAGCGAGTTTCACATTTGTCTTGTCAAAATATATGATTGGCCAATATTTCAAAACATTAACTTCAAATGTCAATATGTACTGTAACACTAACCGTGAAGTGACTACACGTCGCTGCTGGACAACAGCCCACTTTGAGAGAGTGGTTGAGCGGCTGCAGCGGGAGCTTTTCCAAGTTTTCATTTTTAAGTTCAACATCGAATTCTTGCAGAACTGAGTTGCCCTGTGGTGATAATGAGATGACTTTCTTCTCAGGATTTAGCACCTACGGCTCATGTAAACTCACCGTGCACACAAACTTAAAGCTAATCTGATGCTGAAAATATCCCATTTTTTAACAACTCGTGTGAAACTTACTCAAACCAACAATGCAGTCACGTTCAATAAACGCTAACAAGTAAACACTGTAGAAAATGACCTCATGTCTGTTGGCTTATTAGAGTGGAGCAGCGTGGGACTCCATGGCTGAGAATCATGGTTTGCCTCTCTGTTTTGACAGGGAGAGTTATGCCTCACAGGCACCAGATTCACCACCAAGCCTCATAAGCTTGTGGGGAACATTTAGGGCGCCACAGGGGCCTCTTGACCTAAGAGGAAGTCGGGAGTATAAAAGGTGACAAATTGGTTTGTAACCAAACAAAGACATATGCAGACACCCCCATGCTGGAACATAACTGATTACACAAATACCAGCTGGCAAAAGCGAGAAACTGTCAGGAAATAATTCATTTTTGCTACTTTCTTTTAATATTAATGCCAACCTCTGGACCACTGCCACTCCAATTACAGGAAATGTAAGAGCAGTAGGTCTCCCTACACCAGCTTATGATGAATGGAGCACTATGCGGGGGGAAAACCAGCGTGCTCGTTTTAGAGATGCAAAAACTGACCAAAGGTTTTTTTTTTTATAAGGCAATAAATGAGAGGGGGGAGGAGGGGTGTATTCAGATTCGTGTCTCTTTTGGTGCGAGGCAGCGAGAAGGGCTTGATTATGTGCTGGGTCACGGCACGTGGAGGGGGCAATTGCATGCGGTAAAATGAGTCGAGGCGACTCGTCCGCTGTGGTTGGCAAAGGTGCCACTTCTGGTCCATCCCCGAAGCCCTCACCACACTATTCAATTCATGAGGCCAAGGCTCTGAGAGCCCCCCTTGGGATGAATGAGCATGTGCCCCGTTTCTCCTAATTAGAAGTTTCCCCCCCCTCCTCCCAGCCCAGATACTTATTTCTCTATCATCCATCATGGAGGTTGTTTCCCTACTTTCTTGAGACTTTAGACTCTGGCTGCAGTTTTCCTCAAGTCGTATTAACAAGTATGCCTTTATTGGATATTTTAGCGCTCCGACGCCAACCTCTCGTTTCAGCACAGTGGGCGTATTGAACGTAGATATCGGAGAGCATGAAGATATCTCCACACACCTTCAGAGCAAAAACTCCAAAGTAAAGTGAAACATGCCATCGATATCCTCCCTCACCCAGCACCCTCTCTGTCTCCGGGCCCTCGGGGGGTGAGGAGGGGGGCAGAAGAATGTGGCCTGTCATTTCATCTTACACATCACCTTGGTGGTCTTTGGCAAAGCTGCTGTCAGGGAATCCCCCCGGTGTGTGGCTGACCTCTTCCCCAAAACCTCTCCACTACTCATCTGCTGGGAGTGAAGCGGGCTGAGTTACCTCGACTTGGTTCCTCCTCGCCCGATGAAACCCGAGCAGCTCCCTCACTTTGATCCGGGCTCGGGGCAGGAAGACGTGCCTTGTGGTAAATTCATTACTGTGGAAAAGCAGCTTCGTCACGCTGCTGCTGGTGGAGAATCTGCTGATTCAGATGCTGTCAGACCAAACAACCTCACCTTTGAATGATGATTTCATTATGGTTTATTAGATTTATTCACCGTCTTTCATGTCAGCGAAGACATTTGCAGTTGGCGTCTTTGTCGATTATGCTCTTGATAAACCAATTAATTGATTGATTCATTAATGTCAAAGTCAAACCTATAATGTGTGTGTCCTTGAGGTCTAAATGCATTTCATTCCTTTCCAAAACCATTTTTTATTTGTAATCACATTATTACATCCATACTCTCTAGCCCCCAGTCTTCTTCCATGTCTCTTACAGTGCGTTACTCAGTTTCTTTGTGCATTGCCGCCACCAACTGTTGAAATGTCGGACGGGGATGGAAACACAAGGAGACCTGAAGGGTTTAAACAAACTTCACTGGAAGAGAAAAACAACGACCAAACCAGTTTGTTTTCATCATCCATCAGGAGTTTACGGTCTGACGTCCTAAGTTCAGTGGTTTAGATGATCTGGCTCAACCGTTTCCAACCTGTCTGATGGTGCTTTTTGAAATGCTGAACCTCCCTGAAACTTTGTCAGTGTGTTCCCGGATCCCCGCTGTTACTTTGGTGAGCACAGTGTTATCATTACCAATAGAAATAAAGTACAAAAAGTACAAAAATAAAACCCTAAATTATCCATAAACGAGCTGCCTCACTCACTGCTGCACAGGAACTGATGTAACCACCGTAGAGCGTTGAGACTTGGCCCGTACTTCTGGAGGAGCAGAGGTGCATTTCATATTATGAAGCGTACTTGACTTTAATTTAATGTATTTTACTTCAACCACATTTTAAGACACTGGAGCACCTCTGGGTGCTAATTCCTCTTTCTCATTTTATTACTGGATTTCAACTTCAAGCTTGACTCAGATGTTATTTTCTTTGTCATCCACTGCAAAGGCAGTCGTGCACTGAGAGCTCAATTTGTATTAGATTAGTGTAATATGTAATTTATGAGGAAATAAAACGCCAGCACGTCCAGTTGATTCAGGGGACACGGCTATCTCTGAGGGCTGAGGTGTCAATCCAAGTCTTTGTTATTTGCCATTGACTTGCTCCTCAGAAACCAATTAAATAATATAGAATCGCCCTAAAAATGAAAGGTTGAAGTCTTTTCATGTGTCTGCACGGTGGGCTTCAGGCACAGGTCAGACATTATTCAGTGTATTTGCTGCAAAAGTAGTTTATTTCTTTTCTTAAAAGGCTGCCTGGAGCCCTTCTGCAAAAAAAAAAAAATTGTCCAGGTAGCTGTAACACTTTAAACTTTAATCCCATTTAGTGTTTATGTACTTTCGCATTGGGCTAGAAACTGTGTGTGTGTCTGTGTGCGTGTGTACGTGTGCGTGTGTGTGTTTGAGAGAGAGAGGGGAGAGTAGCCAAGGGTCTGGCAGGTCACAAAGGCGGCTTTGTAAAGGAAGTTAATGAGTGTTTTGTGAATGTCTCTTGATGCTCTGCAGCTCTGCAACACCTCCACAGCGCATCAGCTTTAAATGTGTGTATGTGGGTTCACGCCTGTGTGTGTGTGTCTGTGTGTGTATACAGTATGTGTGAGTGGTGTTTGTGAGTATTTATAACTATTTATATCTTCTTTTAAGCAGGGATTTATAATGTTTGTTCACTGTTTAAGTTTTGGTGGTTTTGGGGGTGTGTGAATGTCGGTGGGTGGTGGGTTTTCAAGTAGATTTTTTTTATTTTATATATATATACCGAGGGCAGAATACTATGGAAACAACGCAGATTCAACCAAAGTGCACACAGTTCCTTTCATGCTGCACATCTCCTCTACTCCTGTGGTCAAGTACCTTGCAGTTATTATAGCTTATTTGTTCAAGTGGTGAGGAAATATTAAATATCACAAGTTCTCTGCTGAGACTGGGCAATAATTATCAACAGATGTCTGCCAGTTGGGCAAAGTGCGTTAAGTGTGTGTGTAGGTGCACATGCAATTTGTGTTTTCTTGCGCATGTGTGTGTGTTTGTGCGTGCCGTGCCGTGCCGTGCCGTGCCGTGCGTGGTGGTGGCACGTTGGACAGAGACCGAGGAGCATGAAAACGGAGAGGTTGTGTCATCGTGAAGCTGATTGAAGGTTCCCGCTACATCTGTACTTAGAAGAGGAGGGAGAGGAGGAATAAATGAGACGGAAAGTTTTGGAGCAGAGAGGCTCTGAGCGGCAGGCAGCCGTTGGACGCCCCGGGGTGACCAATAGTTGGCCGTCCTTTGCTCAGGATCAGCCTGAAGTTAACGGCTCAATTTTTTCCACTTTGGACATTATCTTAACCTTTCCTGCGCAGCTCGGACGTTTTAATGCGAACCGTCTGTCAGGGTGACGTGGATTCTTCACCTCCACCACACAGAGACAAACATTTGTGGACACATAAAGAGAAAAAGACGATGTCCAGCTTTGTAAAAAAAAAACAACATCTTGTCTGTTGCCATCAAATACTGTAATAAGTCAGTTTAGGAGCTTCTCCTCCACTGTGACATATTAACTGTTTCTTGCATTATATTTGATAGTTTGATTAAAAAAAAAACCTTTTGGCTATTGAAAGAAACAATTTGATTGCCGTCTGGGAAATACTAGAGAACATATTTAAGTATGTTCTTACTTTTTATAGACAAATCCTGGGAATCATCAACAGATTAATCATCCTAGATGAAGTTACTGCCTTGTAGGAGAAGAAAACACAACTTCAATCCAACTTTTAAGACGAACGTTTTCTTACAAACGTGGCTGCTCTCTGCTCAGTCAGCGAGGCTGAGCTTGTTGGCTCGTCTGCTTTTGAGGTCAAAGGTCGGCGGGGCTCAGAGGAATGAGTGGTGAATGACAGGAAGATCCCCCACACCTTCTCCACACGTTCCACCCAAAACACTGACCTCTCTTGTCCCCCATGGGTGCTCACCCACCGCAGGCATTAGCCACTTAAAAGAAACTCTACACCAGAAGAAGCACATAGCAGCATGTGCCAAATTACATTAAGAGGTGACACCGGGCCTAAACATGTGTCGATCCACCGCTCGCAGTCCTCTTCTTTTATCTTCCCGAGACTCATATAAGGACTGTTGTGCATGCTAATCCTGGCTAACTCAATTACAGGTTCAAAGATGGACAAATTGGCACCAGACACTCTGCTGTTAAGTGAAACTGATATGATGTCATCAGTGCAAGTGCAGAGGGCAACTGCAACCTGTCTGAAATGTTGTCAATACAAACACATATACACCACGACTGAATGGGGGCATACTTTAGAAATAGTTTGTAAGTCCTGACTAATGACTTTTAATGAAGCAATAAATGACTTTTAAATCATTGGTATTTGTATGAACAGTTTTACGATGTGGCGTTAGGTCAGCAGCCTTAGCATTTAGGTTGATTAAAGCTGCTATAATCTATGTATGTGTTTTATTAACAACAGATAAAATCTCTGTGTGGAAAGGGGTGAAGACCAAACAAGAGCTAAAAACATAAGTTAAACACTAATAAAGTGGATGTGTACATTGGCAACTGTTAGCTAATCTGATCCTCTTATACTGCCCCCAAGTGGCCAAAGACGTTTTGTTTTTTTTCCCACATGAGTTGTGAAGTGTAGAGTTGAAATAAATTAGCCTACAGTAGCTATAACAACATTTATTTTAGTTTTCATCAAAGGAGGAAATTAAACAAGTCCACAATGCAAATATAATTTATATATATTATTAATTAAATTATTGGTTGCAGTTTACAAACTCTTCATGAATAGGCTACACTTTACAACATTGAACCCAAGTGGAGCTGTTTTTGGTGAATACAATTCTACTTCCTGTGATGCCCATTTGTACAGTTACAGTAAGAGCACCTCGTCAATCTTTATGAGTCTGTTCATTCATGATCTTTTGACTTAAATGATCTCAGACAACAGTGCATGTGAGCCAGTTTGTTTAAAGCACATTGAACCCAACATCTTTACTGTAGCTGAGGAAGATGGACTTCTGATCAAAATGTTGTCATGTTGTCCACGTTTAAGAAGGACTGGCCATGAATTATCTGCACAAATTTCAACACTGTCAATTTTCACCAAAAAGCCGTAGAGTCTCTTTCTTTCTCTCCACTGTCTGCTCCAACATCCCCTCTGCTCATCTCTGAGCCCCTCCACTCTGACCTGTATAGATGCAACACAAAGCATGCTGTGTTGAACTGCTGCCTGTCCTCTGAGAGACCAGCCTTGCTTTCTTAGCTGGAGAACATAAGTGTTGACCCCAAGACAGAAACCTCTCTCCCCTGCTGTGAGTGACAGCCCTGCTTGAATTGTGGACACAGGACCTTGTTGCCCCCAATGGGAGGTAAGGGGCACGCTCCCTCACAACACTGCAGTCTGGGTGGGCTCAATCATGGAGGACATCTTCCGCTGGTGGTACAGTACATGCAAACATCTCAAATGTGAATCGGTATATTATGTTACGGTGAGAGCGCCGTCCATTCAGCCTGCAGGTTTTTGTTTGCAAAAAAAAAATGGAGCCCACTCTAAGTCTTTAAAATTAGCAGTGCCGATTGAATTTCTTGTTTCTTTGCTCTGCAGATTAAGCCCGGTTTGTAAAACAAGAACATTAAATAATCAAGCGTCGATTTTGGCCGTTGAAGAAGAGCTCTACACACAACTCCGCCAATCCATAACATCGTATGAAACTCAAACTGACTCGCCGAATGTCTGCCTTTTAAAACAAGCTCACTCTCAGGCCAAAATCATTAGTAAAGTAATCCATCAGCCTAACCCTGACTCGCTGACCCAAACCACAATGTCAGCCAATACAGACGGAGCCATTCACTGTTCAGAAGGTTAACACAGACCTTATCTGTCAGGACCGGGGGGAAGGATGAACCCACAGATAGCGGGAAATGAGTGACAACAGATGGACTCAAGAACACAAGGACTTCAAATCTCAGTGTTTCCTCTCGGACAGAGACCTGCGGTACGTAAGGACGGAGATGTATACAGGAATGACAACATCTTGCGAAACCTCCCGAACCTTCTCTCCTGCTTCTTCTCCTCGAGCCGCTCGAGGAAACGGTGGTTACACTAACCCGGGTTTTCTTTGGCCAGAACAGAAGAGCCTTGCTACACACCGACCACTTATTGCACCAGATGCCAGTCATGGTCCGCTGATGTTTTTGTAGAGAAGTTTGGTGAAATGTCAGTCTTCTTCGTTCTCCCCCCTCTCAGAGTATATATGTGTATATATATGCTCAAAAATTAGCCACTTTGTTAGCCCTTGAACCTCACATGTCACATGAATGTATGTGACTCATGGATGGGGTAAGTCAGCCAGCGTGCTGCGTTCACGGTCCAGGATGGATTTGCCAGATTATGGCGTGGAGAATGAAATTTTTCTAAATTGAAAGTTGTCATAGAATATCTGATGAAACTATTGTTGGCTAAAATATATATTTTTAAAAACATAATGTATAAGAATTAATGATGGAAATAAGTTGTTTTATAACTCGGCATCAACAAGTTGCATAGTGTAGGTATTTAAAGTGGGAGGAAAAACTGTGCCCTGCATCTCGCCAAGTATGAAGCTGTGTGGTGTACAAACAAATAAGCCCAAACAAGTCCAAATAAAGCAAAGTACTTTGGCTCCATTTATATAACTGGGCCTCTTACAGTTGGACTGGCCTCCTCTCTTTGACTTGCTTTGATCCGTGCAGCTCTGTGGTGCAGTCAGATCCCATCAGACAGGCAGACATAACGTAGATACAGTGCACCTGAGCCGCTGAAGCCACCACAGAGAGCAAGTGGGGAGATGTACTGGTATGCAGGAAAAACCAGCTCTATTTCAAGCCCCTTCGAAATCGCTGAGAGGGTTCCCTTGTAATCCCATCTGTCATATTTACTCCAGGCACCCCCTCCCCAACACACACACACCATGAAAAATTCACGACAGCCCACCCCCTCTTCAAACAAGCCCTCTGGATCCAAATCAAACATCTCAATAAAGAAGAGGAGGAAAAAAAAAAGGGGCTTCGCCGTGATGATCAGTGCTCGGAGATCAGCAGAGGGCAAGTACTCCCCTCGTGAACCATGTGATGTTGCGTTTCACTTTTTGGTGAATCACTTTGTTCAGAGCAGGAGGCCTGCCTCTGCGTCCTCTGGGTCCAGCCAGCTCGGCAGCCTGTCAGCCAGTCAGACTCTTAAAGAGGTATTTAAATGTGTGCCTGCAGCAATGCACTCACTCAATGACCTCTTTATTTGTTAAAATAGATTATTTTAAATAAATTACAGAGCACTTTCACTGAATAAACAGAGACTTTGGGGCTGCGGCCTGCATTACATACTTACCACAGCCACAGAGATCCTAAATGACTAGTGAGCTGTGTAATCGCCTTTGATTTCACTGATAGGACTCTGATTCTTTGGGTAAAAGAGATGGAGCCATTGAGGAATCTGAAAGGCAACACCGCTAAATGGGGGGAAGGCAAAAAAAAAGAGAAAAGTCTCATGTGGGGAATATGAACTTATGATGTTTCTAACCCCGCCATGTCGACAGAGGAGTCCATTAGAAGAACAGAGGGGAGCTTGAGGGAGTCCTGTCATTTCTTCCCCCCGCAGCCTGAGAGGTTTAACACTCCTTCAGCCTGGGTCGGTGCCATGCCAGAGACGCCACCCCGAGTGGTGGAGAAAAAACTCAGAGTGGAGAAAAGGCTCAGACCTCACTTCTTCTTCCTCTTCTTCCTCCTCCTCCTCTCTTAACCTCTTATTTCTTTTGTTCTGGACCAGTCGGAGGTTAGAGTTTCTCCAGATGAGGAGAGATTTCTGCACCACCACTCTGGCCACAGAAACACTGAATTAGGAGAAAAGTATTTTGCGTAATTCAAGGCCAGTCCAAAACCACCGCCCCTCGATTTTCTAATTAGTTAATTTCCCCCAATGCTGTTGCTGGTATGCTGCCTTTTCTTTTTTTTCTTTCTTTTAAGAAGTGTCACGCAAAAAGGTGAGAAATGCACACTCTCACTCTGTTCTACGTCTGTTTGCAGCTAAATTAGGTGTGGCAGAGCCTAGTTATGCCTGGATTACTGTTGCCCAGAAAGAAAACTAGAATAATAAAATGACAGGGAAAATGCTGGCGGACCAAAGCAGAGAAACCATGAAGAAATTAGGTTTGATTAACCTTATGAGTGCTTGTTTCAATTCTCACAGGTCTATTTATTTTTGAACATGTGGTCGACATTCCTTCAGCTGCACATTTCCCGGCACGTCTATTACGTCTAATCTGTAAGTGGTTTCAAAAAAATAAAAAAGGGCTGCATGTATGTGCACATACGTCATGCGAGCAATTTTGAAAATCGACATTTGAAATGGTAATATGGCCCTGACTGTTGTTCCTCAGGAGGGGAGGGGGGGTCTCAGATTATAAGTAGTGTAAACGGGGGTCAACATTTCTTTGTACAACATGCAGAGCAAATATATCATTGTTACAGTCTGTGTTATTTATTTACCTGCAATTAATCATAAAAGGAGTGTTGACGTTGTCATTAAAGACAACTCCCACAAATCCGTTTGTCATTCCAGTCCTGTGAAACCATTAAAATGATCATTTCCCAGACTCAAACTGATGTAATTGCATCAGTTTATTTCATCCAACCAACACACCACAGCCTAAAGATGCTCAGTTCACTTCCATACGGATGTCAATTGTGGCTCAAATTTATTAGTTGTTAATTTCCTGTTGATGTATTGTTCCCTTTTGCCCCACACCACAATTGGATCTTTAAAAACAAACACTAGAATAGATTATAAAAGTTAAACATCACTCATATGTAGCAGGAATTTATTTATTCTAGCCTGATAATGACGCTGCTGCAATGACATGTCCAATATGATCAATTCTGTGTTTTGTTTTTTCACAATTTTGATTCATATGCAAGAGAGTTGACATCATTGTTGCTGATATTCCTAGAAATACAGTTTATCCCACACAGCTCTGAGCTGTCAGAACCAAATCATGTAACTAAACAGAACAAGCATCAACTCTAATGATCAGATGGATCAGAAAAGTCCAAACACTAATTCACCTTCCTGTATTTGACGCAGCCTGACATCTATACACAGGTTTTATCTGCCTGTATAGGTGCACATAAACTGAACAGAGTACAATATGAAAACATCCTGTAAACTGAATTTAATTTGCCAAAAAAAGTTTTCTCGCTCAGAGTTTTTTTTTTCCATGTCATGCAGCCCACTCTGCCCACAGTCCTCTCCTCCAGCTGATGTGTCACACATAAAAACATTTTGCAGACACATACACAATGTTTTTCACATTAACACACACAGTATTGATTGATCTTGTTGACAGCTGGAGGTGTGCTGTCTTCAGTTTCAGAGATGATAGTTTATGGGGATCTTTTCTGTTGTAGTACTACAAACGACTACTGAGGGAACCGCTGGACTAATCAATGAATCCACTGATTGTTGCAGGTCTGATGATCATAAATATTTAACCGTATCTGAGATGCTGTCAAAGTTTTAATCTGTTCTAGTCAAAATTGAAACATGAGAAAATTTCTCCATTGAAGCCAAATATGTGATTACCTCCTCTCTTTTTTTCAGTATGCATGCGTAATTATGAATAATTAGAAGGAAAACTTAATTCATAAGCCATTAAGTGGTATGAATAGCAATTTCTGTGACTCTGTGTGCTCTTTAAGGCCACTCTGAATGGGGCGCACAGAGCCAGCTCAGTTCTCCCTCTTTCTGGCAGCTATAATTGAGCCTAATAGCGGCAGCACAGACATAGGGAACCTCTTTGACACCTAGACCAAATTTTCTAATGAAACGATCAAATAAGCATCATCCAGCCCCGGCATATCAAAGCTGCCGGCAGCTGGCAGCATGTCATAGTCTGACATTTGGGCTTTTTAAGCGCTGCCAGGCCCGTTTCCCTCCCATGTCCTCTGGCCTTGTATTAACACTAATAATAGGGAGAGGTCTACAAGTAGGAGAGATGTAGTGATGAATGGAGGAGACTTTTGCCAGCTGCGGAGGAGGTGACATTGGCTGATTGCATCTGTAATGGAGTATGACAAGTCACAGCATTGACGCCCGTGTGTGTGCGTTTTTGTGTGTGTGTGTGTGTGTGTGTGTGTGTGTGTGTGTGAAAGAGAGAGTGAGTGAGACAAAAGAAGGATGAGTGTAAACCTGAATTTCAGTAGATTTTCTGTTGACATCTCGATTTTTTAATGTGTGTTTAGATCTGAAGCAATTAGTTAATTATCAAAAATCTAACTGTTTTGATACCTGGTATATAATTTTAGTAGTTTCTCTGCAGAAGACGACCGTTCTTGGTCGTACGTGATTAAAATTCAGTGGTAAGTTAATGAACTTTAGGTCTGATTTAGCATTTATTATCAATATATAAGTGTTGCCGGCACATAATAATAGAGCAGTAAGCAAATACAAGTGTTTATTGATGTATTGATTGGGTCAGGAAAAACACAGTTGTTGTAATATACGTCAGCATAGCAGACGTAGAAATACCTGACGAATAGCACAAAGTAATAATAATCAAAAAACAGTTGTGCATAAATGTGTGGTTTTACCTTTAAATAGGCTCCTTTAACAGCCGCAGTTTTAGCAGATGTTACATGTAACTAAATGGTTTGGTTGTGTGATTAACACACATTTGAATATTTAGAGCAGAACGCTGATGCAGTATTGACTAAAGATTGGCTGATGTTGTATTTAAATAGTTTTCAGTTTGTTATTGGCTTGGGATTTACTGAATAGGGAAAATATAGACTATACAGTTGATATGTTAAATTATAAGAAAAAATTGTATAATGTCAAATGCCTCGATTGAGTTGAAACTATTGATTCATTAGTTAATGGAAAGAAATTTCGATTTTTAAAGTAATTTTCAAAGCAAAAAGGCCAAATAATTGATCGTCCTATGAGATAGATTTTGAAGTGTTGACTGTAGAAGAAACAAAATAATTATATGACATCACCCGTGGCCTTTTAGGAATTGGTCATGTTTCACTTCTCTGACATATTATAGAAAACACAATCAAGAGAGAGATAAAGAATTGATATTCAACAATCATTAGTAGCATTGTCATATTCATGCCTTTCTATTCAGATAACTAAAGGCCTGGTTTGTAGATAAATGAAACAAAGAATCCAACTAAATGTCGACAGTGGGGGGAAAAGGCTTCACTTCTAAATCTGCTCCCAAACCAAAAATGATCAATGGACTCTGTCAGGATCTTTTTTCTGAGGTGAACCTGACTGAATTCAGACCAACTTAAAGAAAGCAAAGTGATTTCTTGAAGTTCCTCTTCCCAAGTTTGACACTGCAGCTCCAGCAGGAGTGCTCAGACCTTTTCAGGAATCCCCACGGGGGGCTCCAGATGTCGTCAGCCCGCCGCCTGCTTATTTTTCATACTTCTATTGGGACTGCACACGTGCAGACCGGTGCCCGCTATTTTTTTTTCTCTCCTTCTCTTTTCCCCTGCACTTGTTTGGTTACATTTGACTTTCTGCAAGATAAGAACCAGATTTTAGTCGTATAGCGCCAAGCAGCGACTGGGTGAGAGGACGGCGGCGGGGAGAGAGAGTGGCTGAGAAACGTCTTACGTGAGGGGGACGACTGTGTAGTCTGCTCTATCTCTGCGAGCTCGCCCCCTATTATGTTACCTTTCAAGTGCTTTGTCACAGGAGAGAGGGAGAGCTACTCTGGTTAGCGTCGCCTGTGGGCCGGCTCCAGCAGCCTCGCTGTTGTTTTAAGAGCCTTATTTTAACGAGTGTGTGTGCGTGGAGAATGTCTCCAGTTAGCCGCACTCTGTTTATTTATGGAATATTTTCTGACACCTACTTACACCGTTATCATCCATTTTTTTTCATCCCCAAGTGCCTCTGCCTCTGAAGGTGCCAGACCACACTGCATTTATCCAGTACAGTCGCCTCCTACCAGATAAAACTAACTGGAGAATTAAGATGTTCTGCTTTTAAACATTTTTTTTTGTCTGAAGTCATGAAATTGTGTCTAACACCATTAGTTGTCTGCTTGACTTTATGTCACATTTTATTTTTAAGATTATTTTGCCAAATTATAGTTTCCCAGACAAAGTTTCCCACAACCAAAATAGCTAATTATTCAAAATTGCACACAGCCCCGACATTAGGCAGCGTTTGACATTTACTGTATTATTCAGCAGAATTTGCTCCAAATATAATCAATTATTTCAGCATTGAAAACATTCCAGAGGAGGATTTGTGCCGTGGATCATTTCCACTGTCGTCACTGCTGTGGAGGAGTCACACAAGAGGTCTGGGTTTGGATGATGCCTTTATTTTAAAAAGAATTATTAGACATTTATTCCTAGTTGATAAATGTTGTTTCTCCTCATGTTGTCATTAACTCTCAGGCTCTCTGTTCATTTCATCATCTGCATTTACTTTTCACTGCTTGTCCTCGATCACGGTGACGACGCAGCCTCAGTGGGATGTTACCTGATGGTGCACTTGTTTCCACTGTTGAACTGACGGCACCACATCGAAGAGTAAATCATTTTCTGACGCTCAGGTGAAGTAAAAGTCGTTTACAACAGTAAAACCACAGACGATTTATCACCAGCATCAGCAGTGGAAAAAGTATTCAGATGTTTTACTTGAGTAACAGTAGCAGTGATACCACTATAAAATACTTTTACAGGAAATCCTGCTTTTATTGTTTTGTATATATGCATTTGCATTATAAATGCTCCAGCAGTGTTCATGTCATTTTTTATGTTGCTGCTGGTAAAAGTGAGACTGCTTTTATTAATTATGTCTAATCATAAACTATATTTGATTATAGCTCTTATGCAAATCTGCAAAATAATAAATAGATGCAGCTGTCAAATAAATGCAGTTGAGTAAAGATTTAAATATTTCCCTGTTAAAAGTAGCAGAGTGCAGGTGTAAAGTAGCATAAATTATACAAATAGTTGAATAAAGTACAAGTATCTTAAGAGTGCAGTAAGTGCAGTGAATTTGAAGAAGAGACTGGCAGATTCACTTTTCTTCCACAAGGATATCAGCAGTGTTTCCTATCCAGGCTTCACATACATTCACATACAAGGCTGAAGAATAAAACAACTTGAACCTGTTTTTTTATGTCTTGTGTTTACATTTCAGAGCTCACAGCTCAGTCACAGACTCTACAAGTGACAGTTCTCTTTGTAAATGCAGCTGTTCGGACAAAAGCCTCTCTCTTGTTTAAAAGTATTTTTTTTCTGTGTGGAGCAACAGACGTAGAAGTGTGTGTGTGTGTGTGTGTGTGTGTGTGTGTGTGTGTGTGTGAGGGACAAATATTCCCTTCAACCTACTGAGATACAGCTACGACTGTGTCTCATATTGTTTAGTGCCGGTGAAGGACAAAGTGTGTAAAGGCAGCAGACGACTGCTCGCTTGTCCGTCATTCATCAGACTCTTTTATCAGCCTTGTTTATCTTGACTCCTGTTCTTCTAAAGCTGCAGTGGACAAGTCGACATCTCATTCTGTTTGGACACGACGGCCTCCTGTCCTGTCCAACGCCTCCTCCTCCTGATTAACCATGAAGTGTAGGAGTTCAGACTGTTTTTTAAACAAGGATGGATTTTTCCATCCTGTTTCCACTGCTGCTGACTTTTATTGCCTGAGGGTATCAGCTTGTCATTTCAGGGCAGTGGACAGGTAAAGCTCAAAAGGCAGAGAAATAACTCTAATTCTCTGTTTGACATTGACAGAGGTCCTCCTTCTCTCCTTCTCTCCTTCTTTCCTTCTCTCCTTCTCTCTCTCCTCTCCTCTCCCTCTCTTTTCACCCCCCGCTCTTTCTCTACTCTCTTCCCCATCTGGCGCAGCTGCCCAGGAGAGGGCTCGGCTGTGACCCCGTTGTCAAGGACACAGATGGGAATTAGGAAAAGTGGACTTGTTTCAAACAATTATAGAAATTACTTTAATATCTTAAAACAAAAAGACGGAGAAATATATTTATTTGAGATGTTGACTGTCAGCTTGAATTTCCACTCCGGTGTGTGTGTGTGAGTGTTTTTGTGTGTGACAAACTCCAGTATAGCGGATGATGTGGAGATTGTGTCGGCCAGGTGTGTTTTGTATTGGACTTAATCTTTCTGTTTGGTTGGACTTTTCTTTTTTTTTCTTTTTAAATCGAGTCTAACATAAGCACCTGCCTGAGACTTGCAGAGGAGCTGGTCGTGACCTCGTGCCTCCAACCCTGAAATGGACACCGACTAATAGAGACCCGTCTGTTAAATTGTAATTGAATGTTACATGGCACTCTGAACTCCGAGCGCTCTTTTTTTTTTCTTTTTTTCCCGTAAGCGTGCAGGATTTAGGCAGACGCTCCAATGACAACTTAATTTCATCAGTGAGGAGCAGCGCCGAGTGTTTTTGTTCGAGCCTCTCCCTCGAAATACGGCTCTTATTAATGATAATTGGTAAAAAGGTGACACATGTCTGACTCTTGTTTATCTTACATTTTAGATAATTTGAGGCACACTTTTTTCACAAGGACAAATTAAAATTGGAAAAAGCTCCAGCACAATGTCTTCCTTTTTTCATGCAAAAGACAAAATAACTGGTGCTTTGTCATGTTCACACCAGTGCTGCTTTTAAAGACTTGCAAACTGAAAAAACTAGAAATATATATACATTTTTTAATGTGTGCTCTTTCAAATGGAGAGTATAGTTCAGGTGCTGCCACCTCTAAATAGTCTATTAATGCTATTTCAGTTTTAAAACATGGGTCAATCCCTGTTGTCATGAGTTAGTGTTATGTTTTGTGTTGGATGTGCAGTGTGTTATTTTTAGTTAAGTGAACTTTAAAGGCCTCTGTATGGTCATTAATAACTAGCTCAGGCTTTATATGTAGTATATGTACCATTGCTTTGTGCTTTATACTTTTCAGCATATTTTTATTTTTAACAAAATATGGATAGGCTATAGCTATATTTTGAATTTTGTGTGCATGTCTGGGAATGTTGCGTCAGTAACTCATATCCACTCGATCAGGTAGATGTTAAAGTGAGAACATTTCAATCTGTCTGGTGTAGTAATTGTGACGCTGAGAAGTGAATTAGTGTTTCAGTAATCACAGCTTTGATTTTCACTTTTCCAGATGTGGAGGGGGGGGGGGGGGTCGATGTTAGAAACTTGATGGAGACGTCTGATTTCACAATGAGGTGGAAAAACAGACAGGAGGACGTGTGTTTACAGAGGAGAGGCAGCAGAGGGAGTCTGACACTGTGTGTGTGTGTGTGTGTGTGTGTGTGTGTGTGTGTCTATGTATGTCAGTGTGTGTGTGTAGCGATGGCACTGAGAAGGTTTATACGTCCCAGAGTGAAGCAGTGAGCTGTCGCCGTCCTACATGGTCTCTGATCCAAAACTAACCTGCTGGTCCGGGTTCATCCATCTTCTTCCCCCGCCGTGCCGTGCGCTGTATTAAGTCTAATACCTTCCTAAAGACGACATGACTGTATTGGTCTGATTTCAAAGCTGAACTCATGCACAAAAGCACTGAAGGGCAAACCTGGGATTGAGCTTGTCTAATGTTTCCAGAACGGCAAACCGTGAAAGGCCCCATAATTGATACGCAGGAGCCCAGAGGGCACGACTCCTGTCAGATCAGCCGCAGACAAGAACTGCCAGAGCCACGCACTGCAGGGAATAACGGCTAATTAGCCCCGTTTAAACATTTCCTGGTTTGAAGAACTTTAAGAGCGGGGGGCCACAATCACACGAACAATAGCTGCTCACTTAGTAAAAAACCCCCCTGAGTATGGATCAGACAGTTGGTAATATTTGGGGGAAACAGGACAGAGACACGAATCAAAGCTGAACCAGATGACCTGCAGTCAGATCACCTGCAGCCGCTCCATGAGGTCGACTCTGAACCAGGCCGAGTGGCGTTTGACCACGGCCTTGTCCCTGTGTAGGAGAAACATGAGGTGTGGGGACGACTCCAATAGTTCTTCAGCATTGATTTGTTAATTACTCATTCATGATAGAAAGTGTCTGTCATAGATTAATAAACATTAAAATGTCCAGATCAGTGTCGCAAAAGAAACAGAAAAGCAGCAAATCCTCACAATCGAGAAGCTCTATCTGACTGATCATCATTGACTATCAAAATAGCTGCAGTAGTATCAACTTATACTTGTAGCTCCACAGTACAAACATTAATACTGCAGTATTACAGTAAGACTTGCATCTGCTTCATTTAGTCGTTGCTGGATTAGTCTTTATTGACTAATCCACTTATGTCTAATCATTTATTTAACTTACACACATTATATTTCTTTATTTCAGCTCATATTTTGCAGATCATATTCATTGTGTTGTCTACAATATGATGACATCAAACACTGAAACCCTGTGGCCTCAAATATCGACACAGAGATTAAATCAATTTGTTTGTTAATGTTAGGGTTAGGGTTAAATCCACATGGAGCTTCTGTTACACAGTTTAATAAATATAAACCATAAATAAGATGATGAGAATTATTACTAAACCACAGCTTACAGTAACAAACAAAAAAGTAAAAAAACAAAAAACTAAATAACAACACGCAGACAAAAAGAATCAATTATTAATACGTGTTTAAATTAAAACCATTGCTCTGGCAGCGTTAACAAACAAATCATGTTGGAATATTTGTCTGAAAGAAAATAAGTGTTTCAGTTCACACAAGTGCTCTGGACCTTCATCATCTACACATGTGTGCTGTATTGTCTCCTGTTGAAAACTCATCAGTTTGGTGCCAAAAGACATAAAATAAATAAATAAATAAAGCACATAAAACTGTTTGCACTTGTTATTAATGCAGGCAAAGCCATCAGATGTGGTTTTAATAATAAAGCAGTGAAGAGACTGAACCAACTGGTTTGTTGGGTTGATTTGATGCAGTGCTGCATCCACATATAAATCTACTTTGAATCAAGTAAAAGTTCAGTTTGTTTGGTTTTTTAAATTGAAATTAAGTCTTGAAGCAGTGTTGCCTTGTTTTTGCTTTGTTCATTTTGTGGTTAATCTCTTTGTTCATGTGTTCACACAGTTCGATGGTCAGGCGGCCCCACACAAGTGTTACCTTCTCACTTCAACAGTGTGCGTTTCCATGCTGTGCCCACACGACAATAGCTATCAATAAATAATGGACAGCTGGACAGAGAGCTGAATGCCAACGCCACACAATGCTCACCTCGCTGAAGAGAACCTCCCCTCTCTCACCACGCCTCCCCCCACCTGTCTGTCAGAGATCATCATTAATGTTGTGTCGGCTTAGAGAGATGCACACAGAGCAAATACACACAAGAGCAAATAAGCCTTTTCATCGGGCCGCAGCCAGATTCTCCGTTATAAACGTCTCGGAGCGGGACATTGTTCGAACAGCATCACACTGATAATCTGCATTCTAATTAAATTGGACCCAGACTGTTTGCTCAGACGATCGCATGTCACTGACACTGCGGATTAGTGCAGCGATGCCGTGTTTAACCTTTAAATGTAATGCCTTTGTGATTTAAACTAGTGCAGCTCAGAATACAACATGGACAAGGAAACCGGAGCCCGGACGAAAACATTACAGCCAATATTTTCCAGGCAATTTAATATCTGTTGTGAGTATTTGATTTATTGTATTGCATCAGAATGAAGAGATTGAACCTATGAGATCTTTTGATGTTTATGCAGTTCAATCAGGATCAAAACACAACAGGTGAAAGCTCATAAATCTAAAATCATACTTTATCCTCATCAGCTGAGATCATTATTTTTCATCCTTTGTCACATAAATTCATTCCTTCACAAAGAGAAAAAATAAAATGACAATATGAAATGATCTTCTGGCACCGACAGGTCGAAGGTTATGGATATTGAAGATTTATATTTAACTCCAGCATTAAATGCATGATAAAATGACTAAGAAATACTGAGATCAAAATATTAAAATCACCATGAGACATTTTGTCCCATCAGAAGAGACAGTTTGGAGTCAGGAAGTTATTTAAGTGAATGGGCCTTTTGGGCACGACTATAGATTACTGCATAGATCAGTGATTCCCAAACTGGGGGACTTGTTCCCCCAGGGGTACGCAAACAGATGTAGGGGGTATGCAGACAAAAAAAGTCTTGCAAAACAGCCTCATTACATTTTGAAACTGGCATATAACTTTTAACTGTCTGAGCATTTGCATGATAAAGAGTTTCTTACAGGCCTGGTTTATCTCTGTGATATTTTTCTTGCCTGAACAAATTTAAAGAGGAACTATGCAGGATTTTTGTAATTTTTTGTAATTGTGATGGTTTAATAAATGAAACTAGTTTCGAGGGAGACTTGAGGCTCTCTGCCTTCGACCCCACGTCTCTTGGCTGAAAAACAACTTTGCCAGATCAGTGCCGCCACCGCAGTGTCCCAGCTCTCGCCCCCGTAACCCGTAATCTCTTGTTTATGACGAATTAAACTACATAAATATACATGTCGTAACATCGTATATGATATATAGCGTTATGCACCGCTCTACTAATTGATTTCTTGCCGGCTTCATTGTAAACAAATGCACATGGCCAGGAGGAGGGTTAGCAAAACAGCAGAGAAGCCATCGGATTTACAAAATTCCCCTTTAATCTTGGATTAAACATGCAGAACATAGTTTCTGCAACCATATTCAGTGCAAGATAAAGATGAGACCATGATGAAGAAGTTGAACGTCTAGTTAAGGTGCATGGACTACAACAAAACTGAGGACTTTCCATCATTGCACAACTTTTTGTGCACAAAAATGAACTCTATTTTGATAGGTCACTGAATCAAACCAACTGACATATTCAGCGCGGTTATGACGTCTTTTATCTGCGTTACTTTTGTCCTACTCGTCTTAAAAGCACCTGCGTCATATTTGACTTTCAGTGACCAGTTTTTTCTTCAGTGTCGCTGCTCTGATCACATTTCCTGTCCTGGTTTCTGTGTCACCTTTGATTCTCTCTCTTCTTCCTCAAATGTTCTGCTCTTTTATTCCATTAATAACATCTTTCAGTCTCTCTGCTGTGTCTCCTCTGATCTCCATCCTGTTTGGCTAATCTTGTACCAAAGCCCTGGTGCTTTGTGTTCCCACCTGGCCGCAGGTTAGCAGGTCGCCAGGTAAGCATTTAACAAGCCCTCCGTTGGCTTGTCTGCTCCACTTAACACCTGACATACCCCCTCCGTGCCGACCTCTGACCCCTGACCCCTGACTGACAACTCTCGGATACTTTCCTTTCTCCGCTGCGCTCCTCTTTTCTTCTCGCTCCCTCGCTGAGTGCCGCAGAGTGAGACAAGGTGAAAGGTATCCAGGCGTTTTCTGAGAGGGGGGGCCGCGCAGGTGTTCATGCCTCCACACCTCTCAAGTTCAAAAGCCATTGAGTCCTTAGCAACCAGGTAACAGTCAAACAATGTGTCACCCGCCCGCCCCCACCCTGAGGCGACAGTGTCTTCTGTTTTACTGTCAGAGCGCTGGGGCTTTACACAGCCTCGTCCAAACGCCCCACGCTCACGTCATCCTCACCCACTGACAATGAAAATATACATATTATAACCCCGACTGTGTGTGTGTGTGTGACATGACATCATGTGATATTATTCAATCACAGCACAGCGACAAAAAAACATCAGCCAGACACAAACATTAGTGAGGCCTGAAAATAAAAACACAGCACAGACAGGCCGCCGCTTATCTAACACAACACCTCCTGTATCATGTCTGAATCTGTCGCCTCGTCCAGTATTTCCCAGCTCCAGCAGGTTTATGGGTTCAGAAGTGGGAGCCGGTCCAAGCATTACTAGTAACATCAGTGTCAGTAATTTAATGCGCAGGTGTGAATGGATTCTCAAACAAGCCGGGGAGGCCCCCGGCGAGGCCTTCGCGGGACCGCCAGGGCCAGCGGCAGGTTTAAATAAATACGCTGCTGAGCAGACATGTCGGCAGCTGGGGCCCGATATGGCCGCCGCTGTTTGTGTTGTGGCTTTGCGAGGGCGCTGAGGAGAAAGCAGCAGGACTCTGGCATGTTTCCTGGGAGAAGAAGCGTTTGAGAAAAGAAAAAAAATACTCATGAGGGAAATAAGTGGCACCTGAAGACGAGCTGTGAGCTGCTCTGTGTGTGTGTGTGTGTGTGTGTGTGTGTGCATGTGTGTGTGTGTACGTATGTGTGGGCAGATTATGACTCCTGATGGTGTGTGTGTGTGTGTGTCAGAGTCGTCACAATCTCTCCAATCAGCCCCTTTGTATTGTTAAACAAACACAACAAACTGACTGGGAGGAGCAACCAGGAGAAACCGCCCCGTTCACTTCAAACATTCGTCATATTGAGGATGAGAGATCATTTCTGCTGCTCTTTAGAAACACAACTACTTCATCGTTTCTTTTATAGAAGATAAAACAGATTAAAACTAAACTTAAACTAAAACTTAAAAACTAGTCTGGTGGGGTTTTTTTGTGTGGTGGTTGATCCTCCGTATAACGTAACGTATAATTGCAGCGAGCTGTTCTAAGAGTTCGTTCTGGATCGTTTGTGACAACATTAAAACCAGTCACCTGTTTTCATGTTGTGACTGATCGGTGTAAATTATTCATCAGTTTCCTTATTATTCAACACAGCCGTGGACATTTTAAACTTGATATTGAATGTACACTGAGACTGATATTTTACTATTTAAAGTGACTATATGTCATACTCACCTGCTCGTGTGTGATTATAGATATTGGATGTCTGGTTTGTTGTTAGGAATAAAGTTAATTCAAAACTATTTACCTAATTCACTAATAACCTAACAAATTAATTAACCTTATTTAAACTGTATTTGTATTAGAGACTGACATATGCTGGGTATTTGGTCATTTTAATTCAATCAACCTTCATTTTATTACACTGATCATTAAAATACACACATTTTTATCCAGGGCCCTTTTCATCATCAAAGAATTGTGAGACAGATTTTGAGGATGTTTTACAGCTGTAAAACGAACCTGTCAGTGCCCTCTGATGGACACACTACACAAAGGAGACAGTGTTTTTCAGTTAGTCCTCTTACAACATTTGTGTTGCACGATTTCTTTGTTCTCACCTACAGACTAATTTGCTCCAATTATCTGGTAGTAAACTTATGTTGTGCACACTCACCTGCAGCTCTGGCTTTTTCTTTCTTTCTTTTCTTTTCTTTTTATCTTTTGCAGCCTTAAAAAACTCGGCCATGTTGGGAGGTCTAAGCTAACTGCAACTTTCTCTTCATTATCCAGTTTTCCACAGTTTCTTTTCCATTATTAACTGGTTAATTTTTTTGCTTTATAACATATCAGAATATAGAAAAACATGCAAATTTAAGTGTTTTGTCTTTTTCAGGATTCAGTTCACTATCATACATGGCAGAGAAAACATCACATATGAGAAGCTTGAGGCAGTGAACACCCAGCATCTCTGACATATTATTTGGCAACCATTTTAGTAATAATCATTTCAGTAATTGAATAATTATAGCAGCTCAAATTGACGTGGTAGGGAAACTGTAAATAGACAATAGATGTAACACAGGTGTGAAGAGAGCAAAGGTGAGGACGAGCAGAGACAGACAGACAGACAGACAGGTGGACGGGCAAAGTGAAATCACAGGCAGCGAGAGGAGAAACCCTCTGAGTCCAGAGAGAGGGGAGAGGAGACCAGATGCCAGACGGGCCTGTTCGGGGGAAGGTTTATGGATTAAGAGCTGAGCAGAAAAAGGCAACAAAAAAAAGGAGGAGGATCAGTTTCAGTGTTTCTTTCCAACCTGCCAAAATTCCCTCATGGATGTCCTGACAGTCATTAAAAAAAGCCGGTGCTGTTGATTCCTCCAGGCGCGCTGCCAGAGGTGGTATGAAGAGAGTGCACCTCTAAGTCCTGCAGTAAATCCCACGGATTCACGCTGAGCCACAGAGAGACACCTGTAGGATATATGATACTGTATATTTCACCTCCGTCTTTGAGCTCGGCCGCATCACCATCGCTCAGCAGTAGCTCAGCATTAACCCGGCAAAGGACGTTATCATCACTCTCTTCTGTGATGTTACTCCCCCTCTTTAAAATACCTCATGCACAAACCAACACTGACATAAACCATCATGTTAGAAATATTAGAAACATTATGTTGGTAGGCTTTTATTTTTTGAATTTGACCAAATTTTCAGGCAGCAGATTCTTTAGTCCCATGGCATTGCACTGGTAAATTACTATATTGAATTACAAATTGTGAATCGGGGAAATTGTCAGGTTTTAAACCAATTTGTGTGTTAACAATTAAACTGATTTTCTATATACTTTTTTTCCTAACACCAGAAATCTTACATTTTCTCTGGAAATAACTCGACCGAACTTGCTTTGTTTCCTCCTATTTCAGTTGCCACTAGTGTCCTTTTTTTCTTTTTACCAAAGCCTTTGAAGAGGAGGATGAAGTTGCTACGAAGACAAATCTGGGATTAGCTGAATTATATAGTTGAATATATGACTTGGAAAAAAATAAAAAACAAAAAAATGTAAATTTACACATCCATTTCAACTTAGTACTTAAACTAGGTAGAGAAAAATGACCCGCTGATATCACAGGAGACTTTAAATGTATGTTAACAAAACAAAACAGGAAGACAAAGAAACAAAAACAGAAAAACTTACAGTTTTCTTAATTTGTGCAACTCACGCTGACACAGCAGCTGTGAAGTGAGTTCTCTTCTCTTTTAATCTGTTCATGTGACATTGTGAGTCACACATCTTGGTAACCAAGTATGGCAAGGGGTTGCAGCATATTGTGTGTTTGCTTTGCACCTACTAGTATATTAATATGTAATGATATGCAAACAAGAAAATCCACCTGCTGCCTGCACATCGTATTTGACGTGCAGCTTGTTTTCTGCATCAAAGTTTCAACATCTGTGAGCACATGGATGTAAACTCAACATCAATTTTTCTAAAAGCTGCATGTGCTTTATAATAATGTGAGTTGCCACTGCATGAGGAGAGTAATATCCGCAGGAAACTTAGCCGAGCCCTCTCCTTCATTTAAACTGTCCATCACTGTGCAATCCCGTTATGGAGGAGCTCACATGATAGTGAAGAGAAGGCCACGGCGACCTTTGTTATTCTGACTTCATTGTGTTTCTCTCTTCAGTGAAACTCTCGGAGTGGGAGAGAACCCTATATCCTCCGCTCTATGAATAGCAGGGCAGGACGAGGGGGGATAACAATAGCTGGGGGTTTGGGTGTTCCCTGCATCACACACTCTGAGAGACCGGCCTTTGGTTCATCGCAAGTCCCTCATCAAATATTAAACCTGCTGTCAGTCACCGGCAGCAGCGCGGCCAGACCTGGACGCGGGTAACACTTTTCACAGCTGGTGGGTTGCTGCTCGTGGATCGGCTGACGGGAGGAGGTGGAGGCTGTGAACTCTGGCGTCTGCTGGTGTCACAAGATGCTGCTGCTGCAACTGTAAATACACCGTGTGTGAGGAAAGGCTGCATGTTTAAGTTCACCTGATAGCACGGATAAAAGAAGATACTCAAACAAAAATGAGGAGTAGCCGATTTTAGAGCTGCAACGATTAGTCAATTAATCAATTTGAGGATGGAAAGAAAATTAGAAGCTTCTCCAGTGTGACGATGTGATGCTTTTCTTTGTCAGACTCATTTATAAAGTGAAAAGTGAAAACGTCAAGTTGGAAAGTGAGAAATTATAATCTTTTAAAACAATATTCACTTCTCTGGCATTAAAAATAATCAATAATTGATTAGAAAAAAAAAATCAGCCTGATACCCAGAGGGAGTTCAGATGCTGATGTGCAGGACCGTTGTGTAGGGCCCACAAAAAACCCCAGTAGTCTAATCTTTGTATGACTGAATTATTCTGCATAAGACTCTGACTAATACTCATAGTAATGCTGCATTAGCATCAAAACTTTAAAGTATTTACTATAAAAAATGATAATATATACGTAGTCTAAGAAAAAAAAGTGGAAAAGTCAGGGGACAGGGGCCCACTTTAGTATTCTTTCAGGGGGCCCAGAATTCCTAGCAACGGCCCTGCTGATGTGTCAAGAAAACATCCTGAGTGTCTGAGTGCTTCTGCTCTTCCCTTTATTCCATGTCATCTCACAACTGTCTGATCTCAAGAAGAGACATTTAACCCTGGTCTCCTGCATGGCAGGCGACGATGCTAACCGCTTCGCCAAGAGGTTGAAAACCGCTTGGCAATTTGGTTAGCACGTCCTTTATGGGTGAGTGAGTGCACCTCCGTTACATTTGCACCACTATTTGTTCACATCTTCCTTGCACAAAAAGCTCCTAATTGTGCGCCGTTGTTCCACTTGTTGGCGACTGCATCTGTCTCATCTTTCAGCTTCCCTCAGTCTCGCCTTCTTCGCCTGTGATTCTTCCTTCACTTCTTCCTTTTTTGCAATTTCTTTTCAAAAACATGTTTTTATTATTGTCCCCAGAATCGGGGCTGCAGTAAAGATGCTTTACATCTTCATAGAAATTCATGCGTGGCTTTGATCAATGCAGAGTTTACAATGACTGTAAATCACTGCTCACCTGCAAGAGCAATCAAAAGATGTGGAGAGAGAAAAAAAGCCTCTTTATTTCAATGAAGATGAAATTTGTTGCAGACCATTGTCCACTTGTCTCGCTGGATTTTGTTCACCTTCTTCCCACTGGGGTTAATTTCATTCTCAGGGCTCTCCTGTGAATTTGTTCCAGTGCAGGAAGTCGGATGATGAGGTGGACACAGAAAACGCCCCTTACACCCTCCCCACCACCCTGCTTCTTTTGTACCAGTTTTGGGATTAGTCACAGGATACCACAGATATTAATGATTCCCTGTTAAAATGCACATTACGTGTCATCAAATCCCCTGTTGCATGATTTAATTTCCACACCCCTGAACATAATGGTGGAAAATGTAACTCCTGGAGCTGTCAGAACGCCTCTAAGTGGTGTTAAGTCCTGTCAAACGAAACAAAAAGGACTGAAATATTTTTCGCAGGGTCCCATCATGGCGATAATGTTTCAGCTGACATTCTCCCTCGATACACCTGAGACAGGTGACTTTTGCGGCGAGAGGATTATCTGTTATGGAGTTTGAAGAGGTTCCCATTGTCCCAGGCCAGGAATATGAATAACCAAAGAGTTGGCGTCGCCGAAGGGGGAAGACGTTGGCAGCGAGCTTGACACCGAGACAAGATTAGCTCATCAGAATATGAATTAGTAACACAGAGAAGACACTTTGGATGGTGCTGCTGCAGCTTCTTCATCAGAGCCACCTTTGACTATGAAACACAGCTATTGGTCTGTTTATGAATAAGTGATTGGGTTTCCAAATTTGACTCAATAATTCACAGGATAATTGGCCCAGCTTAATTGGCGGTGGAGCATAAAAGATTCAAGGTGCCTCTTAAGTGCAGCACATCAGGCGCCACTTATAATGATGACAGATGGCTGTTTGTTGGGTTGGGTTTCAGATGGGAAGGCTTTGTCATATTCACACTTCCCCCTTGTTAGGAGGCAGATCAGGTTTTTCCTCCCAGAGCGCTACATAGTTTCTCTTTTTCATTCGCCAACTGTGGCTGTGGTGAATTATTGAGACGCAGCAAGCTGATGAAGTACCGACCAGCGCGTCGCTGTCAGCGTGCACGTCCAGTGTTTTCTTTGTGCGTCTTTGAGGCTAAATCAGCTTAATGAAGTGCTTCTCGGAAAAACGTCTCGTCTTACGCGCTGAACTACAAGTGGAACATTTTTTACAGCAAAAAAAAAAAAAATTTTAGCTCGCATGAGGTTTCATCAGCGCTCAGGTATTAACTTTGTGGTTTAACCTTTATATAAGATCACAGTGAACCCGAGACAGAGAGTGTTCAGTATCAAATAAGTGATTATATGGATAAATTCTGACAAATGTTAAAACATAGACGTCAAATAGTGAAATAATACAATACATTTTCAGTAATATATGGGATGTTATTTCATCCTGTTTAAGTTCTTTTCCAGCTGTTTCCATTTTCAAATGTGTGTTCATCCAAAGACCAAAACCACTATTCTATCAATGATTCAGCCGTCATGAGAAATTACTGCACCTACTACAGTACACGTACATCCACTACACACCTAGTAGTAGTACACTCACTAATGCTACTACTACAACAACACCTACTACTCTCACTACACATACTTCACCAAATATACCTACCACACCTTACACATCTACCACACCTACCAAATCTACAGTACATATACTACTCCGACCACACATACTACTCCTATCACACCTACCACATCGACGACAAGCATACTGTACCATAACCTATTACATCTACTACTCCTGCTACAATTACCACCAACCACCGGCGTCTTCTACATCTTCTATATCTACTATTCCTGTTACACCGCCTCCGACCAAAGCAAAAACCACCTAACTGATGAACAAAAATAAGACGCTATATCTGTGTGGCTTCACTTGCAAGTAGACATCTGACTGTAATCACCGACTCTGCATGTGTTGGACAAGAATACAAAATGGTATCTTTTTTTCTTTCTATTGTAGCTATTCACCGTCTTTGATTGTGGTCAAGCTGTTCTTTTTCATACTTTTTCTTTTCATTTAGCCAATAGAGCTTCTTCTTCGTCTTCTTATGAGGTCACCAACTTGCTTTCTAAAGCAGCTCTGTGAACTCAGAGCCCAGACTGTTGTCTTTGTATAGACGGTTGTGTGAGTCTGTTGTCTGCAGGTGTTCATTATTGACATCTGTAAAACTACTGACATGCTGGCAGCTCAGGTATGATGCTGGTATGTTGCTCAGCATGTTCGTCTGCATCCATTTGCGTATTGAGAGTCAACAGAAACACACAGCTGAGTCTGATGTACTCTAGATGCTTTGAAGGTGTTTAGTCATGAAACTTTGACCTTTGACCTTTAATATGTAGAAAGTGCCACATCAATAGATTTTGAGACATTTCAAAGAGGTGAACCCACTGTCCTCGGCTCCACTGTCCCTACAGCGAATAAAAATATTTTGGTGTTTTCACAGTTTCATAATTACCTTGTGTTTATATGTGATTATTTCTCTCATAATGCCTTGTTATTTTATGTAATACTGAGAAGCAGCCCGTTTATAAAAAGGATTAAATCATGGCAACAATAATCCTCTGTGCGTCCAAACTCAACAGCAGCATTTTACCTGAAGACAAAACTAAAATTAAATCCCCCACAGATGTTTTTATTTTCCCTCAACTGTTACAAACGACCAGAGCAAACAGCAGCTTATTTTTATTCATTAGCTTCACGTTAATAAAGGAGTTAATTAACATGAACGAACGAGGCTGCGGTTAGTTTTGAGCAGCACAAACATCATTTCCAACTTTGCCATTTTTCATAAGTGCATAATCACTAATGATACATTTAGCATTGAAAACACACAAAAAGAGCTTTGCTGACTTTCCTCTGAATCACACACATGAAAACTCCACATTGTACGAGTTAGCAGTGCGTGTACACACACCTAATGTCTTCCTGTGTTCAGCGTTTTCTACATTTCCCGTCCCTAATTGCCTAATAATTTAAACACACTTAAGTTGGCTCATTAGCTGTGTATGAAGACTTAAGGGGGGAAACACCTGTTCATTTACTTAATGAACTCCAAAAAACACGGCGCTGTGTTCAGGGGCAAGAAAATAAACCGAGACATAACATAGTGGTCTCAAGACATACAAACCTTTAATGGAACTCCAATAGTAAAAAGTAAATATCAGCATTTATGCTTTTGTTAATCTACCTGCAGAGACAGGCTGGAGCGGCTTTCTGGGACTGTAAATCAAGTGTTTCCTCCCTTTGGCCTTCCACTGGAAAAATAATGAAGGGATTCATGAAGCCGAGGGCAAAAATAAGGAATAAAGTAAATATCCAAGAGAAACCATTTGGATTGTATTAATGATATTTCCGTGTGTGCGTGTGCGTGTGCGTGTGTGTGTGCGGCTCACGAGAGTGAGTGAGACACAAAGCTGGTGAGGAAAATGACAATTTGTGCAAGGGGTGCAAAAACGGAGAAATGGGCAGGGAAGCAGCGCTGCCATGGGTCTCTAGTTGGGCAGGTGTTGTATGAGATGACTAATACTCAAGAAGTGACTGAGAACAGTTTTACAAATACAACAGTTCCTGTCAGGCGTGACCACATGTGGCGGGCAGGTGTATTTCTAATCACAGTGGCCGGACACTCTGATTTGGTTGTTTCAGAGGACTTCAGGTCTTTTTCATTTTTTTGTAGCATCATTTTCTGATCAAATTAATAATCAGATTTATTCCTCATAATTATAAATCTATGAGGCGACATCAAAGCTAACCCTAACCCCCTAACCCCATAACCCAGTGGTTCCCAACCTTTTTTGGCTCGTGACCCCATTTTGACATCACAAATTTCTGGCCACCCTACGTGCACCAGCTCAGATATTTTTTAACACAATTTATATTAGAGAAAGTGAAAGTATAGATACAGTTGTTTAAGATTGTGTGTGGTGTTTTTAATCATAATTTTAAAAAGAATAATAATAATTATATATATACTGGATATATATCAGTAATTTCTTTTTTTCAATTAGACATTTCAGGCCCCCCCATTTGAATTCCAGGTGACCCCAAGGTTGAAAATCACTGCCCTAACCCCTAACATGTGAAGGAGTAAATGAGTTCAAACCCACAGAGAAATGTCACTCAGGACTTTGCAGTGAGTTTTAGTTATTTCATTTTTTTGTTAGTTTGTTTTTTGTTCATCGACACCTTTACTGTTTTACAGCAGACTGACACAGTTGGCAACTGGCTGGTGAACATACCAGCCAGTCCAGCTGCTAAAGACACAGATGTTTCCCTCAGGAGTTTGTGAAGAGTGGAGTGAAAATTGGACTGTTTGCTAACAAATTATCTTAACTTAACTTAATGTTAAAATACAGTAACTAAGGTTGTTTTAACATTATTTTCTACAGTGATTATGATCAGAATAGATGTTAGCCTCTTAACAACTGATCCTGACCTTTAACATTCAGTCCTGCAGTTGTTTGTATTACATAATCTGCCTTTGCAGTCACAGTAGTGCCCACACAGTTCACTCTGTTGAGTGTAATTAGTTACGTCTGCCTCAGTCCAAACAATATTTTCTTCTCTCTAACCACATAAATTAAATTACTATTTAACAACCTGGTCTCGTTCCAGACATTTTGGGCAGCTACAGTTCTGTCTGTCCCTGTAAATAATGAATTAAGATCATTAAGATGATGAGGATATATGATTCATACAGGACGACAGGCCGTGTACAGTGTACTCACCCTCATGCTCCAGTCACCGGTCCCTCTGGGCCGCGCTGCGCTGCAGCCCGACCTCCAGACCTCTGGATCACATAAATCCTCAATGATGGATATTTTTGAAAAGAAAACAACAGAGCCAATCAGTCAACTTTTGAAGGCAGCCATCTTCATGTTGTTCAGCAAGAAAAACAACCCAAAGGAAAAACTGAATGAGGATGAAACTGACTGAACACTTGGAGTCGGATGTAAACAAAGTGAACCTGACGTGGATGAAACAACGAGTGTTCGTCACTACCGACGGATGATCCTCAGACAAAAATAGCACATCAATCTAATTATCCGGAGCTATTCTTAGTTTGCGCGTGATTGTGGAAACATTACGACTGCACTGGTGACGTCATGCGATTCACACAGAACCGGCGTCTCCTGTCATCGGTGACGGATGTGACGACCTGGCCCGTACGGCGTCACTCTTTTGCCATCTTCACCGCCACCTTTTTGCTGAAACCTCTCTGTGCTTTGGAAACCCAAGACCGCGGTCCACAAAGGACTCTGTAAAGCATCTCACCCTTCCCTCTCAGTATAGTAATTAACCCGCCTCTCACCTCCCTGTCCAGCAGCGTCCTCAGAACAGCCTGGCAATCAGCAGACACTTCACACAACAGCCTGCACACGGGAACCTGACCTCATGGGTCCTTTTCTTCTTTTGTGACACTTTTCTCTGCAGCACTTCTCTCTCCGGGTTATGGCAGCACGCCATACCTCACGCACATGCAATGTCATCGCGGTCTGTAATGAGTCCGTGTCTCGATTAAAATGCTTTGACAGATCACTGTGAATTAGTGGCTACTTGTAAGTGATTTCATATGTTGTAATACGCGACAGAAAGGAAAAAACAGGCTCTTGATGTGAAACTCGAGCGGCTGAAGTCCGTAAATCACAGGCTCCACTCTGTCCATAGGCAATTTTCAAAGTAAGAAAACATTAAAGACTTATTAACTTTTAGTGGACTTTCAATGCAGGTCAAGAAATGGAAATAGACTAAACAGCCAATAAAAGCATGAGCCCTTCTTTGGCGCAAGTCATGACAAAAGCAGCCTTTAAATCAGATGTGAACAAGTCCGCCTTGTTCATAACGCAGCCTGTCTCAAAACGCCACATCGAGCATGTTTAAAGGTTGAACCTTTGGGCCGGTCCAGCACCTTTATTTCCATCGGTAATTCCTCCTCCTTGGCTGATGACCTTCGAGCCCCCACAGCAGGCTGGTTTTGATTAACAGCGCTGCGTACTATAAGTGAGATCTGCAGGGTTTCTGACGCTGTGATGGATACTCTGAAAAAAGTCACACCATCCAGGTTTTCCACACTGCCCACATTGTGTTGGACAGAGAAAGGAATTCTAACGTCACCTCACATTATATCAACGCTTTCGTGCTTCTCAATATGAGGTGGCTGCTTTTTTCCAACATACAATTTTTTTGTTGCTGGCAATCCAGCGAGAGAACGTTGTCTGTTACCGCCGAGGAACGACCCCAAGCTCTGTCTCGTTACATTTCTTTCAAACTTTTTTTTTTTTTTTTTGAGACAAATCCGTTGATTTGAACATTTTAGGTGCTGCTCTGTATCGTGCCAGTCCCACATTTGACTATATATTGTTGTTGGCTGGACCAGCAGGGTGGTGTTGTGATTGGTGTCTCGGTGCTTCAGCCAGAGGGCCTGGCCTCAATTCTCCTTGACAGCCAAAATCCACCCTGCTGAGGTGCCCTTCAGCAAGATATGGATTCCTACCAGCTGAAGAGTTGCAGCTCAAACGCAGCTTTCTCGTTCGTTTCAACAGCACCGCTCCACTCGGAGCAGCTGGGGTGTCGAGACAAGAAGTTGTCCTCAACTATCATGCTGCCTTGTTGGCCAATCAAATACACTGATGGATTACTTTACGTGAGGATCATATCTCTACTGTGAATGATGTGACGAAAGATAAAATCCAGAGCTGTGCAATTCGGTCTCAGAGTGTTATTGATCACTGTACCGTCTTTTGTAGGTTTGGGACATGAATGAGATTTAATTTCGACACACCGAGGTTCATCCAAAACAACATATGACTTCCTCTTTTTCCCGTTCCTGACACTGGTTTGATTCAATATTTAGAAAATAAAGGCATAATTGCAGCAAAGTGGTATTAACACTCTATAATAAGACGTTTCATAATTCAAAATAACTAAATAAATGTTAAAAAAAAACATTTTTAGTGTAAAAACCAATATAATCTGTAAATAAATGGCAAACAACATGAGAAACAAATCATGGCAACTCTAAAATATAGCTGCAGGACAATTACTGTATGTCAAACCAGGTCAACAAAATGACTGAGCTGAACAATTTGATCAGTCACTTCACAAACGTTTTTCTGCTGTTGCCTGTCATCACACTAAATGTTGGGATACAGACTCCCGTGCGACGTAGCCAACCATCGTCCACTTCCCTCTCATGATGTCCGACCTTGTTCTGATTGAGGTTTGGAGGTCCAACCCGTCCGTCGTTAGCCAAATGCACTTAGCTGTCCTTAACACCTCATCTCGTCTCACTGGTGAGATTTGTCCCGACTACAGAAAAGTGTTTTCTTGATGGAGTTTTATATTCTGGTTCCAGCACATAACTTTTCTCTAAACCCTGATTTCAACCACAGAAAATCAGTGTTGATAGTTTTATTTCGCACACACACTGGTTCATGGAGGACGGTCAGTGAAGCGAAGCGAATAGTTTTTGCCGTGTCATTTTGCTTTTGTCTCGAAAAACATGTTGACTATGGATGATCCTTGACCTCTGTAATGACACCACACTGTACATATGGTAAGGCGATACATTTCGATACATTTTCCCCGATCTCTATTGTTCTGGCATTTGATACGACTTCAAACTGGACTTTAGAAATCACACTTCTTTGTCTCACCAGTACCTGAAGCAACACGCCCACCAACACAGCCCTTTACATTTCTCTTCAGTTACAGAGCTGCTTTCAACATCCTCTTATACTCAGATCATCAGACTACATGATATCAGCCTGAAAATGGCTCAACAGGCGCTTAACGACAAAAAAATGATTGGGTGCAATAATGGAAAGCAACCAACGCTGTATCCCCAAGGAAGCATGTCAGAATTTATTTCCTGCTTTCCCTGATTTGACAACCCACCCAGCAGGTTGCGTGACACCAAGCCAGAGCTCGGGTCGAGAAGAGGTTCTTTTCCGTGCACGTCTGTAAACACGGCAAAACAAGAGAGGATGTTTTATTTCAATTTCATAGTCTTGTAGGAAAAAAAGCCAGGGCATACCTTCACCGTCGAGTGACCATGAATGGTTCCAGTTCCTCTTACATTCATAAAACTGTGACTACATACACACCTACTGTACCTTGATGCTGTGGCGCAGGGAGGTCGATCCCCAAGATACATCAAAAAGCTGTGATTGGTGAGGGTTCAATGTTAGTCCACCATGTCCTCGGCAAGATGTTGATACTTTATGATAACCTGATGACACAGCGACCATCTGAAAGGATACAGGCATTCATTGTTTGGATAAAATGACTGTAATTAATTCCCTTCATTTGCTTCATTCGTCAAATATTGCGGGAAAAAAAACAAAAACCTCATCATCTACAAGTCTTGTTGATTTTCATGTCCGCTTCAGATAAATGTAGCGTTCTGTTTATTGTTCTTCTTGAGAAAACCATGTGAAAAACCTTTCGAATCCCTTTGGACAACTTGAGAAATACACTGACATCAAGCTGGAAGTAAAACCCATTTTTCCTGATTCCTGAAAAAGTTGACATTGTGGAGGTTCACTGATGATATGCGCCCTCTGTACACATCATGAAGCATGATTTCTTTTTTTTTTCTTCTTTTTTTCCCCTCCCAAAGACACCTGAGCCTTTTGTTCAATGGAGAGAGACTGGATGGACAAACCACATATATTTCAACACATTTCGACACATTTTCCCGGTTTGAGCGATCGTCCCTGTGGAGAAAGCGAACACCTGAAGCAGTCACTCACGGATGTCAATAAAGATGGACTTGTACTCGTGTGACATACCATCTTCACACACTATTGTTTCTCCGTGGTGGTGGTGGCCGCCGCCGCTGCCTGAGCCGGAGATTCGTTCTCGAGGCTCCACACTGAATGAGTTTTCCAGCCAAACGTGGAGTGAAAGTTCCACTCTGTCGCACGTTAAATGGGACATAATTTGAGGTACAGATCAACATGGAATTAGCATACTTCCACAAATCCAGAAGGGATATGCCCTCTGTAATTAGCAAATAACGCTCAATTCATTTTGGCTATGACCAGTCTTTCTCCACAGAGACACTTACTTAATCCCAGAGCCATGCTTTTCCCACCTCAAAAAATGCCACAGTGGAACGTCGACATCTTACATTCACACTTTGTAGTGTCTCAAAGTGCTGCAGCATCTCCTCCTAAGTAGTCCTTTTGAAAAGCCCCAAAGTGTCATCTTTGGATAAATGCTTTCCAGTGGGCTGTAATGAATAGCACTTAAAAAACTTGAATGGCTCTCGTATCAGGTTTTGTATCCCAAAGTATTTTGGGGAACAATGAGGGATGATTCACAAAGAAAAAGAGACAGAGGAGCAGACTTGAGTAATGGCTTTGTAATCTGCCCCATCCTGATATTTTCACTGTGCTCATTAACTCTTTCATGTGTTGTTTTTTTAATCTCCCAACAGATGCAGTAAGTAAGTAATGACACCAAACTTCGGGCCCCACACAGGAGGAACCGCGTCTCCGTGGAGGGACAGGCTCAGGCGGGATTCGTCTGGCGAGGACACGGTGAGTGCTCAGGTGCTGGATCATTACTGTCATTTTTACATGTTGTGTTTCCTTTGTTGTGGGGCCGAGCCTTTATCAAGCACATGATCTATTAATGTCTGCAAGTCGGGAGAGTTCTCAGTTATCAGCCCTGAAAAGGCGAGTTCATTTATCATCGTCTCCTCGAGAAAGAGACGTCCTCTGACCTTTCGTTGTAATGAGCGCACATGCTGCTCGTCTGCCAGTGCCACAGGATCTCAGTCAGACTGGAGGAGATTTATAACTGACACATTTGTAATTAGGGCTGAGTGTTAACCCTTCACTGTCCGAGATGCGGCCAAAGCACCGAAGCTGGTATCAAAATGTTTAGATCAGATGAACTATGTTTTCTTGTTTTCTGTATTTCAGCAATTTAGTTTCTTTGATTGAGGAAAAGTTTCTTTTATTGAATGATAGATACAGATGTTTGTATTTCTAAGAGCCAGTTATCCACATAAGCATTGCTTTAGTATGTGTGATAGTGATGTCATATTGTTACTTTATTACTTTAGTTTAGTTTTAGTTTAGTTTATTTATTTATTTCATTCATTTATCGAGCATAAAAACAAAAAATAAAATAAAACTCATAAAAAATAATGACAATACTGTAACTCTTGAATGAAAGGGGGCAGAAAGAAGGAAACTTATATTGTCTACCCCTTGTTACAAAGAATTAATTCACAAATTAGATAATACCCATCCCATCCCATCCTTAACTCGTATAATGCATGGGTCATTTTATAAGAAAAAAAAAAAAACCTGTCGGTTCAGTTGAGTATCTGTACACTGACCTCCAGCTGCTTCCGCCATCATCAGTCATCAGGTTTGTTGTTTGTCTCATTAACGTTATCGAGTTCCCTTTTGGCTTTGGTTTTAAATCCAAAATGTTGCCCAGTAGCTGCTTTTACTTTTCAGCCAAATACAAGTGAGACTGAGCTCTTATATGAGTTATTACACTTTTTCTTGCTGTGTCACATAAAATGTGCTGGAATCATTTCTGATCTAACTAACAAATGGGTAAGCTGCACAGTTATTACAGCCTTGTTTTAAATAAGAGTGTCTCAATTTAAAAGATTTGTCAATGAAATATCATTATACTAAAACGTCAGCTCTTTCTTTGTCTAAACAACACAGTAAACCCAAATAATGTAATTTATTATCATAGAAAAATTAGCAAATCATTACATCTGGAAAACTGTTCACACTATTCTGCAATTAATACAGTTAATCATGTTTTTGTTCAACTAATTAATCAACCATTTATCTCAGAGTTTTTGCACATCCTGTAAAAAAAAAAAAACTTAAGATTTCTGAGCAGACACTAAACACCCAGAGTGGTGTGAGGTACTTTAAGAGCCGTGTGTATTTGATATTCAAAAGGCCTCAAAAGAAGTTCAGTGGACTGTGCCTTTAACATGGGTCAGCAAGTAGCAGTCTATCATTACAGGTCATTCTTAAATGATGGTTGTAGTGTTTTGTCAAAAGCTTAAACACCACCTGTGTGTTTTTTTTTTATTGAAAGGATATCACACACTCAGCAAAGAGGCTCTTGCTTTGTTATTGCTCTTACTGCTCTCATTGCCCCCCACCCCCCTTTCCCCTCTCCATCTAAAATCTGATACAAGAGCTTTTCAGTTTTAAGTGCTATTCATTACAGCCCACTGGAAATAGCAGTCATCCATGGCCTCTAAAGAGGGAGACTTTAAGTTTTCTGTCCCCATGCCTCTTTTTCAGAATCTGTGCTTTTACTGGCACATCTTCTCAACCCGACCAACGGACTATAAATATGACCCCTCTGAATGCCCACATCCTTGCCCCTAAAATAAATCATGTGCCTCTCAGGCGGAGCAGACACACGGCACCTACCGGGACAGTCCCGTCTGTCTGCTCAGGCCGCTGCCGTCTGCAAACCAGACGCGCAGCAGACTTCTCAGATCACAATCTACCAACACAACGCTCTCATACTTGGGGACACCCACAGACAACGGAGGAGAGCAAACGTCTGAAGTACCCTGGGAACCATGAGCGCTTGCTGGCTCTCTCCCTGCCTTGCTTTAGCCTGTCACTCCTCTTGCTGCCGTCTGGCCCGCTGCTCTCTGACAGAGAATAGGAGCCAGTGTGGGGACCGGGGGGACTGGAGCTCATCATAGGGGTTGACTCAGTCCTGCCTACTCCCTCAACGCTGTGGGTCTGGCACTCTGCACAGGTGGAAAACGGAAGAGGGTGAGTGGGTAATCACGAGGGTGTTGGCTCCGTTCTGCCCACACACACAAAAAAGAGAAAAAAAAAGCACAGCCCACAACTATGGCCCTCTTACCAGCTTGTCATGTGTGGCTTTTTGAGACTGTCATCGCAGAGTTTCGGCAATGAGAAACACAGACAGTGAGGAAGAGGAAAGAGAAATACAAAAAAGCAAAAAGCGCCCACTGAACTGAAGTGAAAACTTTTCTCTCAGCTCAAGAGGCAAGAAGAGAAGTGTTTTGGTTTTGTGAGGGAGCAAAACTTATTCTGAGACTACAAAGTAGTGAGCAAATTTAAGGTGTCACAGTGGTTAGCTAAATATCAACAAATACATGGTACAGTTTGTCTGTTTACTCCAGGTATGTGTACCCAAACGGAGAGTGAGCAAACACCTAAACCACCCAACACACACAATGATTCACACGGAGCAGACCAAAGAAACAGGCAGACAAATTCATTCTGATGGAAATCGCCCTTGACTTTCACTAATCTGTCAAACGCCTCACCCTCCTCAGGCATTACCCGAGCTGCGATACTCTTCCCTTTCCGTCTTCTGTTGTGAGAGTCTGAGCTGGAAACAGGGGGGGGGGGCTGCAGTTGTTTTCTTTGCAAAAACACCTGTCTAAACAGCAGCAAAGCCAAGGGCAAGACTCGCCTGTCAGCGTCGGTGACAGCTCTTGACAAAAATTCAGCAGAGACGACTCCTAAGACGTCCACTCAAGCGAAACAATGCACGTGTGCTGGAATGACCCCAGCTGGGCCGCCTCATTCACCATTAAGTCCCAGCGTTGCTCGTAGCAGCTCTGCAGCAGACAGACAGACAGACAGACGGTGACATTTAACAACACCTGGGTATGAGGATAAAATGAAAATGTTCCCGTAAAGATATCGCCTTCGTTTTGTTTGTCTCCGCGCTTTTGAATGCACTTAATCCTTCTGGATACATTAGCGGGTTTCAGTGACATTGACTCAGCCAAAAAAAAAAAAAAAAGGCTAAACCCAAAACCAGAACCCTCTTATAGTTGTGTGACAGCAACAAAGGGATGGACTACTTAGGTGATTAATTAATACAGCTTACAACCATTTATAAAGCCGTTTGTATCATCTGTCCAGAGTGGATTTAGGGGCCGTTTCAGTGAAGATTTACTGAACAAAGACCAGGTGGCTCATTAGCTACCAGAGACTTAGCTTAGACTCTATGGAGGGGATCTCTGGGGTGGTCAAGTTTCAGTCCTTATGCTTAAATTTCAACACATGGATGCTTAATCTGTAATGCCCTCATCAGCTATAGTCCGGTTCCCATCATCTGCTGCTCACATGAGCACCTCCGGGGCCTGTTCCTGTTGGTTTACATTATCATCACCAAGTGAAAAATTGCAGTGACACCAAGGCCCAAATGCGGCAATAAGCTAACAAAGGCTGAGTAATGAGAAACTCTGCACAGTGCGCACATTCATAGTTCGAGTTCGTATTCTGGTAAAGCTACACCGCTCAAACTAACATCATTTGCTAATTCAGGATACATGCATGGCTTAGCGAATTAAATTCTGATTCCCGGGGACCGACGTGACATTTAGCCTAAGTTCTCACTTTGGTCTGTGGGACAGATGTGCAGTTGATACAAAGTATACAAAAGAAAACAGCAAATTATCATGGTTGGGAAGGGTTTCTGCTTAAAAAATGAACTACTGAGTAATGTTCTCTCACCTCTAATGCAATTATGTAGTGCAAAAGTATGATGTCAAGCCAGAAGGGACAATTTCCTTTTAAGATATAAATGATAACATGAATGTAATCAGAGCCCATATGAGTGGCAGATTAAAGGATTTGATTAAGTAATTGAATGATTAATTTATTTCGGTTTAAGTTGCCCATTGCCCTACATTTTACCTGCTTTCCCCGGTTACAGGAGTTGTCCACTGCTGACTGAACCTGAAACAGGATCAAACAGCTTCCTGCTGCAAAATGATGTGTAGGCTAGGTGTGTAACATCTCCTGACAACATTTTGTAAACTTCAGTTCTTTCGGTAGCGAAAAGAATATATGTAAGACTACATGGTAATTTCACCTTCTAACCCAGTGTTTTTCAACCTTGGGGTTGGGACCCCATGTGGGGTTAGGGTGAAATGTCTAGTAAAAATAACTACTTTTTTTTTTTTTTTTTAATTATAATTAAAAACATTACACACAATCATAAACAACTGTTTTCTATACTTTCACCTTCCCGAATATAAGTCGAGTTCAAATAAAATGCAGCATATAAAAATATGACCTGGCGCATCTTGATTGACGTGCAGTCACATGATTGCGGGGTCGCCAGAAATTTGTCATGTCAAAAATGGGGTCACAAGCCAAAAAATGTTGGAAACCACTGTTCTAACCACTTTTTAAAATCAAACATTGTGAAAGACTTTCACAGACCTGCTGACTCTGTTAAACAATACCACACAAAATTATGTATTCAAAGATGCAAAGATACAAATCATTGTTTTTCATGTAGCATTTTTATTTTGAAACACAGAACTGTGTTGCTGTATATACCGTCAACTAAACATTCACTTTAAACTGTACATTCATAATTTTTTTTAAGCGTACATCTTGTTTGCATCATCAGAATTTACAGGATCCCTTGTGATGATTTCTGATCAATGAAAGGAGCTTTGAAATGAAGCAGAGGTTGCTTTTATTGTACAAACACATATTTTACACATATGGCATATAAATCGGTAGGTAGACACCAGAGTGATCCCATCATACCAACATATACTATCACGTGGAAACTTTATTGACACAACAGGTTGAACATACAATACGTATCTCAGTCGTCTCTATTCGTACACAAACTGTAAATAAATCGAGCTAAAAGAATGTGGACAAGATGAAGATCCTATGAAACATAATTATGCATCATAGCCATTCTTCAATGCAAACTTCTGTTCTATAACGGACAGTTGAATAAGGCTACGTAGAGATCTAATAAAATGTTACACATCTCAGCTCAGCTGGTGTTCAGTTCAACACTCACTCAGTCATATTCATCTAGCTTTATCAACACTTTATCAACTTTATCATCTGAACTGCTCTCCATCAGGACCGACCCAGCAAACGTAATGAAACATCTAGACAACGGAGAAAACTACTGATGATATCGGTGGTGATGCAAATGATTTGGATAAAATCTGAAGAATAGAGAATAGAAAATGTAAATCTTGATTGTTTTTGTTTGTTTTTAAGACTGTAAAACTTTAATATTTCTATGTAAAATAAGAGTACACAGTTCACGTCACAGCACCGCTAGTGCAAGCCCCTAATTGGCAAATCAAAAACAGAGATTAATTTTGGTCCACTACAGCATTTTAACGCCAACTTCCCATTTCTGTTTAACTGAGGAGCAACACAGACATAAAAGAAGAAACTCTCACTAAGTCATGAGAGAACATTTGGTTTTAACTCCCTGTCGACGTCCCATTATTTCTTACCGTGAATCCACTCTGCAGTCGTAGGGACAGAGACAGATTCAACAGGTGTCCATGATGTTATCTTTAGAAATATACGTACTGCAGCAAATCTAATCATGACACAAGTGTCCCTAATAGCAGAGGAGGGCGGATATAAAAATATTTTCAAATACTAGAGTTGCTGATTATAGTTGTATGTATATCTCCTTTAGACAATCAGATTCATATAACACGTGAATCAAGTAATTGCTTTGAGTCTTTTTTATATATATTAAAAATGATTCGTAGAAATAAAAGGATAGCTGCGTGTAAACTTGAAAGAAAAATTGAGGTCCCACATCCTTTTTTGGTAAACCACTCTAGAAAACTTCTCTGCTACTGTAAATGTCTGAACAAGAGGCCAAGGCCGCGAAAACAGCACAGTCTGTTCTTCATCTCACCCGAACAACGAGCACACACAGGAAATACAGAAAACACACTCTCAGCACTTTTCATTCAGTCGCCCTCTCAAAAATCCCGAAGTAAGGAATACTGACCGAAGACAATTTTACATTTTAGTTGTGTGTGTGTGTGTGCGTATTTGTGTTTATGTGTGTGCGTGGGTGGTGGGAAAGGTGGGGGGGGGTCACTGCACCACACACATGGAGCTGCGAGGGGGGTTGACTGTCCTGGTCACGGAGTCCTGGCTGTAGTTCACGATGTCTGCCTTCACCACACGCTGAGAAGATGCAAACACACAGACGGAATTAAGAAAAATCTTCAGTCAAATCATCACAGTGAGAATGAGGCTCAAAGTAGAGACAGGGAACAAAACCAGGGAGATGCAGGTAGAAACTAGAGAAGCACTGAGAGCTGAGCACAGAGAGGCTTGATAAAACACCAAAACTCCACTTCCCAGTATCTCTAATGCGAAGTAATAGGTCTGTTGTATGAATCTGTACAAAATATTAGATGTTAAAATCCAGTTAAGTAATACAGTGGCCTATTTGTTTTTTTTAAAGTATATTTTTTTTTGGCTTTTCATGCCTTTATTCGATAGGACAGTTGAGAGTGTGACAGGAAATGGGAGGCAGAGATGGGGGGAATGACATGCAGGATAGGGCCGTCCGACGCGGGACTCGAACCGGGGCCACCTGCAGCGAGGACTATAGCCTCAACACATGGGGCGGGTGCTCTACCAACTGAGCTAAACACCGCCCCATACAGTGGCCTATTTGTGCAGTAGTAATGCTAAGATAACGTCTATAGCTTGATATTTAAAGGGGAACTATGCAAGTCCGGTTGGTTTTCCGATGTTTTGCTAATCCTTCTCCTGCCATGTGCATTTGTTTTCAACAAAGCCGGTGAGAAATCAATCAATGGAGCGGTAGATAATGTTATATTATCATATACGATATATATTTATGTAGTCTTATCTGTCATAAACAAGAGATCATGGGTTACTGGGTGCGTTTGTGTCCGCAGAGACAAGAGCTGGGACACCGGGTCAACGGCGACGCTAGGTGGAAGGCAAAGAGCCTCCATTCAGTCACAAGTCATTTATTTAACCATCACAATTACTCCAAAGCTGTTTAATGAAGTTAAAAATCTTGCATAGTTCCTCTTTAACTGATAGCTATGAGAGCCGCTAGCTCTTCTCATGTAACTTTTCTGGCAGTAGTTGTGTGTCTCACATGCTGAATGTCTAAATCTTTAACAGTGAGAATCCGGCAATGATTTAAGACACTGGTCAAAATGTTTGTGTAGCCCTGACCCAGACGGAGGTCAAACTGGAGTCAGGTCTGTTTCCATCATGAAGGGTTTTTCTCACTACATCAATCTCAACCGACTCACCAAAAGAGCACATAGTTTGGATTCATAGGACAGTTTAGCAAAATACAACAACCTCTCTGATAACACCATATATTGTTGTATTCTAATCCGAACCACAGGCACTAAATACGTCCACTACCACGACTCCACTACTGTTTCTACAAAGCTACTGTTTCTAGCAGATATATGACAGATGGGCTGAAATATATCTGTGTTAACTGTACAAACATACTTCCAGCTACTGAACAGAACATATTTTGCTTTGCTGGGTGTTTTCTTGTCTAATTGGGCCTTCGTCCTGTGGGTAGTCCACCAGCTCAGCCTTCACGATCCTCTGAGCAGGTTCAACGTGTCAGAGCAGTCAGAGTGATGGAGGTAAGCAAAGAGACAAAGAAAGAAAGAAAGAAAGAAAGAAAGAAAGAAAGAAAGAAAGAAAGAAAGAAAGAAAGAAAGAAAGAAAGAAAGAAAGAAAGAAAGAAAGAAAGAGGATAAAGGACCAAAGCAGGAGAGGAAGATGAGAGACCAAAGACAGAAAGGAATAGGAAAAGATGAGATGGTTGTGGGGTGAGAGAAATGAACAAGACATGTAAGAAACAAAAACAAGACAAAAAACATGGAGCAAGCCTTTTTGATCTGTCTACATTTGATGTTTTTATAGATTTATATACATCCTAAAACACACTGTTGGGTCTTTTGCTAAACAACCACAGAAGAGGCCAACAGACGGCTGAATACCAGGCCCTGGTTGGCCGTCTGATTAACGAGCTGCCGAAGCCTGGTGTCGGTGAGTCAGTGAGTGATCCACGGCCTGTGTATCTGATCCAGCAGACAGAGGACCATGACGGAGAGGGCTGCCAGGCAGATATAATACTGTCAGGGGTCGTGACCCTCATGTTCAGCTCTCTGAACCTGACAACTGATAATGAGACTGCGCTGGCCCCCACAGCGAGACCCAGAGCCACGAAGAGCTCAAAGCCTCGTCTCTGTATCGGTGACGCAAACTCAGTCGGTCCAGTCCTCAATAGTATAAGACTTATATGTGTTGTATTATTATGAATTTTTGTGGTGTGTATTTTTTTCTAGATAGAAATTGACTGAAACTAAAACAATAGCTATATTTATCAATAAACAGAATTTTATTGGAACTATTTTACATTTTAATAATATCCAGTTCCTGATCTTTAAATGTGACGATTTACTACTTTTTTGTTTTCAATCATTTTGAACTGCATATCTTCGGGTTTTGGTTTGTTGTTTGGACAAAACTAAACATTTGTCACCTTTCTTTTTTCTGGTATTCTAATGCTTTTAATATTTCTGGAAATGTCCCTTTTTGTTGTAAAATTAGTGTTGACAAATCTACTGAATAGCGTTGAAAAGAGTCGGGCAAAAAGTAATTTTTCCTCCCAGAGACTGCAGCCCATCATAATGAGGTCGTTACCGAGTTGCATTTTCTATGAAACTCTATGATAAGTTCATAAATTCACATTTATATACTTAAAACACTTCACATTGTGAGGTTTTGTGTTATAGTGAACTAGTTTCAGCCCTTTCCCATGAAGAACAAACTCTATCCATCCACTCGTCTGCCATGATTAGCCTGGATTAAAGCACTTTGCTTTATTGACAGAGCTTTCGCGGGGAGGGGAGGAAGAGGAGAGTAGATGGACGGCTCCATTAGTCGATGGTCATTTCTATTCAGTCAGCAGCGGTGTCGGAGAGAGGAGAGGGGCTTGAGAATTTGTCCAGTCCTTCCCCTACATGCTCTCCCTTCTCCAGAGGTCCTGACCCCTCTGTAGCCCCCAGGCTCATCAACCACTGCCCAGCCAGAGTGGCTCCAACCGGTCATATCAGACGGAGGATTAATGCCTCTGGGGGAGGTGACCTTGTAAATCCTACAGCTGCCACCACCGGGCACCTCGGTCTGGCTGGCAAGCTGAGACCCTGTTTTGTTTTCGGGCCTCGAAACGGTGGGAGATAAACCAAATAAATCAGACGGCCGCTTCTAACCTCCTCACCCCTACAACTGCCTACCTTTAACCTCCGGCTTCACGCGTTAATGTGGTCAATGTGGGCGTATTTACAGATGGGCAGCGTCAGCGGCAGGTAGGACATCATACGAGGCAGACGTAACAAACTCGTGTTTATACAACAAAAGGTCCTTTACAGTGTGTGGCGACCTCCACTGACCTAACGCACTCCCCGTGACCTCCCTTAAGTTCAGCCGTTCACGTAAAAAGATGAGCCCACATACATCACCAGCTACTTTCACTCTTTTGCTAATCAGCTCTAAATTTAGACACACTGGCTGCATAAATCCAGAGCAGAGAAAAAAAAATCTAAACTAGTTCAAATGTAGCTCAAGATGTTAAATAGAAATGTTGGTGTGATTTGGAACGACCTGCCTGAGGAGATAAGCTGTGTGGACTCAGTTTTTACAGACTTGCTTTCATTCTCTTCTTTCATCATCATCTATTTTATCACACAGTTTTACTCAGATGCTCTTAGTTTTACTTTACACCTTCTTCTGTTTTAGCTCTTTTATTCCATGTTTTCTATTTTTATCATATATTTTTAATTATTTTATCTAACCAACTGCACCCTGCATTTTAATTTAAGTCCTCCTGGTCTCAATTTGTTTTCGGGTTCTCTCCTATTGCCTGTGTTGTTGTATTGCTTGAGCAATCCATCTCTTATGGTTTTATGGCATTTGTGACTTGGTTCTTATGTTGTTTTGTGAAGAACTTTGTATGTTTTTTGTATTGTATGTTTTTAAAGGTGCTATAAATAAAGTTATTATTATTATTATTTTAGAGATAAACCTTGATGTGATTTTAGCTCACCTGGGACTGCTCTATTTCCGCTTTGTTTAGCTTTACACCAAGAATTTCAGCAGCCACCCTCTGGAAACAAAGATAAACCTGGAGAAAGAGAAGGCAAGAAAAGATAATTGATAAGCATTATTAAAGTCACTCATACACATTTTATATTGGATTATTGAACCAGTTGGTACCCACCGAGTCCCCAGTCTTGGCCGACACAAACTGACTAACGAGGCTGTTCTCTTGGCAGAAGCGCTGGTGTTTGTCAGCCTTCACTGTCCTCATGTGCTCCAGGTCGACTGTGGACGAAACACAGCGTGACATGTGAGAAAAAAAGAAAAAAAAAAAACTTGCAAAAGATAGATGGATAGATTTATATGGTGGTTACACAGCACTCGCTACAGGGTTAACTGTCACATGTCAGAACCTAAACAAAAAAGATAACTGTTTACTCTCGAGTTAAGATGGAGGGAGTCTGCCCAGTGTACGAGGACGACGGCGCACATAAAGACACGTGAAAACAAAGCATAATTCAGTTGTTATGTTGCTTTCAAACGCAGCTGCACCGAGTCCACTGATTGTCGTATCTTTTAATTTATGGAGGGGGGGGGGGGGGGGGGGGGGGGGGCGTCATCTCAGGGGGTTTGAGAGTGGACATGATCAATTTAGTGGCCCCGAGCTTTCTTTCCCAGCTGGTATTAAAGCTCGATGTGACACATTCCTCGGTGTAAGTCTAGTACAGTTGCACCCCGAAGCCATTGAGCCTCTGTTTGACCCGAAACAGACAAACCAGGCCAGCTGCAGAGAAATACTTAAGAAACAATATGTGGATGACCGAAGTCTTCAGGCTACACTCACAGTGAGAGTGCAGATGGAGAAAACAGTTTGACTTATGAGCGTGCCGGCCTTTAAGGTGGGCACACAGGCCCAAGAACTGGGACTGTCACCTTCATGCTGATTTAGTGCGAGCACACAATGACAGCGCCTTCCTTTTTACCTATTGTGATCGCGTCTCTGTGCATTCGACTCCTGTGCACTGATACCAGGCGCTTTGCTTCTCTCCTTCCTCGCTATGGGGTCACGCCGGGGTCGGTGAGGAAGGTCACCTGGGGGTCTTGCTGCTGAAAGCAATAGCTTCGCTCTTTATTTCTGGCTTTGTGCAAGAAGGCGGCCACGCCCGCTATCTGGTGCATACATGACTATGTTAGCTGGAGGAGGTCAGGCTACTGTACGGTGTTGCGTTTCTCTCGTCCCCCCGAGTTTTGCTCTTTGTGTGAGGTTTCATTGAAGTTGTCAGGGATTTACCCTGTTCTCATGCCCCTTACTGTGTCTGTGTGTGTGTGTGTGTGTGTGTGTGTGTGTGTGTGTGTGTGTGTGTGTGTGTGTGTGTGTGTGTGTGTGTGTGTGTGTGTGTGTGTGTGTGTGTGTGTGTGTGTGTGTGTGCAGGAGGAAAAGGCCAGAAGCAGAGAAAGAAAGAGAGACAGATACATGGCAAGGAGGAAATGTAAACACTGCACCAACCCAGAATTAAAGTTATATAAAATATATATAAAATATAAGTTTTGTGACCCTAATATGTTCGCGGTCAATCCACAGAGGTAAAGAAAATACAATTTTAAAAGAACGAAAAGCAAATATTACCGCCACATACATAGGGGACATGTAAACACAAAGTGTCCTGGGCAAGGGAAGACACTTTTACAACTACTCAATGTCCAGGCCAGGCTGTCATGTCTCTGCTCGTACATAAACATGGCCGTCTCATGGGCGTCAGCAGGTTATTAATTCCAGTCATTAACAGCCGAGGTACCCAGCATGCTACTAGAGGTAAACACAACTAATCCTTTAGATCCTGCACACTTGGGAAAGGTTATCAATCATGTGTCACAGTCAGATTAGCCAACATTAACATGGTGGCCCAAGAGCCCAGGAAGGTACGTTACTGTAAGTTAAAAAGATGTAACGTCAGTGGGAACAGTGGACCAATCAGGTGCAGCAGAAATCAGAGATAAGCAGGAATAAAATAAAAAAACAGACAATCATCTTTAAATTCATTGTTACTGAGCAGGGATTCCAAAACTGTGGTGTGCAAGCTGCCCCTTGAGGGTGCGCAACATGAAAAAAGTAATGGAAGCGCTATTTTTACTAATAAATAAATAAATAACTCACAATGTAAATAGTAAAATTCTAGAAAATCATGTGTAAACTTTAATAAAAAACATTTTAATAAATCCTTCTAACAAAAAAATGTACCCAGAATGCACTTGACCTCCTGCCAGCAGCCTAACTAACAGGCAAAAACTGCAAGTAGCTTGTTGTGACAGCTACAGTAGCACACACATATGCAAGAATGCAGAGCTGGCTATGAATTTAATTTTTTTAATGCCTTTTTTTATGTGTTGGGCATTGGGGGTGTGTTAGCGAGGTCAAAAAGTGTGGGAACAACTGTTATAGAGCACACACTCATTTCCTAATCTGAACTTAATGAACCTAAACAATGTTATAGACATGACATTATCAATATCCCAAGAAAACAATCTGTCACCTGCAGCATTGTTTCCATGTGTAAAGTTCATTCTTGACCTTGAAAAAAAAGCAGTTTCCTATAAACCCTGAAAAAAAGGTCTATTTAGTAATTGTTGTGCAGCTTTTCTTGATCAGCTGATGGGCTTCGGCCAGTTGTTATGCAGCTACAGATGTTCAAACCGTCATTGTGCTAACACTTAAACCTTGAAATGCCAAAACTTTTTTTTTTTTTTTTCATTTAATCTTTGTGACAACTGGACAAACTCTGTCCGCAAATGAAGATAATCTGGTTTGATTAAGACAAATCCTGACTTTGTGGTGCCAGTATTTTGTCAAAATATGTTCCAATAGAAAATGCATCATTATACATGACATGAGTTGTGGATAAAGCACGTGGCTCCTTTTAGTCACTGAATGAGAGCATAGCTGGGCCCACACATTCTTACAGAAGAATTTAGCAGCATGTGGCATCTGTCTGTGTAAACGCAATACAAGACTAATCCCACAGTTTCAGTGTTTTGCTCCATTTTTCTCCCTAATGTACCCATTTCTACTTATCAGGTCAAAACAATCTTCCTCCGATGATCTGGTTTCCCTCTGTTTCTGTCAAACTGTACATCAGCTTAACAACCCCTAGGAAGTGACTGCAAACACGAAATAAACTGTTTGGGCCTCCAAGCGCATGGAGATAGTGGAGGGGGATCATCACTCGTCAAGAGCGATGGCCCTCCCTCGCTCCGGTCACCATCAGTGTTTATTTAAAAGGTCTGCCTGTCACTGCGGTAAATTGCAAGACAACAGTTAGAGATTAATATCTGGCGGATAAATTAGGCTTTTACCGTAAAAAACCCAGTTTGTTATTGTGGTGACCTATTACATAAGTGGGAACACAATCAAATGAGAAGAAAATATGGATGTTCCTGTCCACAAGTTAGTGTCTGCGGGGATGTCAGCTTAGATCCTTCATGGAAAGAATCCTCTCACTGGCAGACCTGATTATCCTGAAACCAGACAGACTTGGAGAGGTTTTTATGTCACTGAAAAATTGAAATTAGTAAGGAGGTTGGATTTTGGGTTGGATTGATCTGTCTACAGCATGCTGTTAAACCAAAAAGCCCTTGCTTTTTCACTTTCGCTGAAAAGAAGATTATGTATCAACTGTCAGTGACTGAAATTAAATAACCGAGAAACCATTAACGATAAATGAAAATTATCATTAGTGGGCAAAGTGACTTATAGTTGGTGCTATGTGCTGGATATGTTACATGCAACATCATATCCTGGATAAGTCCTTATCCACAAGCACTCTGATAGAGACCAGCGTACTGTGGCATGTAAACACCTGATCCAGGTTTCTGAACAGTTCCTGTTGGTAGAGATATCTGAAGCTGAGACGTTGGGGATTCAATGCACATCTGTCATACAGTTGGTAATAAATACAGGATAGTGGGGTTAGATCAGGGGGATATATATATTTTTTTGGATTTGATTATTTCTGTGTATTTGTGGGCCCAATGTTTTAATAAAGTAGGTTAAAGTGAAAAAATAACAAAGATACCAAGCATGGGCATTTTTCATGTGATAAAGTATTCAGACACGAAATAGGCTCAGGGTTAAATATAGTGTTTCTGTTATATAAAGCTCTGTAGTAGAAATGTAAAAAAAAATTAAGTAAAATGTTCTTTATAGGGCAACTGACTGTAATTTCCGAACCTTAGCAACAATAAGCTACTGGGTTTATAGAGCTGCAAAGTGGGAGGTTTTCAGTTTTCTCAACGCTGCAATCTTTCGCTCTCGCCCTGTGGTTAAGTGCGTCACATGAGTTTTAACCTCTGTGATTGGATGCTTCTTGTCAAAATGCACTTTAGAAGTCATAGCTAACTTCTTTTCACCCGGAAATGTTATGTCAACAATGTGCAGAATTCAAGGATGTATTTTTCCCCTTCGACTTCGCCAACATGTTGCCAAGGCAAAAAACAATAAGCTAATAGCTCTGCACAGGCTAACCAGCTTGAAATCCTACACTGTACTGTGTGATCCTCAGTGGGCTTTTTAAAACCATGCTGTGATAACACAGACACGTACTTACTGTTCTGCCGAGTCGGCTGCTGGGGACCAATTGGAACAGTTTACCCAGCGAGCAACAGCCAGAGAATAAGCTTGACATAACACAGTTAATTGCCGGCAGCCTCGCTTTAAACTAAACAGCAGTTGGTGCAGTGGGGAGTTTGAGGGGCTGAGGGGGTGGAGGGGGTGTGTGTGTGTTTGTGTGAACTGTGTGTGTGTCTATGTGCCTGTGTGTGGTAGTAATGGCCGGGCGTGTGTGTGTTGTCAGAGACTCGGGGCTCCGAGGGGTCATATCCCATTAAGTGAAAGTTACAGGGTTGAGCCTAATCAACCCCAAGGGAGAACCTATCACTTCCAACATTACCTCACACTACGCCTTTAAGACCCTGTTAAGAGGGGTTTGCCTCAGTTTCCCCCTCAATGACGACCGTAAACCGAGTCAGACTGTACAGCGAGGGCAAGGATTATCAAACCAAGTCCAATTCCTAATGAAATGACTTACAACTGTCTGAGCAGACTGTGCGCTGTGCTCCGTTAAGTTAAAAAACATCCCTGAACTATTCTGCGGCTCTGACATTCAATAGGGCTCTGTGAGTCTCTGCTGCTGCTACACGCTGCTTAAAATTTTAAGAAACACAAGAGCAGTGTCACCACTTCTGAAGCAAAAAACAGTCTCGTATGTCCTGAAGGATCCTCGTCGTTACTGACGGCAAACTTTCACATCGCCGCAATGTCCCCACATGTCAGACTTTGTTTAACACAGTGCATTGAGATGTTACCAAATGAAATCCATTCATTGTCGACAAACGTCTGACACATCTCTGCTAACTTATCTCAGGGTTCATCTTGTAATCATTATCTCACATCACAAGACATTCTGTATATCTGATCTTTATTGTCCACCTCCTAGCACACTGCTACCTATTAAGGCCTAGGGTTGGGATTCAATATTATTTTACCTAATTCAAAGTCAGAATCTGGTCCTTTCAAATCTCAAATTTAATTTTCATTATTTGCAAGTGACTAGGGTTTCAAATATCTGCATCTTAACAATTACGTTTATCTTTTATGATCACCTGTTGCTGGGTTAAGAAATATTACAGTTTTTTGTGCTAGAGTTTAAATTAATCTACATTAATATTTATTAAGCTGGCATGTGGGGATGATACAGATACTCATCAACTATGACTGACATCGGCTGACCGACAGGCAATAACAAAAACAGTTTTTATTAGTGGTAGGAAATCACCAGAGGTACATCATGCGATATGATGTTATCAAGATACTTGTGTCTCAACACAATATTATTGCGATATTAAAAATATTTCCATATGCTGCCATATACTGCGATTGATTCGTTTTTTTTCAACGGCAAATGATGACTTGAAAACTTGAAATAAAAACTTTGTTAAGATCTCTTTTCGCATTTGTATATTAATACAATATCACCATGCAAAATATTGTGACACTGTGCTGTATGGATTTATTCCCCCACCCCTCGTATTTATACATTGCAGATACCAACTCTTAGCACATAGCACACCACCCTCCCACTGCCCCTGCACTTGTGGCACTAATAAACATCTTCATGCTTGTACTAATACACAATACAAACAATACAATGAAAACATGCTCTCTAGTGACCACACACTCTACATGGTCACTTAAATGTCCAAGTCACATTCAGTTGAACACACTCTGTAACGTCCCGCCAACAACTTAGACCAGTTAAATAAATGTGACAAAAAAACAGCACGTCAAAGGGCACTTAGACACTTTATCATGTAAGTTATTATTAAACTGCAGGAGTTTGAAACAGCAGCAGAGCAATTTCCTCTAAAAGTCCGATAGCAAACATGAGAGATTAATTGTGACATCTGATTTACACTTTAATTTTCTGGTGTAAGATATTGGGGAAACTTTACAAGCTTAAAAAGTCAGTTACAGTGTAATGAATCATTCTGTGCCATGTCTGATTGAATTAGACATTGATTTAAATTTTACAGCACAAGTGGCCAATAAAACAAAATGACTGGCGGGAATTTATGTGAAGCATTTAAATGACTGAGTCCAACTGGTTTACATGACCTGGAGTGAGCTCGTAAACACTGGGGGTTTTGAAATATGAAGGGTGTGACGAGTCTCTACCTGTATTAAAATATGGACTGCATGATCAAAATGAAAACAATAACTACTATCTCCTATCCTTTTTATATATATAAAAAAAGTAGTGGCTTCTCCCCAGCTTTTTTATTCAGGAATACAGTATCATACAGAAGTGCCTCTGTTGTGTTTTCTTTACTCTTCAGACACTATGCAGTCATTCAGAAGTCGGGTAACTATGCAAACGGCACTCTTGCACATTTAATTAGACCTTAACAGTGTAGATATTGTTTACAGTAGGCAACGTTTATTTTCTGAGGCTTGGAACATCTATATTTAATGCAAAAGTACCTGAAACTTAAAATTATTTTAATATTACCCTTGGCTTTGACAGAACATACTTCCTGCATCGGTGCAGTTGCACAATATTGCAGCAATCTGTTGCCAGTTGTGTACGGCTGTTAATGACTATGGGCATTGTACAACTTGACCTAAACTGGCGGTGGGATAATTAGAAATAATAATCAGGATATTAAAAGTTTGAAGGTAAATTATTAATATTATTATGACTCGACTTTTTCTGAGTGAGTACAGACAGATGAAGTGCTGTTAGTAGCCGGGTGTTGTCGAGGTGAGCAGGGCCCGTGCAGGAGACCTCGGGGGAATCCTGACAGAGACAGAGCGCTCTTTGTGCGGCGGCGCCCCTGCCCCGGTGGCCTGAAATGGGCTGGGACCATCAGGGGACTCGCTTTCCACCAGGGCAGAAGTGTTCTGTCGACAGCTCATTGATCACAGCTCATCTTGTCATTTGATCGTTCCTTCAAGAAGCGACGTGCAAGAAACACACACGCACGCACACGCGCGTTCACACTTTCAAACATAATCAGATACTCTGCAGCGGCTAGTAAAACAATGTGGTCTTCCTCTTCTGGTCAAGGAATGTAAAACAGTGACAGTGTCCAGCAGTAGCTCTGCAGCAGGCGGAGAGGGAGCTGTGAGCTGTGAGCTGCTGCGAGTGCGGGGCCGTCGCTGCTACAGTTAAACACGGGGGCCGAGGGCCTTGCAGGCTCGGTTAACAGGCTCCCCGGACTCATGAAAAGTGAACAAAAGACCCAGTTCTGAGCCGACCGCACAAGACGCTGCCCGGGGTTTCACTGGCCATGTCCTCCAAGCTCTCCTGTCGCTGTTAAACTAAGTGGACTTTTATGGGCGAGCAGTAATACATGCCTCTGTGAGACGGCAGCGTAACTACGGGCTATAATACTTACACGGACACACAGGGGAACGTTCGGGATTGTATGCATCGCATCACGATAAGTCTACTTATAATTATAAAGTCTTCCTATGAGCAATGATGGGTTGAACTGGCCGACATATTCGACAGCAGCCAGAGCAGTGAACTGTGACATGGAAAAGAGTGCTCTGCTCATGACTGCCTGAGCAAACATCGACCGAGTTGAAAACCTGAAGCGAGAGGGAGCAGGGTGCAGAGGCGGTGACGTAATATTTCGCACCACAAAAAAAAGGAAAAAAAAGTAGATTTCGCAAAAAATAGTGGTTCTATGTTCATATTTCGCATACGTTTATAATATATGCCCGACGTGGATCCAGATCAATCGGTTATTTACCCAACCCTGTGTCAGCAAAGGCCCCTTCCAGGAATTCCTCCATATCAATGTTGTGGAGCAGCAGAGAAATATAAAGTACAGCCTGAGCATGATGAGGCTTCCAGGCTGCATTCAGGTCAGGTGGCTAAGCTGTGCTGTGCAACTCAAATGGCCCATGACTTACCACACAAGAAGGTATTCGAAGACTGATCATCTACTGCATGTGCAACAATATTTGCTTTATGGATGACTAAAATGAATGAGGACTTTCCATGTTTCGACAGGCATGAGAGTCAAGAGAGATGAGTGCAGCAGCCGTCGGAGCGAGCTGGGTCAAACAGTTGTTACAATTAAATCTAAGCATTTTTGTTCGTTTAGCATTTAGGAGCACCAGGTTTGGCGTCCGATGTGGTAAAGACCACCTATCAGCCACCTGGGCAGGCTTAAATAAACCCTTCAATGTATTTCTTAATCGCAGCTGGACACACGTGTCGGCATAGCAGCTGCAGATTTTTACAGTGACTTATCAGCCACAGTGTAATACAGCTGTAATTCCTCTTTCATCCCCTTTTATCCATTGTTGTAACCTGAATCTCCATTTCCCATCTTTTCCAGACTTTACAGAAAGACAGCAGGGCCACAGTCACTGCGGTTACCGAGACAATTTGATACACACGTCGAGGCTGACCCTTTACCTTAAATAAAAATGTGAAGAGAAACAGGAAACGCTGGATTTTGCTGTAAACTGTAAACATTCCTGGTCTTTACCCGACCATACACCGTGCCTTACTAGGTCTATATACTGTATATATAATGTTTAACAGTGTTGAACCTGTGGTCGCGCTACCCACAGTGCAACACAGACACTGCTGACGTGTTCATCTCTTCTATCTGGGGAGGGGTGAGGGTGCTGGGGTAAGAGTACTGGGCTTTTGTCCCACCACATGTCTATTGTGGCTAAACCTTTCCCTTGGGGGCAATTAGGACCTTTTAGTTTGTTGTAAGAGGACCTAAGTAGGAGTGGGTTGAGCCAGGAAAAACATTTTTGAGCTAAACCAAAAACAGAAGCACATTGAGCTCCTCTGCGCTCCTGGACTTCTGAGCATCTCTCTATTAAGAAATGTGCAGGCCTACACTGAACAGACAGGAACTGTGGCAGCTTTACAGGGGCAGGGAGGTGACGGGGGTGAGAGAGTGAGGGGAGGGGGGAGGAGGGGTGGAGAGGGCTTCAACTGCACCCGGGGCCTTGCCAAGAGGGCAAACAACTCAAGACCAACAATGTTGGTGGTAAAGACATGCTTCAGGAGAATCGAGAGTTAGGGGGAGATCCGTGTTTCGCTTTTAGCTTTCACATGGATGGATGGAAAACTGGGGAGAGAGAGAGAAGTGCGACGGGTAACGGTATGCGGCGAGATCTGCTGTAGCGTGCAGAAAGCAAACACACGCATGTTGTTTGACACAACAGGGACGCGGAGCCAATGAAAAGACATTACTGTAAGTAAAAGGCGGCTACAGCAGAAGTGTTAGTCTACACATGTGAGAGATAAGACTTAAGAGTCGGTGTAAGTGCGTGATTGAAAGAGTTAGTGTTTGCACAGGGATGAAAATGAATGCGCAAGTATGTTTGAGAGATGGTGCGAGAAGATAGGGCAAGGGAAGAAAAGAAAAAGGGGGGGACAAAACAGAGCAGAAGAGAAAAGGCAGGTAAGACATAATTAAGTGCACATAATGTCCCGATGCGGGGACCGTCCTTATCTCCCCCTGCTGAAGGAAACATTTCCCATGGCAGGCCTGAGTGGATCGGCAGTGAACGGTGTTGGAACCTCTAAAAAGCCATGAGTGATGAGGAGGGGTTAAGAGAACTGAACCCATTTAAGTCACCCAAATAAGGGCTGTACGAGCCCATGATGGATGCTCTGGAGTTCCTGAGGGAGAGAGCGCTGGAAACGGGGAAGGGTGATGGGTGGGGAGCAAGCAGGGGTCCTGCGATCTCCACTTAATAAAAACAAATTGGTTTGATAAACGACGCAGGCTTAATGTCTACTGAGAAATATGTGCGCTAATTTTCAAACGGTAATTTTAAAATGATGATGGTCCTGTTCAATCATAACACAAAGATTCAAAATAGGGATTGTAGCTGTTGCCAGTGTGCCATATTTTTCACATCAGCGTCTTAACACCATCACTAACAGGCCACATGCAGCTGTTGTTAGGCGAAGAGCAACAGAATTTATCGTTTGGATGTCTTTCAAAACACACATCACTTATTAGTCTACTAAAAATGAAACACTCGAGTGGTGGTGGAGGAGATGACTGCGCAACAAGCCAACATCTCTCTTGAGAGGTTCCTGTGTACCATACGGTGTTACACTGGGCTGCACTATAATAAACAGTTATAGTATGTTTAAACAGAGCAAGAGCTTAGCATTCTTCCATTACCCATGTGTTCCCAGAAACTCCACAAGTGTGTCACTTTACCTAAGTGCATGTTTCTGTGCACAGCTGTGAATGTCTGTGTGTGTGTGTGCATGCCGCTGCATAAATAATTGTGCGCACATATGTGTGTGTGCCCCTCAATAAAACATTTCATTGGCTTCCTCTCTGAATTGTTACAAGTGGTGCCATTATTTAACACAAGGCTCTGGGCAGCAGCGTGTAGAGGGCATTGGGGGTGCAGCACACTGGCGCTTAACAAGCACACTTAACCCCAGCCGGCCATGCAAAGCCAAAGAAAGGAAAGGTTGTTCCCCCGGCAGTGACATGGCACAGGAGGGCAGTCAGGGCAGAGTAAGTAAGGAGAGGAGGGGACAGCATCATTAATGAACCAGTCTGGTCCATAGGCTCAATTACACGTACACTGTGTAAAGAAGACAGTGTTCAAATTAATCTGGAAGGGAAGCACCGGGTAATTCAGGGAGGGGGGGGGGGCTCAATGCATGCAGCAGCACATGTACAGACCCACATGTTAAATCTACATCAAAAAGTACAAACCTACCTGCTCTGACCAGTATCTACAGCTACAGTTCTCACCTTAGATTTATCATAGTGGAAACACTAAACATTTTAAGTGGTGAAACACCACAACCTCCCCTAAGACGAGCCCTCACAGAGACATAAATCTGTAGTGTTTTTATAAGCTCCTTGTTATGTCTGTACTTCTATTTCGGTTGTCACAAACATGCTGCCTCACTCGGTCCGGCATCATGGGAACCATTTAAAAGAACTTCGCTCCCTGAAGAATGCAGTATATTCATGCATTCGACTTATTGTTATCGTGTGCCAAGTACTCATGGTGGAGGGGAAAAAAAAAAAGGAAAATACTATGATACTTAAAAAAGATAGAAACTCTAAACTGAAGCAAAAAAGAAAAAACTGCATGTGGAGACGAAAAAGTGAAACAAAATGTACGGTAGGTGTGGACATTTCTAACTAGATAGCTGGACTAACTTTCTTCAGCCTCCCTGTAAAAACGGAGTCAATGGGAGGGTCCTGGGATCCATAAAGTCTCACAAGGTAATTGATTGCTCCTCACGGGGCAATCTGTGTGGGATCCTGTTTTCTTTTTTTCAGCCTATAGGAACAGAAAAAACACACATGGGCCATTCTCAGCAATAGAGCCATTAGGGGGAGAGTGACTGTGTGAGTGTGGGGGTGAGGAGCCTGACAGCGGGATGTACACTACTTAAATATTACAGTACACACACTCACCCGCGCACCCAAAAAAACCTAGCCTAAATACAGAGGCGCCCACCGTTAAAGCCGGGGGCATTAGGAGAGATGCAACGGATGCGAAGACAAGAGAATCTGCTCTAGACAGGCGAATTAAATCGTGACCTATGGTCCCCGTTGAGTAACATTAGCGAGAGCTTCCTGTGTGCAGGCACCAGTCTGTTGACCGTTCATCATCGCCCAGGAAGGTGGACAGTCACCATTACACACACACACTCTGACGCCTCGCTTTACAATAACACGGCGGCGGCGGCGGCCATGACTCCACATCTGTCAAGGGGGATGTTTAAAAAGAGTCATCATTATTACTCTTTATTTTGGAGATGGGTGGATGGGTGCAGGCTGATAGGAGGAGAGCCGTCTGGTTAACGTCGAGCTCCTCTCCTTAACCAACGACTCTGGACAGGAGCACAGGCTCGGACTGGTTGGGAGGGGGGAGGGGGGCGGGGCAGACGGGTACTGACTGGGAGGGAGAGAGAGAGGGAGGGAGGGGGGGGCGCAGATAAGCAGTGCCCTGCGTCCACTGGCCCGGGGATCTTAAATCATCCTCCGTCACTCCCAAGAGTTCACAAACATCAGCTCTCCCATCGCTCCCAAACGCTCACCTCTTATCAACTGGCTTATCACGCAGATCAGTTATCTGGTGGTCCAACAAACACGTCTGCTACCATCAAACACTCACTCCCCCACACACATACACACACACATGCAAAAAGAAAAATGCTTAAAAGGTGAAATGAATAGAGGATAACACTCTACATTTGCTGCTACTCAGCAGAAATTGAGATAAAGTTCTTTCTAAACCTACTTTTTTTTTTTCAAAGTACAGCCCTGCTCCTTTCCTGCTGAAAAAGGAGCAACTTCTGTGTGTTTGTGTATTCATGTATTCATATTCTCTAACACGCTCCATCCCTCCTTTGCTGATTTTAAATGTATCGGGTCTTGATTTTTGTAGACTCTGCAATTGTTTTTCATTGTAATTGTATTTATACACTGTTGTTGCTGTTTGTAAACTCGTCATCCCTGTAAATGAGGGAAACCTCAGTGACCAACGAGTTAAAGCAAAGTTTTAAATAAAATGTACGTCTAATACTCACTTTTGTTCCCAACCAGGGAGACAACCGGCTGAGTGTCAGACTCCTCGTTGGCTTTCTTCAGCATGCTGAACCAATCCTCCAGATTCTCAAAGCTCTGGTAGTTGGTTATGTCGTACACCAGGAGGACACCCTACGGGACAAAAAGGGCCAGAGGGACAATGATTAAACGTCACCACACTCTTCATTTGAAAAGGGATGGATGTGAGTACACAGCTTAATTTCATACTCCCTCCCCTCATTTTCATTCATAGCAACATGAGTATTGAGTGAGCATGGGAACAGTAGGTGGCACTGCTCCTCTTTTTAGAGTAGGGGACAGACTCCTGTAGAAGGGGACACACGTACTTACTAACACATAACCTGGGTTAGGTTTAGTACTATTAAGATCTAAGTACGACTGTGAATCCACCATGGATCCGTCTTTAAATGAAAACAGCGGATTTGTGTATGAACAATTCCCAGTTTTTGTAGGCACGCTCCAATTTCATTGCAGAATAGAGGTCAGGTTTGGTTATCTACTGTCTGAGCTAATGAATGAACGTTGTCTGCCCAGAGACATTTTCCTCCTCCCTAAGTAATCCCCAGCACTGTATGCATGCACTGCAGGAACAGTCATGCAACAACCAGACCATGTTTGAGCAAACACTCGGACCAGAAGAAGCTGTTTACATGAACACATAAATTAATCAAAGAGTAAACACAGATAGATACAAGGACTGCTGGCATGATTCAAGACAAATCATCTCATAGCTCAACTATCTGCTATCGCTACTTTAAACTGCATGCTGCTCTTTTTCCTAAAGGGCTGGAAATGAGCGTGAGCCGTGGCGGTGAATGTCTCTACTTTTTACTGCATGATGCAACACGACTGGAGGGGTGTCTGTTGCTTTTTTTTTTTTTTTGTTCGTCAGACACGCACTGTCACAACACGCGAGGCCCCGGCGACGACAGCTTACGGCTCTGACAATTACCGCGAGTGTCTCCGAAGCGGCCCATGATTGATTACAGGACGCACAGTGGCGAACAATAGGTGTGAAAGTTCCTATACGGCGCTGATGAGAAACTCCCTGAGCAAAGTGTCGTAATGTGGCATTGATGTACGACATTTTGCTTGTGAGAGGAGAGAGAGAGAGACAGCGAGTAGAGGAAGTGCCGCAGACATGGATAATATACACACTACCAGGGCACAGTGAAGGAGCTGGGCACAGAAAACATGTCACTTTAACTATTTTTAAAGCCTCAAGTTTATTTGCGGAATGGAAAAGAACCTCCGACTAATGTCTGGTGAGCTCCTATAGACAAACATGACAAATGACTTGCATATAGCTCCTATATGGTGACGAGCCTCCTCCCTGCCTTGGGCTGCAGTATGAGGCTGCGGATTAGACAAACCGTGGTCGTTAAGTAGCCCTCTTCAATCGAGAGGCGTCCTGGAGGTGACAGATAGCACTCGTGTAGAGAAAGACAGCTACGTGTGGACGCTGATGTCGCTGGCACGTTCAGGAACTGGTCCGCACTGACAATAATTATAGTGTTTGCATAAAGCTCAGCTGTCACTTTAGTTCTGTTTTCCAAAGGACAAGCGTGAAATAAGAAGTGAGGGTAAATAGTCTTTTAGTAGGAATCTTTCAGTACCTATTTTATCCTTTTATAGTACGAGCTGAGACCTATCAAACTGTTTAAAGTTGAATTTATATAGGATGCATTTACAAATCAGAAATAAAAACACTGTATTGGCCTACGTTGTGCAGCAATATCAACATCTGTTCAGTCAGACGGTAGCAAGTCTGTAAAAAGTAGGAATGCACTGATTTTTTTTAAAGCTCCTTTTACCTTCTACACCCACTGTCAATCCAGATGACAGCCAGGTTATATTATTTGGCTCCATAGGTAAGGAGTGGCAGGCTCTGAATGAAGCTGCCAGAGCTGTAATAATAAGTCTGACCAGAGTCCTGTGACTTTTTCACCATAGTGACAAGCATCTGTAACATATGTCTGTACATTTGTTTCTTCCAATCATTCCTGAAGCTGATGAAGTCAGATACATTTGTCTTTGGGTTAAAGGAATCAAATACAAAGGAGATAAGAAAAATAAACAGTAGAATGATGTTTGAGTTTCTGTGAACTTACATGAGCTCCATATACGTATTTATCCAGCATTTTCCCTCCTAACGTTTGGCCTCCGATGTCCCACACCTGCAGGGTCACATTCAAATTGCCTACAGTGGAGGAAAAAGACAGAAATCCTTCTTTAATATCAAAAAGGACCAACACATAAATGTATAAATATCAGCATAAAGTGGCTGTGGATGTTTCGCAGTTTTCTTTCTTTTATAAATGACATTAAAATAATTTATAGAAGCAAAAAAGTGATAATGGGGCAATTTGTGGGTTTCCATTTCGGATGCTTTTGTCCTATTTAATCATGAACTCCTTCGTTTTTCCAAATCTTATAATCCCAATGGAAGAACTAGTCAAGCTGTAACTATTTAGGTGAGTTATTTTTATAATAAAAGCTCATGTTGTTGATATACATAATGGAAACAATAAATCAGCGATTAATCTTTAATGCTAGGCGCTTTTGCCTGGCATGTCACCCACACCTCACATCCAAGAATATCCCGCCTGGAGATTGTGTGTGGGAGAGGTGAATAGGTACGCTTACCCTCTAATTTAAACATCCTCAATACTCTGGCAGTTAAAAATGACTTCTTATTAGCCTGTGAAGAGCTGTTTGCATTGTGCCGTTTCCTGCCAAGTTAGGAAAGTGAGGAGAATTATGTGCTGTTAAGGAAAATAGCAATAATTAAACACAAAATAAGAGGAAAAGAAGACTCTTGTCCTCATGCCTATGGAAAGAGAAGTGAATGAGAAGGGGAGAGAGAGAGAGAAAGACAGGCACAAAAACCAAATCCAAATAAATATTTTCTTCCTCTGGAAAATGAAAGGGGTGGTTGAAAAAAAAAAAAAAAAGGCCAAAAAAGAGGAGGAGGAGGGAGGACCAGACAGCGAGGAGTTTATGTTGGTGTGATGAGGGCCCTGCGCTGGGCTGGAGCGGCGATGGGGAGCAGAGCGTACACTGTGGACACGGCTGGACGACTCAACCCCTTCATGAGTCCCCTCTTTTTTTTTTTTAAAGAAAGGAAAGGAAACGCTGAGGTTCACAGTCACTACATCTAGACTATACAGTGTCAATGTAAAGCTACGCTGAAGAGTGCGATGAATAACGGTCAAAGAGCCATCCCCACCCCACCCATCCTCAGACACTGGCTTTATTTATGTTTCGGAGATTCACGCTGACTCGACAGTACTGACATTTTTTTCTGCTTACGCTTCGTAAGACGCAGAAAGTGCACTTTCAGATGAACCTGAATGCTGATAATAAGGTCAGAAAAGGAGCGTACTGAGAAGATATTTGTCTTTTTTTTTGGTGGGGGGGGGGTGAAAGTTGATGCAGACACAGCTTCACAACTTCCGAAAGACAGAATTTATCAAGTAAATTTCACCTCTAGTCAGTTGCCTTCACCGCCTTTACCTCATTGGTTTGGCAGTGACATCTGGAAGAGGTATTGTTATAAAAAGCGCACACAGTGGAGACTGTTGTGTGCCAGTCGGCCTCGCCTCACCTCTCCGTGCGTTTGGAAAATGTACATTAACTTTGACAAGCTGGGCCTTCATGGAGAAAGAGGCCAAGGCTGGCTATAGGCTACTCTCCCCCCCGCTGCAATAGACCCTTACGGCCCCATAGAGACCCAGAGAGCCACACAACCTCTGCACTACAAGGCAGTGTGGTGGTGGTGGGGGGGGTCCTGACGAAGTTTGGGACCACCCAGCTCGCAGAGCCACCCTCCTCTTCATCAGCTCATCAACACCCAATTCCCCAGAAAATGGGCCATTTAACAACTCCAGCGTTTGGACCTTGTGTGTTGTTGCTGCTGCCCTGCCGGTGATGCAGACGTTATGTACAGGACCTTTTTTTAAAACAAAGCTTACAGTTTTACACTTGAGGGAGATCAATGATTATTTCAGGAAAAAGAAAGTTACTGGAAAAAGAAGTCAAACGATTAACAGCATTTGTTCAAGTTCGTTTCGAAGAGTTGAGCCCAGCCTGTGCTTTTAGTTGGCTCTTTCATTCTGACTTCACCACAACATTTTTGGGGGTTTAGTTCTCCTAAGTCTCATAAGCTGAAACTGACACAAAATCAAAATAGAATCCTTCAGCCAACTCACAAATCAGCATAACTTTTACTTTTAGCACTTAATTTGCCCTTGCTTAATGTTGTTTTATTAGTAATGAAAGAATGGAGCCACTTTGCAGATTTCTGGAGCTTAGGCTTTGGCAGAGTTTGAGAAATGCCATTTAAAATAGTGAAAATTCCCATTTCACATGGTAGGAAGTAAAAATGGAGCCTAAATATAGCATTAGTCAATAAACATTTATTTTACAGATCTAAGGGGGATACAGAGTGAGGCTTTATTTCTGTGGGTTCAACATAAACAAATAAGAACATGAATGTTTTATGTGGTACAGGACAAAGATCAGTTGAACTCGGCGATCAGCGATATGGATATAAAATGTTAATGTATTTACTCTGTACTGTGCCCACAGAATTATGAGCCAGGCTCGCCCTGTTTGGACATAAGCTGTCCATTGGCCTTGTGGAGTCCAAAAAAAAAAGAAGTGTACTGTTTGCTCTGGAGAGAAGAGCTTTCAGAGTGAATAACCCTGAGAAGTGGCAGACACTCTACAATGAGGAGCTACCAGAAAAGACACATTCAACTCTTTGCCTGGAAGTGGAGGGACAAGAAAATATGAGAAATAAAAATATGACAGAAAAAGTGATGGCGGGAAACAACAGCGCTCTTTGTTCGACTTTCAATGAATATTCTGGGCTTAACACCGATAATGTTAAGTACACACAAACATCCAAAACCTGAGGGTTGATATTACAGTATTACAAACAACCACTAACAGACAAGCCAGTCTGTCTGAAGACAACCCCTGCCAAAAACTTATCCTCTGTATTTTATTGAATTCACAAGCGTGCAGTCTTCCGCTACGTGCTTCTGCAACACGCGTGTCAGACGTGTCGAGTCTTCGAACAAGTGAACACTCCCTGAAGATTATGAAGGTGTCTCACCTGGAAGGCTTATTCTCTTCAGAAAGAAATCCAGGCCGATGGTTTGTTTGTACTGCTTCCCAAAGGCCTCCTGTGCAAACCTGGTGGCGAGTGATGTCTGAAACAGAGAGACAAAAGGGAGAGACGCAGAGAATGAGTGCCAGAAAACCTCCGCAGCAATCAACACGACTGGAGATGCCATTTAGAGTTAAAGTGTTTTGAAAAGAAAATGCTTTCGGGATAAAGGAGAGACCTCGATGCTTTGCATAGTATTGCACAGTAAAAACAATATCACATATTACTTAAAAACCAAATGAAAATCATAGCATGGCCCGGAGCAAAATGCAAGATGCAGCAAAACTACGTCCAGAGAAAATATACAGTATATTAAAGAACTTCCTGAAAAAGTGATATTTCAGTGGTGAGCAGAAGTAGAGAAACTTTGATTTCATTCACAGTGACCAAGTGCCAAACTAAGCTTTTTACAATAGTTCAATTTTTAATATTTCTAAAAATACAAGGGTATAATTTATCATATCACAACACTCCTATGTGATTCTTTCCCAGAACAGCGGACAGCCATAATTCCTTGGCAATGTAACCTTGAAGTCTGCTGCTCTGTCAGCCGGACGTTCGCTTCATTATTACAAATCCATTTTAAGCACCTTCAGGAACGATGTGATGGACTTGAAGGTATACGCTGAGGTAATTGTCTGCCTCCTCTGCTGTCTCACTGCTCCGCCACAGTTGTGACAGTGAAAATCAACGTGAATTACAAAAACAGGTGTCAGGGTATGTGTCATGTCTCCAGACTGCAGACCTAATAATTGCCACAAATTATAAAACCTCCATCACTGTCACTGTTGTGTGTGTGTGTGTGAGGAGTAAAGAAATAGCATGTTAGGGGCACTCCTGAAATCCATGGGAATTCATAGCACAGGCTTGACATGCCAAGTTTAATTCATTTTGATGGATGAGGATAGGAAAAAAGTGAAGTGCTGAACGTCTATTAGCTATCTTTAGAGCAGTGTGCTTACATAAACACAACAGAGAAGTGAAGCAATGGGATTCCCTAAGTGTTCATGTGGCAGCAAATGCATTTTAATGTGGTACTTGACAATCACTGAGGGTTAGAGGATTTAAAACTAAATTCTTTCTTTCAGTCCACTAAGCTTTCACTTGAGCCTGTGCCCTTATCTACCTCCATTCATGCTCACAAGTTTTAGCTTTAGCCAAATTATTTTTCAAATGTGATATAATTAGGAAACCCCTTTCCGACAGTTTATCCAAATCCTGTTCAAGTAAACAATCTGGTTAATATAAAATCACTTATGTTTATCCCAGCTGGGATTTTTAAATGTAATATTTAAGTTAAACCCTATTGAATGTGTAATCCTGACCTTTACCTATGCCCTTCTTGATTAACACGTCCCCTGAGGTTCAGAATAATGCTCTACCCACCTAATTCTTTTAAAAGTTCGCTAACCTGCAGATTTTTTTAATCACAGCCTGCGGAGCATGTCACGGGCTCAAGAGTGACTGAGAAATTACTAGAGGTGACTGACGCAACAAGGAGAAAATCGGCCATTTAAGTAGCCCAAACAATCACTGACAACACAGGAATAACAAGCTCGGACAGCAAAAATGTATTCCACATGCTCGCGTTGGCCTAGTCGGCCATTTGTCTTGGCATTCCAGTAGCTTGGCTCTCCTCCCTCAACGTAGACCTTTTTTTTCCACCGTACAACTGGAACTAACCAGCGAATGTAAAAGCTGGCGTAATCCTGACACTCCAACAGAGAACAGCACAGGGTCACCAATGATACCAGTGCCGGGAAATGGGGGAAGTTCTACTGAAACAAGAAACTGAGAGAGAGAGAGAGAGAGAGAGAGAAGGAAAAAATATGGCAAGCTGACTATGTCCATGTGATGCAACTCTTATGAGAGAGGCAGTGCATTTTTGCTGCATGGTATCAAAACTGGCCCTTTATTCTCCTTAAACAGTCAAGACAGATACTGTTGTTATTCGGATGAAGAACTCAAGTGGAGAGAAAATTGCTGGGATACAGTATCCGTTAATGTACAGGACATGTAGCCCACCTGAAGCTTTTTTTTCTTTTATCGTATCGGTCAGAGAAAAGGCAAATACTAAAAAAAAAAAAACAGCGGCTTATAAGTGAGGTTGAAAAATAGACCTGTGTATAAGTTAGGCCCAGTGCCTTAAGAGCCCGGCTAAATGTGAGCCTCCATATTTTAAAAACATCTCGCTCAGGTGGACAAGCCGTCCCACATCTCCCTATATTTCTGAATGGACAACCAACCACAAGCAAAAATACCACCGAAAACGCTGTCCAAGAAAAACTGATCCCATTGCAATTTGCTGAGCAAATTGACATTAATAAGGGGGGAAACGGCATTCAAGATGTCAGTCAGTGGTGCCTACTCAAAATGGGGGGCAGGGCTCCTGTTTTCTGCCCAAAACAGACAAGCAGGTAAGTCATTCAGACAGTGACGAGCTGACACCTGGCAGCAGTGTGAGGAGGGTTATTAATGTAGCGTATCTACTGGGAACTGAGTTGTGTGTGTTCTCTGCACCCCCCCGCCCCAAAAAGAAAATGTCGACTTTCCAGAATGAGAACATTCATTTTTCTCACTGGGTCTCACCATTACTGCTACATTCATTTTCTTTCTCCCAGAGGAAGGAGAGATTAGTTACGAAAGGGGATGTGTAGCTGAAAAGCACTTGACGTCTCTCCCTTACATTCACACTCATTCACTTGGGGATTTGAAATGCAGTGAAGAAGAAACGCGGCTGAATTGTCATGACAACCTCCTTGCTTTGCTGCAAATAATTGCTCGGTGCGACTAGGAAAAATTCCACTGTTGTGGATGTGAGTTAGACCTTTTTAATCTACATCTTTGAAATTATTTTAATGAACATACTGAACGATTCAGTGGTTTTGAAAAGGGAAGTGGGACGAACGCCGATCCATGAGACCACCCTAGGGCTTTGAGTGGATTTAGACAAACACAATGCACTAAAGAAAGGTGTATTTGCTTTCAGTTCAGACATTTACAAAAAAAAAAAAAAGGAGAAAAAAAAGCATTGCACAAGACTTCATTCCCAGTGTTAATTTACTCTAATTGCAACATGTCTTGAAAGTGTCCAGACATCATTTTCATGAATGTAGCCTCACTCTGGAGCCAAAACAGGGGTGGCCGGGAGAAGATAGGTGTACTGACAGAAAACAAAACCACCCACTGCAAGAGCCTGGCTGAGCAAACTGCTGCCTGCCTTCATCAACTATCATACTCTGTAATTCTGCACAGGGCTGTGTGTAACTTTCACCCCAGGTTCATTGAGCAGTAGCAGCAGTCACGAGGTGTAATATAAATTTAAGGGCCTGTGAAAATTCGTCATCCAGCTGTGCTTCCTATTCAAAACATTTAGAATGAGAATTTTTGCTTCAAACTAGATTTTCTAAGACAGAAAACTGAAGTTGATGTTGTTTCTCCTGTAAATGTGTTACTTATTATCTGCACAGTTTGTACACAGAAGGCATGGCTGTGTGGGAAGATATTGAAAATCATTAAGTTTACCTGTTATAATAAGCTTACCCAATACATACATGGGCCAAGCCAATAATTAAATTTTAATGAGTAACAAAAATTACTACAAAATCATCATATATCACTTCTTCACAGTAAGTGTGTGGGCTTAGTTACTATAAAACACGACACTACAGGCACGCAGCCTACAACTACATTCAATAGCACATGCAACGTGGATTAACGGCTGGGTAGACTTAATAGGTTTAGAACAACGGATTTGTGCCAGATTTAAATCCATTATGCTATCTTTGAGACTGAATCAAAACTGCAGATGTCCATCAACTTCTCTAAACAGGCCACTGAGTTTAAAGGACTAACTTTGAAAATGAGAAAGTTTTTAAGGTTTAACTTGTTCATACAATTGATATTACAGAATTAGAACTAAGGAGAAAATGTGAAATAAAATACCTAATTACGCTGCAACCACGACAAACACAAAATCAGTGTGGATGTGCAACCGCAGGAAATCTATATTATGTAATATTTACATAAATGTAAATCACTAGTTTCAGAAGACTTACCAGCAGCTCAGACATAATGTATGCCTTAGTGTCAATGGCACACATTATGACAATAAAGATTTTTGTAAATATGTCTCTCACTGTAAACATCTGATATCAAGTGAGCTGCAAATTTTTAAATGAAATCTTGTCATGTGGACTTTTACTCACAATCTTATTTCTTCAGTCTGTGTGTCTTCCTCTCATGAAAGTACAACTTAAACAATGTTAATTACAGCAGGAGGCCCTACAAAAGAAAGGTCTTTCGTACAACTAAGCACAGTTTGAATTACTATAATGATCCATAACTGACCTACTTAACAACTGTTAGGCTAATGAGTATTATAGGATTAAATTGCTGAGGAAGAAAATGTGAAATGTAGATGTTCAGAGGAAGAATGGTTTTCACTAAATATCATCTTCTTGATGCAGTTGAACAAAAAATACAATAACAACAGAACAATGAATTAATTTTAAGAAATTCAAGCTAAAGCTATTTAACCCTCAAGAAAACAAAATGATAGAAACTGAATTTCTCTTGTGTATGTCTGACACTGGAGTTAGCAGTCAATTTGTTGCCTAATTAACTGACAATTTAGTAATAATATGTAAAAATGACTACAGCAGAAGCTTGAACCTCCAGCTCCTAAATGATGGATAGACAACATTTGATTTCTGCTGGGTGAAAAGGAAAGGACGGCGTTGTACTTCATTGTTTACTGCTACAGAGTCTGTTTGAACTCTTTTCACCTCCAAAAAGCAACAAAAATGTGGAGCTATAGCTACATCAGTCACAGAGGCCAGTTTACTACAGGACGTGTACTGGCACTTTTTACAGGCGAACGCAAACAGTGAAGTAGTAGCTAGTGGACAGCAGTTTGGACCAAAATATATTCTAGATTTATTAAATCCATATGAAGCATCCAGACCCCTCAGATCGTCTGGGACAGGTCTACTGCCTGTTCCCAGAACCAGAACCAAACAAGGCGAAGCAGCATTGAGTTATTATGCTCCTCATCTGTGGAACAGTCTGCCTGCTGCACACCTGAGGTCTGCACAAACTGTCAATTCATTATTTGCTCCAGCTTTTAGCTGAATGCAATATAGCATTTTAATGATTTTAATCATTCTATCAGGCTTTTATTGTCTTATTTCTTTCTTTTCTTTTAAATTTATTTTTCTGTTTTTGATTTCAATGTATTACTATGCCTCTGTAAAGCACTTTGAATTGCCTGGTGTATGAATTGTGCTATAGCTACAAATACATTTACTTAGTGGGTTTTAATGCAGGTCTTCAAATGAAAAGTTCATGCAATGTCGTGTTTGTTTGTATTGACACAGATGTCCTGGTACATGTAGCTATTAAAGTGACGGCTCTGACAGTTTCCTCCACCACTAGGCTACTGTCTTGCTGTGTTGTTAGCACGTTAGCCAACTTAGCTGTATCAGCGTCGGTCGCCATGGTGACTGAGGAGAGGTTGCACGCGTCAGGACGGCGAGCACCGAGCAGGACAAATAAATAAATAAATGAATGAAACAGATAACACAACACTATCTGCTTTTACGTTGAAGCTTTATACTCGTCTCTTGTCTCTTCTTCAGTGGCATTGTGTTTATGGAAGCAGTGTGTGTGTGTGTGTGTGTGTGTGATGGTCTCACCTTCCCACTGGCTCCGTCTCCAATCACTACAATCTTCAGCTGCCTGTCCTGGCTGTCCTCCTCCGAGTCCGACATGACGCTAAATGTGTTGCTGGGTTGTAACCAAAAAGCAGGAAAGGACAGCAGGAAAAAAAAGTAGCCACCGGTTGCTGTTATCTGGTTATCAAGATAATCACAGATGGATTAAACGGGCGTTGAGTGGGCACACGGACGCCATTTTGACTCTGCTAACACAACAGGCTGCTGCTGCTGCTGCTGCTGCTCCGCTCGGCGTGATCCACTCACACAACCGCTGATAACCGCAACGTAGCGCTGATTTGTTTTCGGTTAAACACGAGGGTCCGACAGCTACCAAACTACGAGATGTGGGTCACGCGTTAGCATTTCAGTTCGTAAATGTGTTTCATTATCGCTCGCCCCCCCCGATCACGGTTCTGCTGCTAACGGGGGTTAAAAACAGCAGAACCGGAAACCCACCAGGCAGTCACCGCGGCTGTGTGGTGGTTGCGTCCTGTGTGTGACGCGCTGCAGTTGCCTTGGTAACGGAGGTCAGAGTTTGAGTCCATAAGAAAACCATAAGAGCAAAATAAAAACCTAAAAAATATATACATTTTATAGATAGGAGAAGAATAACCCTAAAAACTTTTTTTTTTCAAAGGGCAAAGTTTGAAATAATTATTTACTGTCAGGAAATGGATACTATGTCCTTCATGTTATTTTTGAATGGTCTCTCTTTTTAAGACCTGGCACTGTTATACTTTTTAATACTTTATTCAGAAGCTGGTTATGCCTCTCTCATGCTTGCCTTTTTTTAATGACTGTCTCCTGCTCTTCTCTAACTCTAACTGTTGCTGTTTCAGCCTGAATTTCCCTATGGAGATAAATAAAGGTTTTTTTTTTTAGTAGCCTATTTAACAGCTGTAGTCACATTGCTGTTTACATCTTAGACTACACAAAAAACAACAAGTATAGTGCATGCACAGTAGCTCCACATCAACCAGCTACAACATTATAATACCCTATATTTTTAATACAGCATTAACAACAACTTAATAAAAGGATATAGGCCTACGCCTACCAGCCAAACTTACATGTGCTAAAGGAGTTTTTTTTTTTTATATTTCATACTAAAGCCATATACCTTTTGCTAATTGCATGGCCGGACTTACCTCCTAAGCAGCCCCAGGGCAATAAATGTTTTGTTGGGCCCCTAAGGCCCCCCCTCCCCCCACATTGCATGACAGTTTGATTATTTACCCAGATACCCCAAAACATCCAGTACAGAGCAGAAATTAAATAAATAAATAAATGAGTCAACTGGAAGAAATAAAATGGCTATATATTTTTTATTCAGAATTAATTTCTACGTAATTTTGAAGGCAAAGATGCCAAAAGAAAATCAACCTCACTGGTTCCAAAAATGTAAATATTTGTTATTTTCCTGGCATGGGATAGAAAATTCTGTTATTTGTAGCTTAAGTTAACCTCGGCTTCAATAAATAATAATGTACATTTTGCTGTTTTATACACTGCATAATCAATTGATTATCAAAGAAAATAATTGTCATGTTAGTTTACATCATTTGATAGTGAAAGTAATGTTTGTTTGAAGCCTTAAAGTCTTACTACGATGTTTATAACTCTACCTTGTTCACACTTTATGTTAATTAACGACATAGAAATAGATGGAAACCTAAACGATGAGGGTCTTAAAGCAGGGTCCCTCTTCAAGACAAGACAGGGCATGGGGGACCAGTAACAGTTAATACTGGTTCTTCAGTGGAGCAAATTTTGTGTTCAGCGATATTATATGGAGCAAACGTGGGTCTTTAAGGGGGGCTCTGGTCAGTTGCCCGTTTAGCCTGGTTGGTTATCTGGCTTATGGTCCTATCCAAACAAAATCCTGAGCCCGGCATCTTCATATGTAATGGAGTATTTTTATAATGTGGTGTTACTACATTGGTCAGAATACCGCTTCTACAAATGTCCTGTTTAAAATTTAAAGGAACATTATTTGAGCTATTAAACTATCATCCTTCTCTCTGTCTGTTTTTCCTCTCGCTCTCTCTGTCTCCCATCCACACACAGACACACACTTGCACAGAACATCTTTTCATTTTAACCTAAATATAGGCGTATGTGTGTGCATGTGCACTGTCTGCCCATTGCAAGGAATCCTCTTTGAGTAGCCATGAAGAGACTAATAGCCTATAACTAAGTATACATATTTAATATATTAGTAGCCTGTGTGTTAATTTTGTATTAATATTGATTATTCTTATTTTTAGGAAACTCATTTTGACAATTATCATAGATATCAATGATATAAATAATGTTGTAATGTTGCTCTTTCAGTCCACACACATGCACATGTACACATAAAGGTTATTCTTTGACGATGATGACTATATGGCTTTGCTTCACCTAAATGAAACACAAATCTCAGCATGAAGCATCAAGCATGAATAGACACTGCTAAAAAATGTTGTGCATTAACGACTGTAAACCATCAGATGTAGAGAATTATTCAAATGTTAGCGTTATTCCAGAGGCTTCCTGTTCATAGATAGACTTATTTCTTTCTCCTTTTTTTCCACCACTTTGTTCACAGCTGAACTCAGTCCACCACAGTTTAGAGAAATACCTTTCCAGCTGTGTAATGTGATTGCTCTGGATGACACACTGATGTATTTACCAAATGAAGTATGACTATTATTGGCTAATTTAACACCAGACTTGGGTAAAGTGACAAAATAGAACATTTTAATACAATTATTTTGTGACATTTGTCCAGTATATTTGTAAATTACCCCCAAATTGGTTGACATCAGCAAAATGTATTTTGGTCTTAACTTTTTAAATGATCGAGCATGTGTTCATGAGGCTAAATGTAAATTGAACCAGAAATAAAAATGTAAATAAAATGATTAACAAGAAGGCATGTGTTATAGTCTAATTAAATGTGTATTTGTCAAAACGGATTTTATATATATAATTTACCATTAAAAAGCTGCAACCATGTGGATCTGGAAAGATATTTCCAAGGAGAGTATTCTCAGCTTTGTGGTGTATAACTTCAGTGTGATGTTATTGGCAGCTTATGAACACAGTATGATGTTGTCCACTCAGATCTACATGCTGTGTGCAGAAAAAAAAATATATAGCCTATATATTTCAAGTCCATTGATGCCCATGCAGATAAAGTTTGGTTTCAGACCTTTGGCACTAATTTAAGTCTTCATTTTCTATTTGTTGTCATATTTCCACAGAAAATGACCTGTAGTGTTTTATAAACCACAGGCTGAATCACGGTGCTCGTCTTTCACACTTGCTTTTCACTGCGGGGGAAGGATGGCGCACTAACATGGGGGACGAAGAGGAATTTGCACCTGGGCCACTTTGAAGCAGGTGGCAGCGACTGTCAGGTCGGTGTATAGCGACTGCAAAAAAAAAAAAAAAAAATGCGCATGAGGGTGTGATTGACAGCTTCCCAACCGGAAGCCTAATTGTTTAAAAAAAAAAATGTTATTATGAAGACAGGTGGGTTAGGGTTTGGGAGAGGGGAGAAGACTTTTGCACAGGTAGCCTGAAATACATTTGTGGAGTTAAATTCATTTTTGAGCTGTGATCAGTGAAGCCAGTGATCAGTTGTCGCCTGAATGCGTGAGTGTGGAGTGTGTTTGAGCTCTTCAACAGCAACGAGTCTTTAACATACAAGGCCAAATGGATAAAATACAAATGAATGAACTCAGAAGCACAGAGAGAAGGACGTGCCGGTCAATTAGGTTATACCCTGTGATAAATACATGCGTCCCGCTACATTTGCTTCACGGACATGCACCGAGAGGGAGAACATTAGGTGAAAAATCCAAGTGTGATTTATAACTTCCGTGATTGCTTTAATCTAGAGACAATAAAGTCATTAAAATGAACCGAGACCCAGTGGTTTTTCAGTTTGAAGAGCGGCGTCCTTGAAGAGTTGACACTCATGCGCATAAAAACAGGCCATGCTTCAACATGTAAATACGTAATGACAGTTATGCAAAATAGATAAGACACAAGTCAGATAGATATAACTTGGAGATATAACTTAAAACGTATTTATTATTATTATTACATACAACCAAGCTGATAAAACGTCACGTGACAGGACTTTAAATATTATGCTTTTTTGGGTCAGGCTACTACTTCCATAATAAAAAAAAATATTAAACTTAATGGTCCTGTTAGTTGTGTCCTGATTGTTTGATTATGGACATTGTTGGAGGCTCACTAACAAAAAGCCTCTGTGGAGCCTGTTGTGTCACCTGTTTACAGTTTGACTTGTTTAACAAAGTGCAGCTTCATCCACAAGTTGATTCGCAGCTTGTTAAAAACAGACTGTTTCCTAGAGGGGAAGAGATTTAAGACTTTTGTTAAGTGGATATTTATTCGCAGTGTAATTTGGTGGTAAACCGTCAACTCCCTCTCTATTGTGGCATTTAAAGGAAACATCAGGGCATTTTATAACTCCATTCACTCTCCCGCAGTTGCGTCTTTTTTGTGGTTTCTTTGCCACAAAAAAGACTACAATCCGACCTATTATGTGATAAAAGAGGAGCTGGGCAGGGAGCAGTGCTGCCTCACATCCAGACCTTTAATCCTAAATAGTCCCCAGTTAATTTCAGTCGAGCCAAATGAAGCGCAACGTGTGCAACGTGTCTAATAATGCCTATTAAAATGTATTAGAATCAATTTTCTATCACCAGTAGCTGTTGTAACTCGATATAAAGCAGCAGCTGCAGAGTCTCTGCAAAAGAAAAGAAAAGTAGAGCTCGGTCCAAAAGTCAAGAGCGAGCGGCTCATCTGTCCCTGACCGGCGACGTGTCGAAGCTCAGTTTAGACCACACCTCGTTTACACAGCAAAATAAATGTATAAATATTTACAAGAAAAAAAAAAGCAAATGACATAATTCTAAAATGGCAAAATGGCTTGTTTGGACTTTTGTCCAGTTAGGTCAAAGTCCAGATTTTAGCTATTGAAATTCCAGATTTTCCTTTTTCCAGAGCTGTTTTTTTTTAAGTCCAAAATTGCATCTTTTCATCCTCACACTGAAAAATTAATTTTCCTCTTTTGTGAATAATTTGAGAAAATGGTTCGTCCTACTTTATGTGTAAACTTCCTTGTATATGCGCAATGTAGTTTTTAAGCCAGTAGAAATACAACAGGCAACATACAGGTGATACTGGTCCCCATTCATTTTTCCAGTTAACAGAGCCTTTATAAAATCCCAATTAAGAAACACATGAAGTTGCCTATACGTTTCCCACGCAATACACGTAAACTATGAGGAAATAACGGGGAGACACTGAGGGGGGGGGTTAATGTACACCGATGGGGGTGTTTGCATTTCAACGATCGCAGGTTGAAAGGAAGAACAGCCGCGATATGTCCCTCTATATCAGATATCTTCACATGCAGGTATGAAAGGAAGCCATGTGGGACGGTCCACTCCTCTGTATCCCTCTCTGTCCTTTAAGCTCCGGAGCAGCCAATGAGGAGCATCATTGCCGCTGGAGATGAGATGGCCTCGGGTGGCGAATGTACCTGCATCAAGGAGATCAGATTTTAGGACATACAGGCGCCGTGACTGGTTTTTTTTTTTCCTTCTTCTTCTTTTCTTGATTTTTTTTTTTTTTTTACCATAGAGGGTTAAAGACGATGAGGCACTGATCAACCAAAACCGTGCGTTTACCCCGGCGTTGGTACGTGCGTAAAACTGTCCGTGCGTAAAAAGCACAGAGGGATTACGCATTGCTGTCAGCTTTGAGACAGAGATTTTCCTGTTCGTGTCCCAATAAGTGACACTTGTGTGACTCATGGTCTCGTGTCATCTTATTGAAGTGTCACATAAATCACTTATTAATCCGTGGGTGTGTTCAAGAAATCAGGAAATCTAGATTTGTTTGGCCTCGTCTTTAGCCTGACCATCAGTTAGAGAATAAACCCACACAGCTTTTTGTCCATGTTGCACAGTAGGCTATCATCTCTCTCTTACACACACACACACACACACACACACACACACACATTATGTAAGTGTGTGTGAGGGATGTAGGTGTTTTATCCTTTAAGGCCAGATGGATGGCTGATGTGCGGCAGCTCCCTACTGACCCCGACTTAACACCCAGGCTGCTACTGGAGACAAGAACCACTGCTTAAACCTCCTCCCGTATCATACCTCATCTCCATCTCCACATCTCCAGTGTGAGGCCGGAAATCATAAAGACGGGGTTTAAATATTTTCACGTTTGAATAAAGATCCCTGCTCTCTGCAAACAACCTAAAATGAACCTCCACTTTTTTTTCTTTTTTTTCTTTTTTTTTTACCCCTCTCCTCCTTCTTTGACTTAAATTTAGACGCAGTGACACGGGCCTTCTTAACCCCGGAATACTCCTCTCCATGTGTTGACATGCAGCCCTAAAGGTAGCTGTCAGTTCGCCCTGTCCGGGAATCACAGAGCTATTCATCATTGTTTGGCAGGTGTGTTTGGGAAGAAAGTCATGGTGGCCCACATTGACATCTATAGGTTCGAGGTCCCATGGTGAAGAAGATTGGAAGAGTAAAATTAAACACAGTCTTTCAGCCAAAATGAGACGTTTACACCGCGCAGGAAAAGATTAAAATGTAGAATAATTCTGTAGATGAACCAGTTTCCTGTTTATTGCTTGAGAGCCAATAAAGCTGTAATAGTCTGTTATTCCTGTTTAAAAAGGTGCGCGTGTGCTTTCAAAAATACTGGAAACTGTCCTGACGACGATAAAACGACACTTCAGTTTGAATATATTTTAAAATAAGAAGATTTTTAATCTGAAAAATTACGCAATATATAGGATTTATTATCAATTTCAGCCTGTAACCATCCGGGCTATAGGCTGTAATGTCGAGAATAAGTTATATTATTGGTAAGTGGGGTGTGTATTTGTGGACATTAAGTGGTCAAATAAAAGTTAATTTATAAACCAGCGCTGCCTGAGAAAATATCTGCGTTAAATTTGTTATAATCATCGATCAATTCTGAGTGTTTTATTCTGATTATCAAAAATATTCCTCTCTGTCCCAATGTTACACTTCCTAAAAAACGTATAATAAAATTGCATCCAAAGTGAAAGTAATGCCTGATATGTTTTAATGTTTTTTTTTTTTCGATCTAAACAGTCATTTAACACAAATAACACATGTACATTTCATTTGGAAGTCGGTGTGTTTTAGTCCTGCATGCTTCCTGCCACACCATCACTCTCAGGCCATGGGGACACAGCAAACCGCCTCCTTTTTCTGTACATGTCCACACTATAATGCATCCTTTTTTTTCTTACATTGAAATAATGTAACGTATATGCTCAAAAGTGCTGAAATATCTTACCTTTACAAACACAGCAAGAGAAAAAAAACAAAAAACAAAAAAACAACCTGTAACAGAGACAGTTATTTGAAAAGTCAATGGAATATGCCTATTTTTCCAATCACTGCAGAGGTAGGAAGGCGCATGTAAAATAGAAAACCAACATAAGGTGACATGTTCAGTCTGTTCAGGCCTCCGGGTCCCAAACTGGGGTCCGGGGGGCTTCAGAGGTCCTTGGGGGGCTCCCGAGCGAAGAGAGGAATACTTTAATGTCATTACAGTCAGTCCTCAGAGGTTAATATAGTGACATTTTATGAGGAGGTCCAGTCTCCCCGCTCTCCCCCCACACACACACTTCAGACACTTCTGGTTTTACCCTAAATCATTGGAAATGTCTTCGTTCCTCTGGACATAATCTTACAAATAAGATGGAGTCGTTTTAAAGTTTTTTTTTTTTTTTTTTTTTTGAGGAAGTGGCGGGGGGAAAGGACGTGGACAAAAGGTCTGGGAACCCCCCTGGTGAGGCCTGGACAACAACACGATGAGGCAGTTCGGTCAGAGACGCTGAGCTGACTGACTCTCCCCCTCAGGTCTCCTCCTCTTGTCAGGAAAAATAAAAAAAAGTTTAGATAGTTTGATTTCCTGGGAGCAAAAATAACAAAAAAAGGAATAAATACAGTCACTGAGCTCTCACTGGTTCCCCGCACACGCAGAGAGTGTCCAGGCGGGGAGGCAGTAGGCGTAGGGGTAGTAGTAGGACGGCTGCAGCGAGAGCAGCGGCGGCCGCAGGATCTCCCCCGGGCTGTACTGTCTCTGGTCGTCCCGCACCAAAACCTTCACCGCCACCTTCTTGGCCGCCGGGGTCGACGCCATCAGGTCGGCGGCCATCTGGCGGCGTTTCGTCTTGTAGCGGCGGTTCTGAAACCAGATCTTGACCTGGGTCTCTGTGAGCTTCAGGGAGGCCGCCAGGTCCGCGCGCTCCGGCCCGGACAGGTACCGCTGGTGGTTGAAGCGCCGCTCCAGCTCGAAGACCTGCGCGTGGGAAAAGGCGGCCCGGGAGCGCTTCTTCCTCTGCTTGGGCTGGTCCAGACTCTTCTCGTCCAGGGTGCTGGAGTCTGGGAGAAGGAGGAGGAGGAGGAGGAGAGGGGGGGGGGGGGGGGACCTGTCTGTTATTGTGATAGCTACAACTGATTGAACGCATCTGCTGATTAGATGGTGAGAAGAAGTTTTGGTTTGTGACTCGTTTATTACGCAAAAAAAAAAGCTAAATTGAAAGGAGTGTGCACACATGCAGGAGGGGGGATTTAAATGTTCACTTTACTTCCGTTGTCACAAATGAACTGTGTTTAATTTTTCCCCAGGTCGCAGGATGCTGTTTTCAGATGTAAACACTGTGAACCATGTCTGATCTGCTGTTGGCTCAGGCCCGAGTATGATAACGTTTTAACAAAGTTTACTCTGTGAAACCTTCCTGTGTTTATGATGTTTTCTAGCCAATGTGCACAGTTAAATTGTGCCAAAATAGCACGGATTAACAATGGCTATAGTAAAGGCCCATAAACACTGATGATATAGCGACAAAACGTGAAGATGGGCCACAGTGTCCACTTAGAATTGTGCGTAAAAGTTGGACAGTTTGTGCGTAAAAGTTGTCAGAATGAGGAGAAGTTTTGCAAACAGGCCTGATATCCTACAATAACACAATCACAGCGCTCGTTGTGAGTCCACACAAGTGTAACACCCGTACAAACATCGCTATTAAAGAATAAGAGGCTCTTTATAAATCAGACTTTGACCGGTTTCAGTCCGTCAGAGGTAAACACTTCATTTTTGTTCTGTGCACAGTTGTTTATACAGTTTTTGCTCTTTGTGTCCTTACTCACCCGTGGCGTTATTGGGCTCGCTGTCACTCTTTGCGTTTTCCGCAGCTGCAGACTCGTGGTCCGTCTCCTCCTGCAGGCTTTCCTCGGGCACATCCGACGCGGGGTCTACGTCCTTCTCCGACTTGCACACGGCCGGAGTTTTGCTGTCGTTGTCGTCGCTCAGTCCCGAGTCCGAGTCGTAGCCTTTCTGGTCCGTCGGCTCACAAGTCTCCCCATCCTCATCTCTCCTCGAGCCGCCGTTCATCTCCCCAAATATTTTCCAGCACGCCGTCTTGGAGAAGCACATGTCTAAATCTGGCAAGTGTCGACTGTCGTCCTTTTTGTTCAGGATGGCTTGGATTGAGAAAGGCATCAGCGAGTTGCCTCGAACGGCCATTTTCACAAAAGAGCACCAAAAAAAAAAAAAAAAAAAGAGAGAGAGAAAGAAAAGAAAAAGTTTGCTCGGTTGCTGCAAGTTGGATAATTAACCGGGCCGGAAAGTGTCGTAAATATCAGTTCATCCACATTTTAGGCTGCTCCCTCCGCGGAGCTGTGCTGTCGCTGGACGGTTTTCCCTCCTCTGTTGGTTCCTGGTCGCATCCCCGCGGGAGAAGCCGTGGAAACGTTTCTGCTACATCCGCAGGCACGATGCTGCTCCTCCGTATAGCTCTGCCATCAGCCCGCGCTGCCTCCAGTCTCTGGCTCTTTTCACCCAACTTTTTTACCATCCACCCTCACCTGTGACTGACAGGCACTCCTCGTCGCCTCCCATTGGTCCGGAGAGCAGGAAAGCTGCTCCACGATTGGCCACTGTAAACGACGTCATGCTGCTTTCAACCGGGGTGGGAAAAAAAGTTGCAGACAGTTTGGTCGACGCTTTTTGCACAGGAGCTAAAACTTGACATGAATGTTTCAGCTGCACTCTTGTTTCACCTGAAACTTCACCCAAAACACGAGAGAAAACTTTATTGATGCGTGGATTGTGGGGGGGGGGTAAAAATGTTTGTTAATTTTGTTTAATTAATCTTTAAGGATTCGGGGACTCATTTCGATGAAGTGCAGATTTATCTCTGGTTGTAATGTTGGAAATTCCTGCAGTCAGAAAAAGCAACGTCCCGTGCGTAAAAGTCAGAGATCACAGTGAAGCAGCAAATCACATCCGTTGAAAACAAAACAGAGAAAAGCCAATTCTCCCATTTCCTCTGCATCACCCAAATGCAGCATCAGGACAATAAATTTGCAGGATAAGTGTGTCAACCTTTTTTTTTTTTTCTTTTTTTTTTCAAACTTAACCCTTAATCATCCAAACATGTCTGTTGGAGTCCGGCGCGAGATGCGTATAACGTGAGTGTGTTGTTTGTTTTTCTTCTGTAACTTTTGCACTCTTGTATCAGCGCGTGTCACACTGTCACCGGTTCACCCAGCTTGTTGTGTTTTATTAAATCTTTAATAAACTCGTCCAAGTGCTCGTGCCTGTCGCTCCCCGGGCAGCCAGCCTGCACCACGGGTCGCCATGAGCAGGTAGGCCTCAGCTCGTGCGTAAACGTCCTGCCTGGGCATACCCATCAGACAAAAAATAATGAACCATTCATTACATGAAGGGTAAAACAGTGTTCAATTAAACGGGGACAAATGTTTGTTATAATAGATTAGAGGATATTTACATACAATTTCGTTTTCAGTGGCAGCAGCTCGTGCAACGTCCAATGAACACTGACATGGAAAATCCTGAATCAACTGACAAAAGAAAACTTGAATGAATCTCGTTACAAGCAGAAATAAATCCGAATAAATTCTCAGACCGACATTGTTTTGAGTGAATCTGGTTTGTTTTTCCTTCCTTCCCTGTGCTGATGCAGCTCCAGACTGCGTCGTTATCACGGCCGTTGTTCAGCAGCTGTATTGAACGTGAAGAAGACGCGTCTCTCTGCGGTTAAGTGGACAAACATCTGTCGCTGCAGATCCGGATCATGACCTCTGTCCTTCTTCACGTCTCCTGTCCACAAACAAAACAAACCTCACAGGCTCCTGTCAGTCAGTCAGTCAGTCAGTCACATTTCTGTACACTGCACAACAACAACTATCTGATTCTGATTTCCCCCCCTGTGTTTAAACAGGGAGTGGAGTGAAGCACACGCGGCGTTATATAACAGACTAATAAAGTTTTCATTTTTTGATTGATTGAATTTAGCAATGTCTCTGTCTGCTCTATTGACCTTATTAATTTCACCAGCCTTAACAAACAGACCAAAGCTTAGTTAAACAGAACAGGCTGCTATAGTAATGAATGAATGAATGAATGAATGAATGAATGACTCTACTGCTGCATCAAAACTATATTATATTTATATTCTCTAATAAGATAAGGAAACAAATTAGCTATTATTATTATTATTATTAAGCTATTATTATTATTATTAAATAGATATTAAAAACTGACATGAAAAATGTATCTGTGCTTATTTATGATTTTCAGAATTTAAAACTAGTGATGGCGCAGACAGTACGTGAGCTGCTACGACGCGCTTTCCTTTTGTTTGTAAGGGATATTTGTAAATTGCTTATTATAACTCCTTTGCGTCCTGGTGTATATACTGTAGGTGTGTTTACTTGTTGTATGTTTTCGCGCAGAGTTGATGAGTTTTTATAGACGTGATGGAAATGTCTTGACTGACCTTCAGATTAAATTAGTTTGGAAAACATCAAATAAATTCGTCTTTTTTTCCCTCTTTGCACATCTTTTGGTGAACTGCTTGTTTTTTTTTTATTATTATTTAAAGAGAATTAAATCACTGTGCGTTTCAGATATTCTGCAGTGGCTCTCGATCTTTATTTTTGAAATGTGCTGAAAACACCTTATGTAGATCTAAAAAAAAAAAAATAATAATAATAATAAAAACGCGCGCAGCTCTGCAGCGTGGTGTGAATAATGAAAAGGATCAAACTGGCTGTAAGTCCAGTCTTTACTCCTCAGCAGGCTGGTTCAGGAGGAGAGTGGATCGGTGCTGCTGCTGTCACCTCGTGAAAAAGCCTTTGCGTGCATATATTATACCATCTAGTGGCCGCTGGAAATACTCTTCATCTTGACTTTTTGACATCTGCTGCCTCAGGGGTCAGATCAGTGAGAGGCGCGTTGAACTTCACCCTGCGCAGCGGTGCTTCTGTTTCCGCTTCAACTCTTATTATGTCAGGATATTTCATTGTAAAAATAAATAAATAAAATAAAATAATAATAATAATGGTAATATTCATAAAATTTGGATTTAAAACATTTTCCTCCAACAACACAGTCCGGTGCTTCTGCTGCAACATGTGACCGTGTCGTGTCCCGCTGCGTGGAAACGAGCCTAAATGCTGCAGAGTGAAATTACGCGGCATTGTCTCGTGGGCTGGATGTGACCTTGAGGATAAAAGTCCGTATCACCGCAAGCAATGAAAACACAACTGGAAAAGGGGAGAAAGGCACAAACCGCTGACACCGTCTGGATATTTTCACACACCCTGCCCTTGTTCTTTTAGAAACTGCTCATTTCACCCAAGGCCAGTTAGTACACAAGTGGTGCAGGCTGCATCACATAGTTTTTATTGTATAGTAGAACAAGATGGAGGTTTTTTTTTTCTGCCTCAGTGTCCTTCGCGCATTTTTGTTGGCGTTTCTCCTAAAACCAGCCCCGCTGACCCGTACACAGGGCTTTACCCTGGGAAAATGGAAAATAAATAGAAGCGTCTGCCAATTCTCCAACAGAGAGAGCCAGTGTGCGCCTATCAGTGTGATGTCCAGCAGAGCTCCGTGGGTTACACTGCGCTTTGGTAGCCACGCTGCGAGCAGCAGTAATAAGCAGTAAGTAGCTGTAAGTGGCAGGAAATGTAAACAGCAGCAGCAGCGTCACGGTTTTTCATTCAGGACGATCTGCAGAAGATGCTGCAGCTGCTTTGTTGTGATTCACAGATGAGCATGGGAGCGACTGAAGCTGCATTAGTGGCACGAAAGAACAACTCACAAATACTAAAGACGAGCCGTGGTGGAAGATGTATTGGGAAAAAAAAAATAATCTAAATTCCACTTCTGTAAAATGGTTTTCAATTAAGCCAAATTAGTCTTATCCAAATTCCCTTTAGGCTTTATATTATTTAATTATTAATAACCACAATTTGGCTATTATAATTAACATCTACAGTACATGTTATATTTTATATAATAATACTGTTGGTTATGTGACTCTGTAATAATGAAATCGTGTCAGCAGACATGAGATATAAAGTAGTATAAAATGGAAACACTCAAGTAAAAGTACTGTGCTTAAGAGCAGCACTTGAGTCAGTGTATTAAGTTACTTTCCATCATTGTAAATAAATAAATGAAGAACAGGTTTGAACAGGAATCACTGAATGAATTGTACTGAATGTAAATTCGAAAATGAGACTGATGTGGCACATTAACAGGCTGTGTGTGGTCTGTTCAGTTTATAACAAAGATCAGATATTAGTAACAAACAAAGTCGGGCAGGTGACATAAAAAAAACATGCACTGGAGACAAGTTGTGGATGAAGAACATGAGGAATAATTTGGTGAATGTAAATGTAACAGCACCACATCATGAAAGTACTAGAAAGATACAGAATGAATAAGTCCTGCATTTTAAATCAACTGTGTTAAAGTACAGAATGTGTCCCTCATCATGTTGATCAAATATGATATTATTCAGTTATTCCTAAAGAGATCTATTTATTTGAATCTAATCATGAGATGCAACATTTCCATCTGAAATGTAACTAGGAGCTACAGGTGTTTTTTAATGCAGTGTAACAGAAGCATAACAAGTAGGCTAAATGTTAAAATATCAAAAAGTACAAACTCCTAAAAAAACAAAAACAAAAAGTGCAGTTAACAGCAGCACAGCTCAACTGAGTGAGGTGTCGAGTGGTACACATGATGTATTGTTTTCATTATGAATTGAATTATTAATATGATTATTATTAGCAGGGGGAGGAGTAACATGAGGAAGGACAGTGTCCAAGAGAAGAAAAATAATTGTATCGCCATTTTTTTTGTGTGTCTGTGTCAAATCATATCTGCCAAAAACATTACAGTACTGCATATTAATGGGGGGAAAAAAGTGAAATGGAAAACTATTGATTACAGAACATGGAAGGATAAAGAGAAGATGCTCAGTTTGACATTTTTGGAAGATGTTTTTACACAGACTCTGGATGCTGTCCTTCATCTCCTACAATGAAAACACATCAACAGTGGATCTGAGTTTATTAAAGTGTCGCAACATGGTGAGAAATAATCTGTTTATACCTCGAGCTCTAGGTGACATCATCCTGTTTCCTCTTCTGTCCAACCAACAGTCTGACAGCCAAAGATTTGCTAGTTTACAAAGAAAAAAAACCAAAGAAAAAGCCTCAAATCTTGACAGTGAAGAAGCTGAAATCAGTTTTCTGGTCATATTTGTATCAATAAATGTTTCAAACTCATCAATCAGTTATGAAAACAACTCACATGTCTTGGGAATATCTAAATAAAATAAGTAAGAAGTTGACATTAAAAAAAAGACATTTTGCCTACCTGTGTGTTTAAACTCAACCTGAGGCTGGATGTGTGTGTGTGTGTGTGTGTGTGTGTGTGTGTGTGTGTGTGTGTGAACAGGACGGCTCCCTCTGCTGGTGCAGACGCGCTGCTGCTGCTGCTGCTGCTGCTCCCAGACGGAGAGAGCAGAGCAGAGCAGAGCAGAGCTGATATGGAAAGATGAGATGTTCAGTGTGTAATCGTGGTGCCGGGAAGAGGTCGGCCTGCGTGTTGGGCCTCTTTTTCTATTTAGTCTGACATGATTCCTTAATGTGCCCAGACTCTTTGTCTGCTCTCCTCCACTGTAACACCACCGTTCCAGTAAAGAAATAAACTTTAATGGCACATTAGGCTGTTACATTTGCCTCCACCCTGCAGCCCCCTGACCCCCCCCCCCCTCCACTGCCTCTTCTTGTGACTTTAATCTGGTGCTTTACACAGAAATCTCGCTTGATGCAGCAACACGCCAGTAACCAGGGCAACATCTCTGTTTCCCCTCCTCTCCAGGGTGTGTTTATGACAGGTCTTGGATTTTTTTTTAACTTTCCTTCTTCTTGCGTGCTGGTATGAAGAAGGAGGCTCACAGCACGCCATGCCACCCCCTTCACCCCCTCCCTCTCTCTCTCTCTAGCCGTCTTCCTCCTCCTTATGTGAGAATAGCTGCCAAATTGTGTTCAGGTGGAGCAACACATGAGAGGGCACTGCCAAGAGTCATTTGCAGTAAATGCTCCCAAAACGCCCTGTAGATTTCTCACCAAATATCAGATCCACCATGATAGCAGCCTTAATCAACCTCAACACTGGAAAGTGGAAGGAGAGGGACGTGACGGGGGGGTTTACTGCCAGCTTTAAGTATGCTTTTAGTCGCCTCAGTTACAACTGAACCCTCTTTCCCTAGGAGAAATTATCCTTGCATGCGATGGAGCACTAAATGGAAGAGCCCTTGGGACACAATACTTAATACAGTAAATGGAACCAAGAGACGAGCAGAGAGAAGTTCCTCCGTCTCTTGGAAGAAATTCAAAACATCTCAGCAGCGGCGGCGGCTACATTACTGCAGACACAGGAGCAGAAGTAGAGACAGGGGTGGGTGGTGGTGGGGGGGGGCAGCCCGCTGTTACAGTCCAATTAATGTGTGTAGATAGTGCAGACGTGATTTATAGTTTATTTTCGGGCTCTGCTGTGCTGACAAACGAGCTTCCATCCGCTTCTGGCACGCAACAGATAATGCATCAGCTCAAGCACATCATGAAAGGCTTCTCAGGTCTAAAGGGGGCTGTGACCGACTCCTTTCTCCTCCAGCTCACGCCTAAATAAAGACGTCCTTCAAAAAAAGCAGCACAGGGCCTTTCACTGGTTTCGTGTCACATGTAAAAAATACCACTTTTGAACACGGGAGTTGATCTAGTTATGAAAACTTTAAGGACCATTGAGAAATTCTTGAGATATTATGGGGCCTTTTCTTTTCAGACAGTGAAGTGGGTGTCAGGCTGCTGCAGCTGCAGACGACTCTGGCTGCTGGAGACAAGCTCTGCACTTTGGGTATGTGGAGATAACAGACCGGCCTCTGTGACAGGTGTTTTAAGTTGAGAGAGGAGAAGCAGGTCTTTGTCAACTATTAATCTGTTGATCAGTTTTTGGGCGAATCGCTAAAGTTTTCAAATCCTCAGGTCTGAGAAACTGGAACCAACTTTTTTTAGTTGATAAAGTGCTCTAATAGATCAATTAATCAACTAATCCTTCATCACTGAGGTGTAGTATAAGGCTGCCATTATATGCTATTCTTTTGTCGCAACCAAATTAACCAACTACTCATTCTGTCTACATCCAATATACAAGCCAGTATCATTTCCTTTAACAGGTGACAACTGTAGTTTTTTACCAAATGCTCCTAAAAAGTGATGTATAAATTAGTTTGGGACTATTCTAATTGGTGGATTAATAGGAGACTTGGCTCTGTAGCAGCGCAGCAGTAACTTTGAATAAAATGAGCTACAGAGCCCGTGTTTATTAATCCCATTTCAGGAACATGTGACTTAGTGGTTTAATGACTAATTCATATGTTTTTGTACAATTGTCAAAGACAAGGAAAAATTAAATTACGTTCTGAGACGACAAAAATAAACATGGAGTTTTATCTATAGAAATTTGCTTAAACAAGGTCCAACATGAGCATTTAAAAGAAAAAATTACATCCAAAGTCTTTGAATCTTAAATTTCCTCGTATTGTGTTTTTGTTTGTTACTTCTCACTCATTTGAAGTCATTGGAGTAAAACGCTGATGTCTCATGTCCGATTTTGGTCATTGTTGTCAATCAAATGTGACCAAACCACAAACACACTTAGAACTGAAACTAAGCATTATTAACCATTTATCATTAATTATCTTTTTTTTAAAATTTTTTATGTAATGTCATAACAGTGAAAAATGCCTGTTTTAATGTTTGGCAGTAACAGGTGACATTTTCATATATTTTAAATGTTTAGTTTTTCAGCTTTACACATCATGTCTTTACATTTAGATTTAATATTAATGTTTGACTTTTCTGTAACTTCTGTCAGTCAAACTAATTGATTAATTGACAAATAGCTGCAGCTTTATACTGACAGTCTGGATAAAGTGTGAGTTTTTGAGAACTTGACAGAAGCTCAGGCAGCAGAAACGCACTGTTAAACGCCTACAACTGATAAAAAATGACTCTGAGAATCAGTTTAGAAAGCTTCTTCTTTAAAAGTCCAAACATATGGTACGCTGTTTTCATAATTGAGGAATATTTCTCCACTCTGGTGTGTATTTGTTGCAGCGTCGGATGCCAGGAATTGATGCAAATCTTGACTCAACTGCAGAACTATTTCAATACTGCAGAAGAATGAAAAAAAAAAAATCTTTAAGACTGTAAGCCTCCGCCCCTCCCTGCTGCCTGTCACTGGTTATTTCTATGACTCTCATATGAAGCACTTCTGACGTTAAACACCTGTTAACTTTTATGGCTTGAGAGAGGAGTGGCTGAATGGGAGAGCATTATATTCAGTGCCAGTCGGCCTGGCCAAATCCCCAGTAGAGGAAAGACCACTCCCAGTGCAGGGAGGCAGCAGCAGGAGTGAGTGAGTGAGTGAGTGAGCCCCCTTATCCCTGCAGCAGCCCACGAGGATCCCCTCCGCTCACAACCAACAGTTACCTCTATTCCAGTTGACAGCTGCGTGAAACCACCATCTTTCCTCAGCTCTCTGCCGGATAAACGGCACCGCACGACCCGACCCGACCAGCTCAGCTCAGCTCAGCTCGCAACCCAAAGAAGGAGCTGTAGGGCTCTCGTCTAGATGTTAACTTGTCGGTGTCTTGTATCACAGTCAAAAAGATGCCAGAGCTGTCGAAGTTAAAGTGGTGCAGTGCCAGAAGCCAAATAAGCAGACCCGCCCGCCCGTCGTGAGGGTTTCTGGAGGTCTGAGAAGTGTTAAAAAGATCTGAATCCACTTTCCTGAAACAAAAAAAAGCCTGAGATGGCGTCAAATAAACTTCTTGTGTTGCTTACAAAATGTTTCTTGTATCTGATAACAGGCTGTATCCGATGGCACGTGATAACACAACATGTGGGATTGTTGCAAAAGTGGATTCTGCACTTTTCTTCTGTGAGGATTCATCAGACCTGCAGCAAACACTCAATAATAATTAACCCCTGAACGCCCTGAAATACATCGTCAATATGAGTTACTGTACATGCTTCAGGTCACATACATAGGAAGAGACACAAACAAGTACAAAGATATGGAGGTTAAAGTCAGATAAACATGGTTGTATTGATAAAAACTATTCCACTGCCAGTAGAGCTGACTAATATTTAAGGTGGTGTTAAGGTGGTATGACAGGGCTGATCGTTTCAGAGAACCATGTAGATGTGGAGAGGGGTTTGGGTTTCCTCGTCATGACTATGCACTTTATAGCAAAATGTAAAATATAGTCAACTAGAAAAAGCATTTCCAAGAATGGAAATGGTGTGACTGCTGATAGCAACTGAACGCTGTTGCAGAATTAGCAAATAGTGCAAGCTGTGATCACCATACAAATGTTTGACCAAGGTCAGAATCGAACCCACATCCTCATGGTCATTAGACTTCCACTCTGCCTCTAGGCCACAGTGCACACACAGTTGCAGAGACTGTTGTCTGTTAATGATCTGCACACTGTCAACATCAAGAAAGCTTGAGAGTCAAGCTTGAATGACTTAGAATGAAAATGTCTGTGAATTTCAGGCTGAGCACTAACCATATGGCCACAGAGAACCTGAGTTACAATGAGCTTTATACTATGAGGAATCAAAGACTGTCCAATGACAGCTGAATAATTGGAATCAAAAGTCAAGCAATGAAGTGAAAAGACTGAGGCGGGAATCGAACCCATGACCATAAGATCACTAAACCTTTACTCTGCCACTCGGCTACAGAGAGCACACTGCTTTCAAAACTGTTGTCATTCATTGTAATGTGATGATGTGCTGCAAACTGGTATGAGTAATCAAGGAGATAACAAACACCTGTAACCAATTGAAGGCGGGGGAGGAGAGCAGAATTCAACATAACATAACAAGAGTTCTTCCCTTGGATTCGAACCAGTGACCTTAGGGTTGGCAAGCATCCACCCTAACCCCTACACTACAATGGAGTTGTGAAGAAGAGAGGTTGAGACTTTGATGAATGTGAGATTTTTTGTGAAAAAGTTAAATATTTTAAAAAGTATAAATAGTTAAAAAGAGAAAAGTAATGCCGATAAAGTTCAAAAAAAGCTGCACGTTTTGATATATGAATTGTTGAAATAGCACAAAGTATGAAGGACTAGAAGAAGACCGTAAAAAGGCGGAAGAAAATGGCCAAACAGAAGAACAATAGTGTGACTGCTTCAGCAGTCACACTAATTATTAATTCCTGTGGTTTTTGTCCTTGTTGTGTGTTGCAGATATTCTCATGTCAGAGTCTGGACTTTCATCAGTGGTGGAAGGAGGTGAGTTCTTGTACTTTTAGAGTTTTTTTTTCCATCTTAACTATGTCTTTAACTGTGATAATAATTTCAGTCATTTTTTAATGTAAAAACAAAATCTAACACAAATGTTCAGGTTTTCCTCTAGTTGTTTTTTTCAATTGTAACACTTTTTCTTTAAAAAAAAAAAAAATTTCATTTGGACTAAACAAAGCTTAGTGGGGGTGTCACTTTGTGCGCTGTCTAATCCAACATAACGGACATTTTTTCTTAGTTTTCTGAATTTTAGAAAATAAAACAATAAATGTATTCATTCATAGTGCTTGATTAATATACAGTACATGTAGATATATATTTTTAAAGGGATCAATAAGTCCTTGGTCTTTCAGATCTGGGATGAATAAATCTATAAATGATCATAATGTCTACAGTAATAATGTATATTTAAGCGTCACAGTTACAGGAGCCACTGTGTACTAACAGTGTGGTATTAGTACTGAAGTACAGGCGCTGACTACTTCCTCCACCACTGACTTTTTAAACACACAACCAAGATCAGTTTGTCGACGGTGCCACATGTGAACCACATCTCTTATAATCCAGGTGGGGGGTTCTGTAACTGATGAGGGAAGCTGTAATGTAGCCTACACGTCTGCATCTAGTTATTAGTAACAGCTGACACAGTGTCCTGACACAGGCCTGGCTGGAGTAACATAAACCCAGAGGGAGAGGGAAACCTCTATTAGAAAAATATATTTGATGTAGATTTATATTTGAATGACTTTAAAAGCTAATTTTAGGTCCCAGGATCGTTCAAAGGCAACAAACCTCAATGTTACGTTTTTGTTAAAACAGTATTTTGTGTGTTGTGTTTTGCATTTCTTTTCTTTTTTTTTAATGGATAATCTGAAGTAATTTCTGAGTCAGAGAGCTCTTTTATTTAAAACTGCAGATGGTAACTTGTTTTTCTTTTGACAGTAATGATATTTTGTTAAACTGGTATCTATGGTGATCTATAAATATGGATTAATAGGACTGAGGGAAGTTCACACACCACTCGTCATATATATGCGAGTTATTGAGTTTACTTGGTGAAATAAGTCCAGGTGCAGTTGTTTGAAAACACCTTGAGGTTTTGTGGAGCAGGAGTTAAATAAGCAGATGTATATTTTTGTCATTAGTGTGACTGCTGAAGCAGTCACACTATTGTTCTTCTGTTTGGCCATTTTCTTCCGCCTTTTTACGGTCTTCTTCTAGTCCTTCATACTTTGTGCTATTTCAACAATTCATATATCAAAACGTGCAGCTTTTTTTGAACTTTATCGGCATTACTTTTCTCTTTTTAACTATTTATACTTTTTCAAATATTTAACTTTTTCACAAAAAATCTCACATTCATCAAAGTCTCAACCTCTCTTCTTCACAACTCCACTGTAGTGTAGGGGTTAGGGTAACTGCCTGCCAACCCTAAGGTCACTGGTTCGAATCCAAGGGAAGAATTCTTGTTATGTTATGTTCAATTCTGCTCTCCTCCCCCGCCTTCAATTGGTTACAGGTGTTTGTTATCTCCTTGATTACTCATACCAGTTTGCAGCACATCATCACATTACAATGAATGACAACAGATTTGAAAGCAGTGTGCTCTCTGTAGCCGAGTGGCAGAGTAAAGGTTTAGTGATCATATGGTCATGGGTTCGATTCCTGCCTCAGTCTTTTCACTTCATTGCTTGACTTTTGATTCCAATTATTCAGCTGTCATTGGACAGTCTTTGATTCCTCATAGTATAAAGCTCATTGTAACTCAGGTTATCTGTGGCCATATGGTTAGTGTGTTAGGTGTTGTGCTATTTCAACAATTCATATATCAAAACGTGCAGCTTTTTTTGAACTTTATCGGCATTACTTTTCTCTTTTTAACTATTTATACTTTTTCAAATATTTAACTTTTTCTGCAAATTAAACTCTAGACAAATTATTTTCTCCAGTTTTGTAGCCACACTTGTCTTCTGGCTAAAATTCTGGTCAAAAATGCAAAGAGACTTAGATAATAATTTTAAATATTTTTTAAATGCAGCCAGGGAGCTCTCTGCTCTCATTCAGCCCAATGCTGAGAATTCTCCACAACTCTGTCTGAAACATGCTTATGTCTGTGCTCTCTGTGGCGAAGTGGCAGAGTAAAGGTTTATTGATCATGAGGTCATGGGTTCGATTCCTTACTTTTTTTTTTAAGCAGAAGCCAGTGATCCTCTTATCAAAGGTTTTCTTTACCCCTCACATACTGTCTCTGTCTGTAGCCTAGTGGTTAGCTTGCTGGTCTGGAGACCTGAAGGTTGCTGGTTCAAATCTTGCCTCAACAACAATTATAGTGAATTATTTTCCCAGTTGTCCTCTGTTGACTTCTGATAACTTGCTTCATGTTGAAACTGCTGCTCTCAGCCTGAAATTCACAGAAATTTTCATTCTAAGTCATTCAAGCTTGACTCTCAAGCTTTCTTGATGTCAGAGTGAGACAGTGTGCAGATCATTAACAGACAACAGTCTCTGCAACTGTGTGTGCACTGTGGCCTAGAGGCAGAGTGGAAGTCTAATGACCATGAGGTTGTGGGTTCGATTCTGACCTTGGTCAAACATTTGTATGGTGATCACTGCTTGCACTATTTGCTAATTCTGCAACAGCGTTCAGTTGCTATCAGCAGTCACACCATTTCCATTCTTGGAAATGCTTTTTCTAGTTTTGTTTGCTGCCTTCTTCACCTTTTCAAAAAATCTTGATGTGAGGTCCCTGCTGAGCTGAACTCGGCACCCCTCCCTCTCACATACAATAAAACCTGCTGCCTGTAAATCTGTCTAACGTGACTCAAACCACTGATGCTCAGAGGTGGAGTCCTGCTCGGCAAATTGAGGAATCATTTTCGACTACAATGCAAACGACTATAATAAAAATGACGTCTCGAGTCGCTCCAGTGGCATCGGCGAGTGAAAGGAGCGCTGTTTGTCTGCCAGGCCTGGTGGCTAAATGTAAGCTAATCCAAACCTTTAAATGAGACGTGCTGGGCTAATATTTTAAGGCTTGGATTGCAGCACCAGGAAATACCTGAGAGAGGTACACCTTGAAGGAATCAAATTTAGCAATCCGCAGGAATGGTTGGAAAACTTGAGCCGGAGAAGTCAGGCTTTCCGTAACCTCTCCCCATGCTCTCTGAATCCCGCAACGTTCAGGTGCAGCGATTAAAGCCTCCTAACGTGTTAATGATGGGGGAATATTTCATTCTCAGTTTGTCAGTTTTATCCCCCATTAGCAGGCAGGAATGTCCTCTCCTCTTCTCCACACGGAGGCGATTGGTTAATGTCTTTGGCTATTTACACGTTACAGACAGCACATCCATTCAGGAAACAGAGGAGATAACGGTTGAGACATAATATGGGTGAATTAACACAAATCTGTATATTCTGCTCTGTGCACTGTTTTATCTTTTCATAAACACAGATCTCCTCTTTCCAAAAGTGCTAAATTTTTGAAAAACAGAAGCAGCACCAGCAGCAGGTTATGTCAAAGAAAAGCTTAAAACTAGTCTACGTTTGTTGTAAAGAAAGGAATATATTTCAATCACAAGAGATGCACAAAAAACTTCCATTATGAGTTTTTAGTATAAAAAATAAAAACTTATAAAAATAGAGGGTGAAAGGCAAAATTAGAGATCATGACTGTCGAGCACAAGTAAGAATCTGAAGTGATTTATACTTGAACCAATGAAAAAAAAAAAAAGGAAGCAGTTTTCTGTATATTTACATTCATGAAACAACTGACAGGTCGGCCAGATCTCTAATGCTGTTAAGGTTGATATTCATTGAAGTCTGAAGCAGTAGAAACATCTAGATAACCTCTATAAGATACAGTACTTTGCAGTGGGTGTTGTTACAAATATGTATGAAGAGTAACAGTTCATGTTCTGTCATGTTCTTTCTGTCCGTGACTAATACTGCTGTTATTTCCACAGTGAAATACACATTCAAAAAGAAAGAAAGAAAAACTCACCTTACCTGCTAAATTTTATGTGTAAAAATTACTTAAAAAAAAAGATGGAGAAAATCTTCTCCTTTCATTCACAGAATGAATATAAAATAATAAAATTCACAGGGAATACTAGACGCTTCACTGTGGTTTCCATCTCTACAGGTGTTTGGATGAACAAATCAGAAACAACATGAATGTGTAACGGTGATGTCTGTCGAAGTCTCTGACTGGCGGCTACTTTCACTTCACCCTCTTTATCTCAAAGCGCGCTTCAGCTGCACATTAAGGCCTTTGATTGGCCTGAAATACTCTGGTTTACTGGGCATTACTGAATAAACGCAGGAATGATGAAGTCTGATCCAAACCATATGGGCGTAGTGCGGTAGAAAGTATTCTAAGGGATTCCTACACAGATCCTCAGGTTTACACTCGACCATCAGAAGAAGAGTGTATAATACTATCCAGAGCTTTTCAATATCTACAGTCAATGAAGCAGAAACAGCTTTATGTGCTAACTGAGTGTAGAGGCTCTCTGACCCCCAACAGTAAAACTGACTTGAGTGTGGAGTGCAGAGAAAACACTGCTGGGGCAAACGGGTCCACCGCTGTCAGAGGTTTCAGCGTTTGGCTCTCTTGGAAGGGGGCTCCTCTGATTTCTGTCCTCCCCGCGTTCGCACCGCAGGAGGGCTGGCCTCCCGTTTACGGCCCCCCTTCACTGCTGCTGCTGCCGCCGCCGCCGCTGCTGCCTGGCCCCTCGTTCCGCTGCAGGAGGGAAACAAGCAGCAAGTCAGCGCGTTTGTCTACAGTGTCATATTAAGTGCTGTAAAAGTTTGTCTTTGTGAATTCATAAGTTATTCGGTATTACAGTGTTGCAATAACAGCTACGTGCACAAAGACCCGAGCCTGGCGTGTCCGCACAACCCCTGCTGAGGAAAAACTGTGCGGGAGACAGATTTCAAAAGGACTTTTGTGACGTGAAGTTTAATTCAGAGTTCAAAAGAGGTGAACATTTCAGACTGCTCTGAAACAGATTTAAAATAAACAGAACTCATGAAAATGAACAATGCAGTCTCCCGAGGAGGACGTACGTTTGTTTAGGGAGACGCTCAGACAGAAGAGGGAAGCTGGATAAAAACTGAGAGGGTTAAATAATACTAACAACAATAAACTTGAAGCGCAGTGATCAATTCATAAATAGAATAATTGCCACACTAGTCAATATTAGAAATAATACGTATTAATAGCACATTTGACTCACCTGAGAGTATATATTGGGGTAAGACTTTATAATAAGTACACACTATTAAGCATTAGTTAAGGATTAAATACTGAATTCATCATTTATATCACATAAATACTCATTAGTACCGTATGTAGTTTATAAACACAGTTTAAAATGTTTTACTCCTCATTGATAAGCACTAACTGTATTAATAAACTATATACTAATGAGTATTCATGCGTTATGAATGAAGAATTCAGTATTTATTAATGCTTAATAGTGTGTATTTATTATAAAGTGTTGTACTGGGACCTGCTGCAGTATTAAACCTGCTTTGTTGACAGAGCGGTGCATTTAAACCAGGATGAAACCCCCCCCCACCACTTTTAATGTAGCAAATGATGGTAATTTATTATTATTTATTGTAAAATGAATTAATCTGTCAAGTTTTCTGAAGTCCCTGGATATGTAATGAAATTAGAGACAAATGCATTGTCTTCCACCTAAGATATAATAATAAATAATAAAGACATGAAAATGAAATGAGTCACATTTTAATTTTGTTGATCCTGTACTTGTAGTGCATGTCAAGATATTTAAAGTCCCTTCCTTTCATAGCTCGGGCCATATAAAATGATTTCTTATTTTCACTTTGGGTGCTAATAACTCATAAACATTTTGAAATTCCGGGAAAACCTTTGGTCAGAGACCCAGCAGTCAGATTTGGTCGGATTCCCCTTTAAGCTCGTTCGTTCTGCTCAACCTCAGTGAAACAAACTCACCGTGTGCCAGCTGCGGTCTCCTCTTTACCACTCTGTCGACTTGCCCGGGTGGATGGTTTACTTGGCTTGTTTCTGAGAAGCAATAAAAACAAATATGAAACAACAGTTGTTACTTTAGTACTAAATCTCACCAGCTTTCCCTTAATAGGAAGAGACAGTGATGATGCCCTCTGGGTGCTTCAGCATGTAAACACTCAGCGCTAAAACAATTAGAGGCTCATTCACCCTCACTGACTTTAGAGGATGACACAGCGAGGACGGAGATGATCTGTGACACAATACAACATAGAGAGTTGTCGTGGTGCTTTCAGCAGGTGCTCTGACAGTTTGTTGTGCTGCATAAGTTTCTGACTCTCTCCCTTTATTGGAGGTTTTTACTATGAATCCTGTTGAAATACTGTTTAGGGACCTTGTTGCTGTTGTTGTGAACGTTGTTCATTGGTCATTTGTCCACGAGCTGTTAAATTACCTTTCAGCCTCCAGGCGAGAGGCCGACCGTGTGGTTGCTCTGGTTGCAGTCCCTTTTCCGTCCTCACCCTCCTCCTCTTCCTCCTCTTCATCGTTCTGTTCAGTTTCTTCTGTCATTTTCTCCTTTTTATCTGTGCGGAAGATGAAAAAATGTTGTGAAACACTGGGGGTTTATTCTGCTAAATTAGTTTCCTTACAACAGAAGTAAAAATGTATTCTTACTGTGGATTTTAAAGTTACTTGTGCAATACCTATTTTTAACCTTTTTTTTTCTTTAACTTGTATTCCACTTCTTTCTAACTTCTTGAGTATATGATTATATATCCAGTGCACCACGCAAACAGCTCTGCAAAATATACCCTGAGTAACTGTGTGAATGAGATGTCATGTGTTAGTCGGTCTGTGGAAACTAAATTGCTCTCCGGGGATAAATAAACTATTCTGAATCTGAATCTGAAAACATTTTTAGATTTGACACAACCTTTTTTTCAAATATTACTTTAGCTGTAATATTACAAGCTGCAAGTTTCCCTACCTGAATCCTCTGTGGCTGTTGTTGTTGCTGCTGCTGCCGCCTTCGGGGGCCGTCCTCTCCGAGTGTTTTTCTTTGGAGTCATTTCTTGATCCTCTTGCTGTTGCTCCTCCTCAGCCTGGGAACATTAAAAAACATGGTTTTATTATGATATATGAGTACCTATGAGTTATGCCTCCCTGAAGTTTTAAAAGGAAATGCCTAAAATTAATATTAATATTATTTTGCAATCCAAATCAATGGATGCATCATATTTAAATATCTTTTACACCAACTTACATCGTCTGGCTTGTTCTCACTGCAGCTCTCCTCATTCAGCTCCTCTTGTCCCTCTGACTGACTCACTGAGGGGGATCCAGCTGGAAAAAGATAAACAGTACAATAGAGACTGTAACAATCGGGGTATGTCCTTTTTTTTTGAGTGTTTGTTTGCCCGTCCTCTCACCAGTGTCATTTTCAGGCTGTTCGGGCTTGCTTTGCTCCTGCTGACTGTTGTCCTCCTTCTCCTCATCAGCCTGAGTTTCCTGTGGAGTATTTTAACGAACAGGAGGATACTCAAATAGTAGCTTTAAAAAAGGTAAGCACATCTGTCATAAAGAGGGTAAAGGAAGTGAATACAGACGAGATGAAGGAAGATCAAACGAGGATTCAGAGGGTATTTGATTCCATAGAAACAACAAATATCACCTGCACAGATTCGTCCATCTCTTCTGACCTCTTTCTCTTTATTTCTGGTTCATCTGGAGAGCAAGTACCTGGTTAAATAAAGGTTAAATAAAAAATAAAATGAAGTATGAGCGATCACAAACTGATTTAAAATGTATTGCTTCATGTTATGTGAAAAACAAATGTACCTGTGTCAGTGATCTCTTGTGAGTCCGTCGTCCCTGCAGCTTCAGATTCCTCAGGACCAGGAGTCGGCAGCAGATCGACCGGACTTTCCTTCGCTGCAGCTTCATGCTCAGTTTTCTAAAACAAGAGGAAAAATATTAGTCACTCTGAGTTTTTGTTTCACCTGGACAGAAATAATTTCATACTTGGTGCAGTTTTCTTAACATACCTCCTCCTCCTGCTGCTCTGCTGGTTCCTCTGGTGAGGTTTTACCAGCGCTCCCCTCGTCTTTATTCTCATCTTTCTTTTGATCATCTGACGTTAAAAACATAAAAAACTTTAGACTCTCAGATTTTGACACTTGTGATACATGGTTTTATCATCCGTGGCACTTTGTCAGTCTGTTCAGCAGCGTGTTCAGTGAGTAGTTCTTAATCAAAACTGTTTTTTCTTTTTCATATTGTTCATTTAGAGAACACTTTACCAGCGGTGGCGTCTTTGGGTGCAGCTCCTGAGCGTCTTCCTCTGCGGGTGGGGGTTTCCTCCGACTTTTCTGGTTCTGTAGTTTGGTCCTTCTCTGTTTCCTCAGCTGATCTGGATGATCGACCCCTGCGAGGTGTCCTGACTTCGACAACCTTCTCCTGCTCCGGATCCTGAAGTCAAAGAGCAAAAACATGCAAAAGGTGATTTTCTCCAAGAGTGTTTGCCACAATACTGTTGTGTGTGTGTATATTTTAACTGGTTTCAAAGCAAGAACACACAAAGCACCACTGTTACAATCACACCGTTGCTCTGTTTTATTTACCTGATCAGAAAGTTGCTCCTTTCCTTCCTTTTCATCCCTCTCATCACCTGATCAGTGACAAAAATATAAATAATTATTCAGAATGTGTTCAAACTGCAGGCAGCTGCTGAGGGAGGGGGAGAGCTTTTCAGTGGGATCAGTTCATTCATAAATAATTAATATGTTGTTTATCAACCGTAAAGAAAGGTTCATTCAATTTCAAATTTAATGACAGTGTCAAATCGTCTAAAGGAAGGTGTCACAAACCTGGATAAAATAAATTCTTATTGTTTCTTATAATCTTTGAATCTCAGCTACTTTACCAGATTCTTTCACTGCTGCGATCTTCTGGCTGGATAGTTTTCGTTTACGTCTTCCTCTTCCTTCTGTCTTCTGGTCCTACAAAAAAAAAAGTGGTAGCACACATGGTTTTATATCAATACCTTCATTTGCTGCATATACAAAGGGCTGAGTTTTATACCAACTGTTCTAAGAAAAAGAAAAGATTACCTTCTCCGACAGGTCTGATTCCTTCTCATCTTCCTGGCCGTCTGTGCTGGAGACATTACCTGATAAAAACAAACAAAAAGCAGAAACTGAGATTAAAAAGAACCAGTTTTTATGGAGGAAGAATGAAGACATAGAGCAGGATAGAAAAGGATAAAGAGCATGAAAATCTATATTTAGTTGGAGTTTCAGTGTCATCCCCTGTAGGCAGTGTAACATTTTTCCAACTGTAAATATCTAATTTTATTACATATATCTATATCTATATAAAGCCTTCACTCTTCTGAGACGTTGAATGAAAAATGTAGATAAAGAAAATAAAAGATGCAGATTTTCTTTTTTTTAAGTCACATGACTCACTGATTTGTTTGACCAGCTTGGACTGACACTCTGGTTCACTCTCTCTGACCTCCTCTGTCGTCTCTGGGACGCTGGTTTCCATCTGAACAAAAAGCACAAGAGCCACAGGTCAACAAGGGAAAACAGACAAAAACATGATGGAGCACTGATTTGTGAAGTGTGAGCAAAAAGGTTGAACACTAACAGTTTGTGGATCACTCTGCTCTGCTGCAACAGTTTCCTCCTCCTGTGTCTTACTCTCAGCCTCACCTAGTGGTGAAAAGAAGTAGGTTGAAAACGCAGCCCAGTGTACAGCTCTTGATTCATTCTGGATACAATTAAATAGATTTAATGTCAGGATTTGTAATAAATAAATAAATAAATAAAAGATTTACTGTTATCTGTGTCCATCACAGCTGGACTCTCTTCAGCCAACACTTCCTCTGCCTGTTGATGGAGAGAGATGACTTTAAATTTTAGTCTCAGTTGAACACCAAAGAGGTCAAACAATTGAAATGAGTGCAGCATGAATAGTCCCTCACCTCGGGGCTCGTCTTTGTGTCTGCAACATCTGGCTCGCTTTGCTCTGAAGTGAAGACAGCATGTTAAATTAATAGTCAGACAAAGAAAGCACAACAACATCAACAGCTCTCCAAGCACTTACCTTGTTTACTGGACATTTCTGAGATTTGCTCAGACGCATTAGAAACAACAGCCGCTGTGTTTTCCTCTGTGTTTCCTCTGACCTCCTCCTCGGTTTCACCCACAACAGCATCGACCGCTGAAATGTTAGAAAGAAAAAGTGAAAGGAGGATCAAACACAGGAGAAGTGAATTAGAATTTAAACTAAAGTAGGAAACGAGGCGGTTTACCTTCTTCGTCAGCTGCTGGTGATGCTGTTTTCTCATCTGTCTGCGTTTCAAGAGTCATTTCTGCCGCCTTGGCTTCTTCCACATTCAACGAGGCCTGAGGTTCACTTGAGGTAGCATCGTCCTCCTGTGCAGAGGCAAATGGGCCAGTTTAAGTTACATGAGGTGAGTAAAATGTCAAAATAAAAGCCAGTGTAGTGACATAATTTCCTTAAAGAGATTTTTTGTTTTTACCTGTGGAGCAGCCGTTTCTACAGTTTCATCCTTTGGCGCTTCCATTCCTCTCTCTGTGTTTTCAGGCTCATCTATAAGAGAGATTCATTCTGAGGTTAATCTTTATGGAAACAAACAACAACCATTTATGATTTTGATTATTTTTCATGTACCTGCAGCTTTTGGTTTTTCATCAACAGGCTCAGAAGTTTGTTGAGACGGAGCTGGTGACACCTCAGTGGCTGTGAACTCGGTCTCAGCAGCTGTTTGCACCTCCATGGGAGGAGGCTGCTGCTCTTCCTCTTCTGCTGCGGTCGTCTCCATGGGTTGTTGTTGTTGTTGTTGTTGTTGTTGTTGTTGTTGTTCAGCCGGCGGCTTCACCTCCGGCTCTGGCTCTTCGCTCGTCTCGTGACTTATTAAGCCAGAGGACACGGTGCTGTCGGGATCCATAGAGAGCAGAGTCAGAGCCGCCTCTTTCATTTTCATATCGGCATCCAACTCCGCAGTCACGTCCTCTCTGATGCTCTCGGGTGGGAGTCTGGCCTCCGCCGAGGTGCAGACGTCCATCAGAGCCAGCAGAGCGTCGGCCTCGGCCGGCACGGCGGGCACCTCGCCGAGTCGTGACTCGGTTTCTCCTTCGGGCGGCTCGGGCGTGATGTCACTTAAAGCGTCGCAGGTGTCGTCCGAGAAGGAGGTGGTGACGGTGGTGGTGATGTGGTCAGAGTCCGTGCTCGTGTCTTGGAAAATAGACGGTTTCTTCGATGACTCGTCCGTTTCGAGGCTCACCGAGGAAACGGAGGATTTTGAAGATTTATCTGACTTCTCCAGTTTCTCTTCTATTGGTGTTTTCCTCTCTTCTTGACCGTCGTCTGTCTTTTCTGGAGCTTTGTCCTTCTTCTCTAGTTTTTTCTTTGCGCTCTTAATTTCTGTTTTCTCGTGTGAAGGTTCTTCAGAGACTTTACACTGTTCCTTTGTATTTCCCTCTTTTTTCTTCTCCTTTGTCGCCTCAGGTTTGCTGACAGCTGCACTTTTGATTTCTGAACTCTGAACTTTCTTATCAGTCTTTGATGACAATGGAGTCTTTGCTTCCTCTTTTGATTTTGACTTTGGTTTTTCAAGGATTTTTCCTTTGTCTGTTGTCTTGACTCTTTTTGGATCTTTGTCTGTTTCAGAGCTGGACCTGTTGGGTTTCTGTCCGTCTTGATCTGGTTTAGTCTTCTCCTTCTCACTGTCTTTACTGTCTGTAGTAGATTTGGCTTTTTCTCCTTGTCTGTCCTCAGAGTGGCTCTTTGACCTTTTCAAAACCTCCTTGGAGTGTTTATCTTTCTTCTTGTTGCCGTCTGGCGCAGGCTCCATGTCAGTCCGATCCTCAGACGACCCGGCGGAGTCGGGGCGGAGCAGCTGCTTGGAATCACTTTTCACTGAAGCTTTGTCTCCTTTGGCCTTTTCCTTGTCTTTGCTCTTGTCTTTATCTTTGTCCTTTTCTCTAATTTTGTCCTTCTGCTTGTCCTTGTCCTTCTCGGCCTTGACAGCCTCTGTGGATGGAGCTTTCACCTTCTTAGCATCTTTTGGACCCTCATCAGTAACGCCTTCAGACACAGACGTCTTTCCTTCTCTTGTGTTTCCTGTCGTTTTCTTCTCGCTTTTAATCTTCGGCTTCTTGTCGCCCTTCTCCTCAGACGACACTTTAACACCTTCCTTATGCTGAGCTTCATCTCCCTGATGGTCGGATTTCTTCTCCTGCTTTTGTTTGAGTTTAGCACGTTCATCCGACAGGCTGCGTTCTTTCTCCTTGCGTTCTTTAGAGTGAAGCTCTTTACGAGACAGACGGTCAAATTTTCCCACTGAGCGTTGCTTGAGAGCCTCCTGGGAACCTTGCTCCAACTCCAGGATGAAGGAGTGGGTTCGGTTTTTGTCGGACAGCTTTTTGTTTTCATTTGAATCCTCCGAAACGCTGCCGCTCGTCCTCCTGAGCCTCTCGTCAGATGATGCAGACTCTGACAAATGTCTTATCAATTTTGGTTGTGGGGGCTTCGGGGTGGTAGATTTCACTTCCTAATTTTAATACAACAAAACATAAATGTCATTACAGTTCTTGGACAAACATGTTGCTTATACAGTAGTTACCGGTAAATGTGCTTTAGTCCATGCAGCTTTTACACACCACTTTCTTGGATGCCTCTCCTCCTGTGTCTCCTTTCCTCTTGGTTGCAGCATCTACCTCTTTCCTAAAAACATTAAATTCATTAATTTACAGAGTGAACGGTGAAAACAATTTAAAGGGATACTTCACCCAAAATCGATAATTCACCAATTTTCTACCCACCATCATGCCAAGGAAGGGTTTGGAGAACTTTCGGAGTTATCAAAAAGCTTTTCGAGTTCCAGGGGGGGGTCGGGCTGGCAACGGATTTTCATATAATGGCGGTGGATAGAGCTCACTTTTGAATCGTCCAAAACACACACTATGAAACATTCAAATACCTCCATACTGCTCGTCTGTACTGACCCAAGTGTCCTGAAGCCCCACTGGGAGCTACTGCTACACCAAGGCTAAAAACAGAGATCTAATTCATTTTTTCCGAACAACTTTTTCATGTGGCAGCTTCAGGACACTTGGGTCAGTACAGACGAGCAGTATGGAGGTATCTGGATGTTTCATAGTGTGTGTTTTCGATTCAAAATTGAGCACAATCCGCCGCCATTATATGAAAATCCGTTGCCAGCCGGACCCCCTCTGGAACTCCAAAAGCGTTTTGATGACTCCAAAAGTTCTCCAAACCCTTCCTTGGCATGACGGTTGGTAGAAAATTGGTGAATTGTCGATTTTGGGTGAAGTATCCCTTTAAACATGTGATCGTGTTTAGGAGCAGCTATATGTATTTCGGCTTGAGATTGTAACAGCGTACCTTGAGTCTAGTTTCCTCTTCCTGTTGAGGGCCATTTTTTTCTCCAGAACTTTCTTCTCTTTTCGCGCCTCTTTAGCTCTGGGGCGCTCCACCGTGTCTCCGCTCTTTTGTTTCTTGTCTGTATGAGAAATTAAACCTATGTGTGAGTACACAAAAATATTCTGGAGATTTGTTTGAGTATCAAAGATGGAGACGATGGGAAGACTCAGCATGACGAAACAAACTGAACATCACACTGACTGCACACTGCAATTTATAGATAACGTGACATAAAGTGGAAGCAAATTTGAAGAAAAATGTTTAGACACAATAATGTAACAAACAACAAGCAACTCCAGCTGTTGTGCAATTCCAACATGAAATGAAAACAGCTGGAACATATTACAAACAATCTTTTCCCTTCGTTCGCAAACACCTCTTTATTGGCACCAAATTCCAAAAAGGCCAGATGATAAAGAGCACGAGATGCCAAGAAACTGAAGCCAAATATGAACCCACAGCTGTGAAAGCACTCGACAGCAGACAGTAAACACACGTGAGACAGAAGTACCTTGTTCTTCGGCCTGCACTGCTTTCTGTTTGCGCTTCTCTTCCATTCGTTCTCTGTTCTGCTGTCTCTTGAGCAGCCTCTCCTCTTTGTCCTTCGCCTGTTTGATCACAGTTGATACAGAGACACAGCAATGACAGAATTACAGAGGCTAAGAATGACTGAATGATGAAGGATGTAATTATAGGATTAGGATTCATAATGCTGGTCTGACGTTGACATCAACTTACTGCAGATCTGCGACGCTCCTCCACAGTGATTTCATCATCCGAGTCGCTATAGTAACGGGAGTAGAGGAAGGGCTTGTGGACGTAGGCCTTGCGACGAGGCTTGCGCTCTTCTTCTCCTGCATCATTTTTCTTTTCTGCGCTCTCACTTTGATCTGGTTACAGAAACACACAACAATATAGTTTTTGACTTTTAACATCTTTAGTAGAGGCCATATTTCACAGTTTCTATTCAAAATGTGTTTTAAAAAAAACTCTGAAGCAATTAGTTCAGACCATCGGGTGGCAGCTCCCCCTCTTCAGAAGAATCAGTCATCAGGGCCTCGTCTTCACTTTCCTCCTCGAATGACGACAGGTCACTAGTGTGGACGGAGCTCACCGTGATGTCGCTCAGGCCGTCCAGGTCAGAGTCCTCCAAAGAGTATTCTGCACGGCAAAAACAGGCCAGTGTTTTAATCACTAAGACACATTGTGATACAGACAAAAGGCAACACAGAATTGGTGGATGAGATACTCAAAATGTGGTGACAGAAATTAATATCCTGCTTTCACAAATCAAGGAACTTTATTAGCTGAATATTTATTCTATCTGAATAACATCAGTTTTCTCCAAAACCCACTAGTTATACATTTTAAAAGTATGTAAAGAAAGACAAGAAGCAAATCCTCACGTTTAATAAGCTAGAAATGGTGAAGAAGCCACAAAGTTTGCTGAATAAATGATCTATAAATGCTGATAAATCTACACAAAATTTAACCACACTCTAAAACTAAACACACATGCAGATGTTGCAGCTGCTCACCTTCCTTAATCCTCTCTCTGGCCTTCTGCTTGGCCTGACTTGTAGATTTCACTTGCTCATCCTCCTGTTTTTCTTCTGAAGGTTTTCCAGTGGTTCGGCTGGTAGCGTTATCTTTCTCCTCCTCCGTCTGCTCCTGACCCGCTGACTCTTCATCCTCCATCTTCACCTCCTCTATAAAACTTTCCTTTCCCACATCCATTGATTCCTGGGTGTCCTCCGTCTTCACTTCGAGCGCCTGGATCTCCGATGTCACCCTCGCCTCCTCAGCCTCTTCCAGCGTCCTCCCTTCGTCTCCTTCCTCCACAATGCACATGTCCTGCTCGCCCTCCTCCGCCAGCTGCATGGGCTCGTCCGACGCTTGGCCTTTACGTCCTCGCTCTGTTCCCGTGCTGGCCCTGACGCTGGCCTCCTGGTTCAGAGAAGTTATTGTGTCCAGGATAGACATGGCGTCGCTGGCTGCAGTGGTGGTCGGTGCAGACGAGGATGCTGTGAACGTGAACGTGTAATTACAGGTGTTAAAAGGATATTTCACCCAATTTTCTACTCACCCTCATGCCAAGGAAGGTTTCGGAGAACTTTCTGAGTCATCAAAACGCTTTTGGAGTCCCAGGGGGGGTCCGGCTGGCAACAGATTTTCATATAATGGCGGCGGATAGAGCGACATGAAAAAGCAGTTTGGAAAAGATTTATTTGATCTCTGTTTTTAGCCTTGTTGTAGCAGTATCTCCCAGTGGCTCTGTTGATGTTTGTGCACATGCACGAGATGTTCGTTTGTCGTTGTAAACCATTGGATGTATGATGTAAACACGTCTCGCAGCAAATGTCGCGCATCTCGTGCAGCCACTGGGAGCTACTATTACAACAAGGCTAAAAACAGAGATCTAATTCATTTTTTCCAAACAACTCTTTCATGTGGAGGCTTCAGGACACTTGGGTCAGTACGGACGAGCAGTATGGAGGTATTTGGATGTTTCATAGTGTGTGTTTTGGACGATTCAAAAGAGAGCTTTATCCGCCGCCATTATATGAAAATCCGTTGCCGGCCGGACCCCCCCCTGGAACTCCAAAAGTGTTTTAATAACACTGAAAGTTCTCCAAACCCTTCCTTGGCAGGACCGTGAGTAGAAAATTGGTGAATTATCTATTTTGGGTGAAGTATCCCTTAAAAAGTCTGAATGTAATCAGGCTCTGTTTTCTCTTGTTTTTTTTAAACCTCATTTCATGGTCGTGTAATGACTGAATATCAACTTTACTGTAAGAGGCAGCCTCCATGTAATATACAGAGGAGTAAAATTGGAGAAATTCAAACAAGGACATGACTGTCTGGGAAAACAATTCTTCTCCGGGTGTGACAACAAGTAAGCAGTCAAACATAACATGCATGGCTTATAAAGACAATATAAAACTGCTACGTACCCTGCTCAGGAATACAGCTGTCTGGTTTGATCTCTACTGTCGGCAGCGGGGCCAGCGGCTCCTCAGAGCAGCTGCCGGGCGACAGAAATTCACGGACCACCCTCTCAACCTGCGGTCTGAAGATGTGGTTGATTTTGGGATCCACCACCTGGGCCACGATCCTGTCCACTCCCTGCTCCAGCATCCCAGATCTAAGGGGAACAAGCCTCATTTAACTCAAGGTAACATCAAAAAGACGACAGCGCTTCTCTGTTACAGCTCCTGTTCTCACTTACTGGAGCACGAGCTGTCGGATGTTGTTTCTCAGCTGGTTCTTGTTCAAGTGTGGACTCCATGTGTGATTAGAGAGGTGATTGGAGACAAAGTTGTCCACTCTTTGTTTCAGGTTCAAGTAAGCTGGCTGCAAGAGAAAATGGCATTGAGGTCATCACTGTTCAAAAGTTATTATAAAACAACTGTTGTATAGTGTTACTTGCAAAGTACCCAAACTAAAAGCTGTCATGGAATCAAAACATTGACTAATCGCGTTGCAGGACTCGAGACCACATTTTCATGGTCTTCAACTTGTCTCGGTCGAGCTGGACTCAGGATTTTTTCTTAAGACCAATCAAGACCACAGCTGCAGTGAGATCTTTTTTTAAACTCACAAGGCCATCTTCATTTTTTTAGCTTGACTTTACAGACTTGTAGCTATGTTAGATTAAAAATGTTATTGCACAGTAGTTGAATATATTGAACATGGCATTCATCATTGATAATTCATTATTGTGTGCACAAATGATCAGAATTCAATAATGTGTTATGTCAAATTCAACAAGGCAATGTCATAGACTGCACATTTTGGACTGCAGACACACACAAAATATTGTATTGATGCTGTTGATCAATCCTGGACTCAGTGCTGTGAGATACCAGTCAGCCATGTGGAAACACCGGTATGACTGTCTCTTTTAAATTTGTATGTGTGTTTGTTTTTTTAATGGACCTTGAGTCTAATAATAAAGCCTATCTATCTATCTTTAGACATGTATCCACAGTGGTCTTGTTGTGTCAGTCATGGGTTAGGTGGTCTTGACAACAACACCATGAGAATGAATGAAAGCCAAGAGAGGAGAAACTAAAGCTAACTCTGATCTTCCTGCTAAAATATTAGTTGACATTAAATCGTTTAATGTTGCCGCTGCTCTTTTACAATGAACTCTGTGTTTACACTCGAGCAATGTAGCTTTAGTTAAGTTAGCCGACGCGGGGCTATTGTGTCTAACATGCTCCCATAGCACAGACCCAGCTGTCACATAAAAGCTTTCACACAGCTGTTAGACAGTCAAGAACTTTACGTAATAATAAGACGTTTTGAGCCGTTACCTTTGTGTCAACGTCTGCCAGGCAGTCCCTCCTGAACTGGTCGAAGAGCCCCTGTGTTTTCAAATGATTCACGATCATTGAGACCAGCTGCGGGTCTCCCGGCGGCAGTCCAGCCATGTCCCGACGACGCGGTTTGTAAAGGTTTTTTTTTTTAGTGGTTAAAAGTGATAATACTGCTCACACATCGGGGTTTTTATCGGACGTGAACCGCCACAGCTTTCTCCTCTCTCTCTTTCTATCTCTCTGTTGTGGTCCGTGAAGTTCGAAGCAGATTTGTAACGGAAGTAAAAAAGAAACGTCGTCACGTAAACCGGAAGCACTTTGGAAGCGGGTTTTTGGTTTTTCCCAAAATAAAAGTTCAGTACACGAGGGGGAAATGAAACGAGTTGTTTTTACCAGGTTTTTACAAGGGATTAAGATTTATAAACTCACTGTATTCAAAATATCCTATGTACACTAATATTTACTAGCTGTTTTTATACTAATTGTGATAATTTTATTTAGTTTCTCGATCAACTCTGACAGTAAAATGTCATAAATCAACTTTTAGTTGAGTTAAATTGTATTCATAGAAACAACATGAAACACATGGTGGTGGTATTGTCACATTTTTGCTGGTGAAACATAGATTAAATCCTAAACTCGGTGTGAAATGATCATTAAGCGACCTCTAGCGTTGTTTCAATTTACGACCACATTTGCGTCCCGCGTGGAAAGGAAATGTACCAGTATGTAATGTTAATGTTTTTTTCACTGACATGAAGGTGGCACATAGAGACAGATAAACAAACATAAAACCCTCAGACCAAAAGGACTCTGGCAGCGGTGGGATTCGAACCCACGCCCCCGAAGAGACTGGAGCCTTAATCCAGCGCCTTAGACCGCTCGGCCACGCTACCACATGGGCGTCCGTCTAACAAATACGATACTGAACATAAAGTATGATGAAAGTATGTCATTTGTTCTGACTACTAATAATAATAATAATGATAACAAATAAGGTGAATAAAACATTCTTACTTCAGTCATGAGGCGTGGTGAGCAGCGGACACCTCCTCTTAGCTTACCGGTGTATTAAGTTACTGTGTTGGCTCATGTAATAATCATAGACTGTAGGTAATAATACATCCATATTAATATAGCATTTAAAAAAGGCCTGTAACTTACATATGCCGCCAGAACAGAGAAATGTGTTCCTCTCTCCCAGGGCTGCAAGGAAAGAATGGCGTCATTCTCTTCTTCCAGCTTGTTCTTGACACATCACCTGGACAAAACTTTTTTTCTTGTATGGCGTCCAACTTATAAAAAGTAATTAGTTATAGTTATTAGTTACTTTCCCCCCACAATAACGGAGTAAGTAAATAAATTACATTATAAAAGTTAACTAATTACCAGGAAAAGTAACTATTGCGTTATCTCATCTAGCAGTGACTTTTATGTAATAGACATTTACGCACTACAGCTTTAATGAGCAAGTTGGATAAACTGATAAAAACATAAATATTTTAACTTTACAAACTGAACTGCAGCCTCCAAAATTACTATATGTGAACAAACACCTTTTTTTTTTTTTTTAAACTTCTCCAAAAAAAGAGAAGAAATTAATATAACCTTCATAAAATAAGGATAAATTTCAGGTTTCCATTTTGGTCTGCAATGTTTATCCTTTCCATTATAAATTAATCATTAGATGCCCACAGTTGCTTTTATACATTTTATTAGAAATTTTAAGTACAGCTTGAGGGAAAATGAAACATGTGTTTCAACCCCATCCCTCAAACACGTCATCTTAAACTATTTGAAAATATATTCAGCTTGAGAAAATCTAATAGTAGTACTTTGGAATCAACACCATCAGGTACAGAAATACGGAGTTTTGTCCGTTTAAAAAATGTTTCAGAAAAGAACAGTGACAACACCTCTAAGGCAAATGACTAGACATAGATAATGACACCACACTGTACAATACATAAAAGTGGGTTTGCAAGTATACCATCATTAAATGTGCCAGAATAATGGCACATTGATGCCACTGGCAGTGAAACCAAAACATGCTGGTCCAGAGTCTCTTGTGGAGGAAATAAAAAACCCTTCAGAAGGCAGTGAGGAGGCCAACTAGGTGGACTCAGGATTTCTGGGAGGGTAGGATGGGGGCAGAAGCCTGTGAGAGTTACTCCGCACCCACGGGTGATCGATAACATGCTGTAGTGACAGGCGATCTACGGGGTTGTGGCGAAGCAGCTTGGATACCAGGTCCCGTGCACCATCTGAGACGACCTTGGGGAACTTCAGATCCACCTGCAAATAACAAGACAGTATTTACTAATCGGATCAACGACTGACTATTGCAGTAAAAATATTGAAATATTTATTAAAATGTCAACTGACTACTCAGAAAAAAACACTACATGAATAATACTGATGAATAATACTGCAGAATGAAAATGGCTGAGGTACTTCCAGACTTTATTTTACAAAATCCGATAAAGTAATTTCTTCAGATTTGCCCCAAATAAAAACACCAACCTTCATAATTCTTTTGTACGTCTCTGAATGGCTGGCCGTTTCAAAAGGTGGGTTGCCAACGAGGCATTCATAGCAGAGGACACCAATGCACCACAGGTCCACCTTCTCACTGTGGGTGTGGCCCTCAATCATCTCTGGAGGGAGGTAATCCAGTGTCCCGCACATGGTGCGACGTCTGGGTAGGTTTAAAAACAAAGAGGTGAGTAGGGAAGGCAGAGCAATGAACAGACTCATGTCCCGGCTTGCAGCAGCACAGAGCAACACATAGTAGGGAGTTGACTCCATGGTTCCTCACCTGAGAGAAGGTGCATGAACAGACCAACCAAAGTCAGCGATTTTCAGTTCTCCGCGATAACCGAGGAGCAGATTCTCTGGCTTGATGTCACGATGAATCACTTTCTTCTCGTGGCAGTACAATAAGGCATCAGATATCTCTTCCATGTACTGTAAATTTAAAGATTTAACAATGAATTACAAAATATTCAACACACACTACACTGCAAGCAATAAAAGATAAATTGCCTCAGAAAAAGGACATACAAATTACTCTCCAACAATAAACAGATTAATCTCTTACTGTGGCAGTGCGCTGGTCATCAAATCTTCCACATCTCTGTAACTCTTTGTACATTTCACCACGTGGTGCATACTCGAGCACTAAGAACACCCTTTTGCGGTCATGGAAGTAGTTGTAGAAGCGCAGAATATTGGGGTGTCTGAGGAGAAAAGAGAGTATATTTTGAGGATGTGCTCTTCCCACATTTCAGAAGCAAACTATGTGATACTCCGAGGAAGCAGTGCTGACAGTATTTTTCTAGTCATTTTGTGATAAACTGCAGTGAATGTTTATTAAATGCCAATACTAATGTATATTTAAAGAGCACAGACAACAATCATGTTACACGAGAAGGAACACGAATGTTGTTTCAAAGTTTTACATGCATCTAACAGGTTAACCTGCCATTAAAAACAAACAAAAAAACTTAGTAATTCTAATTGAAGAAAGTGCAAAGTATCACAAATAATTTGGAGTTGGGTTTAATTTGTGTCAGTTGATGTGATCATAGAATCAGTAATTCATGGAGAAACTGTTCTGTGCTACACATAGTTCAACACCAACACACAACAGAGGATAAAAAAATGCTGTTTCAGGATACTAACTTGAGATGGGACTGGATCTCAATCTCCCTCCTGAGTTGATGCTCCACGCCCTCCTTCTCTATCTGTGACTTGAACAACACTTTCAGTGCAACGATGGCCTCCAGCTTCTTGACTCTTGCCAGGTAAACGTTACCAAACTTGCCCTTCCCTAGCGGTCGACCAATGTCAAAGTCATCGATGGTGATTTTCCTATAGACAAGTGCAGAGACGATATAGTATTAATTGTTGAATAAATAGATACCATCAAGCTTTAAAATCAGAAAAGGACAGCTGTCCAAAACTAAAGAGGTATCTGTGAGTATACTTACTTTGGAGCTAAGGAGGATGAGGCAACACACTCTCTCCCGGGTCCTAAAATGATAATACGATCAGAACAGGCATATTTTCCTCAAGGTTTTAATTATGTCTGTATGTGAGGAAGTACAGGTTACCTGTGATGGCACTTTTGTCTGCCTCTGCCCGCTGTTTCACCTGAACTCGCTGCGGCCCTGCCACCATGTTTGGGGTTGCAAACTGATAATCAAAGGCAAAACACAAAAAGTCAGACGGTAAACATGCAGACATTAATCCTCAGTTAGCTTGCAAACAATTATGATTATTAATATTTTCACAATACATCAACAGGTAGAGAATTTAATATGGAATATTCATTAACAAAAGGATAAATCTAGACATCTTTAAAAAAAAAAAAACTATTAGGCTACTACTTACCGGTCTTGTGAAGCCCCTGGGCTCATAATTTTCCTTATTCTGTAAAGAAATACATACACACAGCTCACATTAACCTACAGTACACTGGGGCAACTGTGTGTCTCTTTTCAGCCTGATTTACTTTTAATTTGGACAATACCCAATGTGTTTACATGGAGTAGGTTGTTCACTGTTCACACATTCTTGTGGCTTTTCCTGCATAGACTGAGGCTGGCTGATAAGCTCAAATACTTAACCTGTTCACTAGTGATTTTAGACAAATCAGCTGCTGCTTCTGGTGCCAGGAAGAGGGAGGGAGGACATTTTGGTCTTTAGGAATTAGGATTTCCCTCTCATAATAGTTTCACACTTTAGACAAAACTCCCCTGCAATACATTTGACTATACAGACGGCAATATTATCTGGCATTTCAAGTTTACATGTATTTATTGTATTAGTTGTCGCATCAGATTTGTGTGTATTACGGTAACTTAAGTAGAACATTTATCCAATGTTAAAGGTTCAACCGCATTACAATGAGGCAACACAACCCAATTTATGTGTATTATAAAACATGATATATCACTACATAATACGATTTTGGTTCCCATAGACACAATGAATGTGTTGACACGTTTCTGTAGTTAAACAATGAAACGGAATCAGTACGTTAACGTTAGGCCACAGTGGAAAAAAAAAACAACAAAACTGTGTCTCTGTTGTAGGATAGCGACGGAAACATTGACATAATAGTTTGGTTTACTTCAAATAAAGCCACTCGCGTTCATCTTTTATCATGTATATACTTTATAAACGGTTTGTTATCATTTTCGCTGCGGTTAACGAGGCTGTAACTTATGCTAACATGTAGGCTACCGGACAAGGTAAGTTAGCTGACGAATCCTAACGTTAGCTGCCCAGCTAAAGTCTGCGACAACGGAGAGAAGCTGCTTGATCAGATCCCGGTCCGATATCGCTACTCAAATAGTAACAAATACATAAATACATAAATAATAACTCAATTACCTGCATCGTAATGAGAATACGGAGTTGCTACTTCCCAACGTGTAGAGTCCAGTCAGTGTTGAGTGCTAATATTTTCGAACCTCTTCCTCCGCCGCCAACGTTTTCAAAAAGCAGCCGTTCATGCACGCGATTGGTCGAGACGCTCCACACCGGCGGCTCCCATTGGCCAGCAGTGGAGCACAAGGACGTTTGTGATTGGACGATACCAACGCTACTCAGATATGGACCCGCCCACGTTTCCTCTCGATTTTTTTTTTTTTTTTTACAGTAGCTGAGAGTGTGGAGAATCCAATGTTATTGTTTCAAATTAATGAAATGATTGACATCCTATCCATTTTTTCTGCCCATCTATTATTTGAATAATCAACTAGTCGCTTCAGACCACAGACGTGTGAACAAGCTAAACTCAACTACAGCTTTACAACATTTCTCCATTAGAATACATACTTTTGTTCTTTTTTTATTTGTCAAGTTGATGTACATCATGATCAGCCCCTGGATTTTAGAAAAAAGTTGTTCTGCCATTCAAAAACATGAAAATTATGTTTTAAGATAATTATTTTATTGAATGAAATGCCATCATACGAAGACAAATGGCACCACAAAATGTATTTGTTCAAAATAGATTTATTCAAAACAGTTTCTCATTTAAATTTTCAAACATCTATCTCTGTGCTTTAAATGACCATTTATATCAAGGATGCACATCTTCCATGTTTTTTCCCTGTTACACAATCAACAGACATTTACAACAAACATTCTTATTTTAAAATATCTATTAAAAAAAAGGATATAGGTAGAGAAAATGGGAAAATGAACATTGGAGTTTGACTATGATGAATTTAATTATGGTATGCTCTCTATAACACCAGAACCAGACACCTGTTTGTAACAGACATTTTGTCTGAATGTATACATTTCTTAACAGGACTTAAACAGGAAACAGGTGGATTGCCAGCAGCATGTTTCAGTTCTCAGCCTTTGTAGCCAACACCTGCTTAATCTTTACAGACTGACAGCGCCATATTCTGGGTCATATTGTGACTAGGTTTAAAACATTATGCTTAAACTTGTTCAGTTTTGCTCACATGCTTGTTTTTGACATGTGACCAACCAGTTTGGAAGTGAGACTGTCTACTAATTCACCTTGAGGACAGTGAGTGACAATGCTGACAACACAGACAATACAAACAATACAATACATATTAACTTGTCATCATCAGAGATTTTTCCAAAGCATTTTTAACTTTAGGGTGTCTGAGGCAAAGAACAAGGCTGCTTCATCAAGGCAATGTAGTACCTTTTAGTTACTTTATCCCTAGAAAATGTGTCATTTGATTTTCTGTTAAATTGCTTTATCACAACATATAGCTACAACAAAAGTAAGTTTATATTCAAGTGAAAGAAGTCTCTTACATTCCAGCCCCTACACTTATGGAGATCAGTGTTTATCTTTAGCTTGTATTCAATCCAAAGATATCCTATCACCCTAACTCTAGCCCCTAACTCTAACCTTTAGGTTGCAAAGTTGACACCTGATATTCCTCGTCTGGCTGTGGAGGTTGGCAGATTCACAAATATTCAGGAATAAACCGTCTCAAAATCCTCGACAGGAAGACAGGTTTGACTATTGATTACTGTTTGCTCTGATTTCTCCCAGTATTACAAATTAGTTGATCCTTCTCTGATGTTTTTATTTTAACACGGTGGTCAGAAAATCTGTTTATCAGAAAACAGATATGCAGACGCTGGCTATTAAGATTATGATATTTTTGTAAAACAATGGTCATACTTACAAGCATGACACATCAAAAAAAAAAAAAAGTCAATCAATTTATCCATAATGCTATATTATAAAAGATGACACATGCCTGCATGGAATTATTTTTTAACCATTTTGGCTGTTTGTATTCAGCAGTAGTGGCGACTTCATTTAGTCTACATTAACCTGAACGGAGCAGTTGGTGAAAACTAGTGTGCAGGATGGCAGCAGGACGGCCAGTGAGCGGCGCACACTTGGAATAGGGTCGTTCACATCCGCCGTCTTGTTCTCATCATTACTGCCATCACCAGCTGCAGCCTCCTCGTTGCCCTGCTCTTCTTCACCACCACCTCCACCCTCCCCCTCTAACACCGGGGGACACTGCCGAGGCTGGAAGCTCACGTCCAAAAACTCCAGCCGTCTGAGTCCACGGAGCATACGGCAGCTCCGCACGATCTGCATCTCGCTGAGCGTGCAGGCCCACAAGCGCAGACGCTTCAGGTCCTTCAGACGGCTGGCACAGAGCAGACCAGGCCCCACCTCTTTCCCGCCCAGGCTCAGCTCCTCCAGACCGAGCCATCCTGCCCCGAGGCCCAGGGAGGCCATCTGTGATTGGTAGCCCTGCCGCCCGGTGATTCCTATTTCCAGGAACTTGAGCCTGGAAAGCCCTTCCACGCCACAGATGCCGTCCTTGGCAGCACAGCTCCTGAGTCCGTTGGCCGTTACTCGAAAGGTGTCACGCAGCTCCAGCCGACTGAGTCTCTCCCATGACGTCAGACTCTGAAGGTGCTGGTCCGTGAAAGAGGGCACATTGTTAAGGACTAACGTTTCTATAGTGATCCCTGATGGAGCGCCTCGCTGCTTTCCTTTCTTATCTTTCCCCTGCTGTTGAGCAGCACCACTGGATGTGGCTTCTGCTCCTTCTTGGACAGATGAAGTGGGCAGAGTCTGGTTGAAAAAGCTGCGAGGCAGCTCACAACCGCGCAGCTCCAGCACGTGTAACGACAGAGGTAGAAGCTGGCAACTGGGAAGGCTTCTCAGGTCTGCATGCAGCAGATAGAGCTTAGTCAGGCGAGGGCACTTAGTAGCCAAAGCTTTGAGCCAAGACTCAGAGAGAAAGCTGCCACCTCGGGCAGAGAGCAGCAAACCACGCAGCCGCAGACACCTGAGTCCACAGCCTAGGAACTGACGCAGCAGGACCCAAAGTATCCGGGATGTCACCTTACACACCGTGGACAATCCATGAACATGTGTGTGCATTGAGAGTGGGGGATAGGAAGCAAAAGAGAGAGTGTCTGTCAATGATTGCAGAAAATCACACAACCAATATGTAATCAACTTCAACAGAAGTTAATGGGACACAAACATTTCAAAGTGCTTCACATAATCCATCAAAGAGAAAATATTGTACAATACACTACACTCCATATAAAAACATTGAAAAGTATACCTTTAAAAGAATTCATACAAGTGCATAAAGATGAGTGTTTAATATTTTTCCTCTGGATGTTTAACTCTGTGCATTCATCCTTTTAAACTACAACCCACTCAAATCCACACAGAGATCTGAGAACTGCAGTAATATTCCCTGCCTTTCATTTCAGGTTCCTCATAATGAGACTCACACAGCAAAACAAAACAAATGCTGTGTGTAGGCTACAAACATAATATTAAATACATTTGTATTTGGGGTTTTCTACCAAAAAAAACCCAACAACAACCAGATTGATTATTTTAGTAGGCAGCTTTCAGGAAGAGTAAAGTTTCCTTTGTTTAGTGAAAACCAGAGCTGAGACATAAACCTGATGGAAATGAAAACATGGACATTCAGTTTTCTCTAAATAATGGTTTGACGCAAGTCCTCTGATTTTTCTGTGTATTTATAAGATATTAGGTACAGGCTTTGTCACTGACTTGATGTGACAGTCAAAGATCCTTGACTTGGTCTTTTGGTTTTCAAAGCCTCATATTTCCTCTTTATTAAGAAAGTGGTGAAGTTGTTGCTACTAAGACATATGACCTCAAGTCCGATCTGTATGTTTTTTTGTTTTGTTTGAATTATTACTATTGTATTCATTATTGTGGACGTGATGTGTGGCTTTGTTAACCACACTGTGTGAAGGCATAAATGACAAGGGGCAGGGTAAAGACACAGTGTAAATAACTTACCCCTTTCCATGTAGTCAGATCGACGTGTCTCCACAGTCTCTGATCTTTGACAAGACGTTTCCATCTCTTACACACCCTGAATAAACACCACAACACACAACAAAACAAATTAATCATGTGACGGGAGTGGGAACAAAGGCAAAGCAGGCTCTTTTTGTTTGTTTGTTACACAAAAACGAATAACTGGTCAAAACACTGGTCCGCAAAGTTACATGTCTCTTACCTTCCGGCTCTCACGAGCTCCCGCACGTTCAGAAACGACAGGATATCAATTAAAATGTTTTCGGGGAAGTAGTCCAGATTACAGCATTTAAATTCTTCCATTTTGTAAACAAAACTCTTTAAAACCTTGGACACGGACTGATATCCCGGCGCACACAGGTTGCGCCCCAGTCAGCGATCCCCAGGAAACAGCTGCTCGTCGACAGTAGGACCGAGCGGATATTTCCTGGTTAAAGCAAATACGATCATTTAGGCGCAGAACAGAAGTGGTCGTACAAAATATACAAACTTGGTTAAATTTATGAGGATAATTATGTTGTAGCGCTTATTAAAAATCGAAATGTGGCGACGTTGCCGCCTCTAAAGCTGAAGCCACACTTGCGCGACGATATCGCCGAATGCCGCGCCGCTCACATTGAAATTACATTGGGCCACCGCGGCGCGAAGGCGATAACTTCGCAGCGCTAAGCATGCTGGGATACATTTCCGCGCGGCCCAATGTAATCTCATTGTGAGCGACGCGGCGCTCCGCGACATTGCCGCGTATGGTGGAGCGTCCACCTCAACGTTCGTTAGGTGGACGCTCCACTGCGCATGCGCGGTCTACCGGACAAGATGGCGACCAGCAATGGTGGAGGAATGGAAGTGGATGGGGCAGGCGAGTATTTCTCACTTATTTCACAATTTCTGCCCGATATCAGCATTGAACTTTGTGCAGATTATGGTCTATGTTGTATATATGTGCCATAGGAGACCGATAGAGATAGCCTCGTGTTTCTCTAAAGGCGGCAGGCAGCGGGCTCGCCGATATAAGCGGGTTAATGGAAAGTACATCTGCTGTAAAAAGCTGTCAACAAATCCATCACTTTGGATGGTTGGCCACTTCTCGTCGCGGCTCTTTGTGTAGTTTGCATTGCTGATCCACAGTTAAATCCACCAGCACATGCAGCTTTGGTTAAAAACTCTCATTACGTAGCTATAACAACAACCCCAGTCTCAAAACAGGGCAGGTCTTGGACGCCCTGTGCCCATGAGATGGACCGACACACCGGCCTATCCGCAGCATTCATCCTGATTAAAGATCCTCCAGACACATGCAATGCACTGCCATGGATAATAACCACAAAAAGTCTGACCATCCAATTGCACATATCCCTCCTCTACATTAAAAAAATATACCATCTATTCAAATAATAATAATAATTTGAATAGTTAAATCTAATAGACAGAAAACATCTTCTTCAACTGTGTGTTTGTGTATGTATGCACAAGGGCTTCAGGTGGTAGAAACATACTGCATTAATCTGGGATGTCAGCCAATGAATCAAATGACACCCAGTTGTGTACCTAGTTAAAATCAATACAAGGCTCTGCAATAAATACTCCTTCATGGATGTTCAGTCTTTATTGAAACTGAGATGTGTTGATCAAACCTGATTAATGACATTAAATGAAGTTCTTTATCTGTATCACTATACCACATCCGTCGGTCCTTGAATTGAATGAAGTAAACCCATAGCTTGGGGAACAAATGGATAAAACAATTACAAAAATACTCTAAATATTCACAAGGGATATGATCTTGGAGGACAGACCGACAGACCTGAGCCAAACTCCCTCATACAGTATAGCCCTGTGACTTGGAAAGCCAGCGCAGATACACACGAGGCAAAATCAAAACAATATTTGTAGATATTCAAATCAAGAGAGTCGGGGAGAGGGAGACAAAGGAAGTGGCTGAATCTCCAGAAGGATGAAAATTCAGATCCAAAACATCTGCAACGAGGCGCCGACTGCCAGAGGACGAGAGGGAGAGAGAGAGAGGTCCCTGAACGGCTGATGGGCCAATACAAAGAAAGAAACGAGGACAGGAAGAAGAAAGAGGGGATTTAGATGGAGCACAGAGAAGCATTCCTCCCTCAGCAACTGAACGTGAAAACAGTTTTCTGGTGTCATCGTTATCCACAGTGAGAGTCAAACATCACGACTGAATGAACAAGAAGGAAAACACATTTCTGACTGGAGGGAATAGGAGGGAGAATTAAAATAGATCTTGTTATCTGGGATTATAATGCTTATTATTCTTGGTGTAGCCTTTTCCAGCAGCATGTCACATAACAGCAGATTAAAGGAAAACCATTACTTTTATCATTATTTGTTATCATGTTATAATTATAAGCTCTTAGGTGGCTCCACTCAGGATCTATGAAACCTGTATTAATGATGTTGATGTTGATATTATATCAGTCTGTATTTGTGTATTTGGATTTGAATAACAATAACTTTTTTTCATTTATTATTGTTAAAGAACTGTGACTTAATCAGTAACAATTTAACCTGTTTCATGCAGCGAAACATTGTTTCCAAAAACCTTGAACGTATCATCAGCAGTTCCCCATCATTACTGTTTTTACTGCTGATCTGCTGATGCACATGGCAAAAGCTCACTGGTTCATTAATTTGACTGTTAATTTATTGTTGTTGCTAAGGAATCTGGTTATTTCTTTCAAGTAACTAGTTCATTAATTGTCTATAAAATTGGATGTTGTAGTAAGATGTGGTGGGTTCCTCCTCACCTGTCCTCATCTGTTTGACCAAAGGTCCAGAATCCAACATTAATCAAGTTGCAGAAAGAAAAAGCTGCAAATCCTCATAGGTGCTGTGGTGTTAACGCCTCTCCTTGTTTGTGTGTGTGTGTGTGTGTGTGTGTGTGACTGCAGCCAGCCCCAGTGTTATGGCCTCAGGGGTCACCGGCAGCGTCTCTGTGGCCTTACACCCTCTGGTCATCCTCAACATATCTGACCACTGGATTCGCATCCGCTCACAGGAGGGACGACCGATGCAGGGTACGTAACAGAACGTCTCTGCCTGAGAAACATCTTTATTATTTTACTATTATATTATATTGTTGTTGTTGAGTGTCATCACTGAACAGATATTTACAGCAGAAACTGTTGGTTTGTTTTTTCTCTCTGCTCAGTGATCGGAGCCCTGATCGGGAAGCAGGAGGGTAGAAACATTGAGGTGATGAACTCCTTTGAGCTACTGTCTCACACCATCGACGAACGAGTGCATATTGACAAGGAGTATTATTACACCAAGGAAGAACAATGTAAGTTGTATTTTTAGCATGTGTGTTTACCTCATTTTAGGACAAACTTTTATGAAAGACAGTTTAGCAAATGTGTTGTCAATTGTTGTCAGAAAAGTTACTTGTCTTTGTCACGTTATGTGTTATTAGTTTTGTGTAATTAAAGGGACTGTATGAAGATGATTTTTTTTACTTTAAAGGTTTGAAGGTTACTAAAATAAATATAAAGTGTGATTTGAAGTGAAATCTCCTTTTAAGCAACATCTGTGTCACTTTGCCTTATCAAGAAATGTTATTGATAGAGCCAATTAGTTCTAAATAAGTAATAGCTAAAGATTTTTAGTTTTTTTATTTTATCTTATCTCTCAGTCAAACAGGTTTTCAAAGACATGGAGTTCTTGGGTTGGTACACCACTGGCGGCCCCCCCGACCAATCAGACATCCACATTCACAAACAGGTAGGCAAAAGTTAAAGATGAAATATGTACAACGAATCTTGACTGATCATATAACATGAAAATAAAAGCAGTGGCTTTAGACGTTTGTTGTTAATCATGTATTTCTAGCTAATATGTATGTTTTTTTAGTTTAATTTCAACGCAATATTGAGTTAAAATCAGCATGCAGTGGCAGAATCATATCTAAAAGAGATCATTTATGCTCTTTTTATTTTATTGTGAATAATAATAGAAACATCTGGTCTCTTCTGATAGTTATTTAAAGTTGTGCTCACAATCTGTTCTCACCTTTGTGTCCCTCTCCTCCTCCTCCTCCAGGTGTGTGAGATCATTGAGAGTCCTCTCTTTCTCAAGCTCAACCCGATGACCAAACACACTGACGTGAGTTAATCAGATTTTATTTCCCCCCTCTTCAACAATGAGACAGTATCACAGACCTGTGTTAGACGCTGCTGCTCCTAACAACACGTCCTCTCTTCTTTCAGCTTCCCGTTAGTGTTTATGAATCTGTGATCGACATCATCAATGGCGAGGTAATGTCTGTACGTAATATCATCTATCTACATACTTTATTCCTGCACATTCCCCACTTTCCCTGAGAGAACAGTTTTACGTGATGTGCCTTTTTTTTTTGCTGCGTTGTTCTCCAGGCCACCATGTTGTTTGCTGAGCTGACCTACACTCTGGCCACAGAGGAAGCAGAGAGAATCGGTGTCGACCACGTAGCTCGAATGACGGCCACCGGCACGGGAGAAAACTCAACAGGTTTGTTATCTGAACTCTCACCACTGCTTTACTGCTTTTAGTTGTTTTTAAAAGTCAATTTAAAGGGATAGTTCACCCAAAATTCAAATTGCACTCATTATCAACTCACCCTCATGTCGACTAAGGGCTGGGAGAAGTTTCAGAGTCCTATAACGGTTGCAAATGGATACCACTTTTCTTCGTAACAAAAAGACCCACCAAAAAACATCCAAATACCTCCATGCTGCTCATATGTAATGTCCGTCTTGTATTGAAGCCCCGAAAAGCGAAATTGTTCCGAAAAAAATTAAATAAGTCTATATTTCAAGCTTGTTTGTAACGGAAGCTCCTCCTCCTGGTCCATCTCTGTGGCTTTACCCTGCCCCTTGTCAAATCTCGCGTGATTTGCGCTGGCGTCAGTGCGATTACTGACGCGCGAGATTTGGCTTCAATATAAGACGGACATTACGTACGAGCAGCATGGAGGTATTTGGATGTTTTTTGGTGTGTCTTTTTGTTACGAAGAAAAGTGGTCTCCATTTGCAACCGTTATATGGACATGCACTGCTACGCCGAGACCCCCTGTAACACAGAGAAGCCACGGATAACTCTGAAACTTCTCCCAGCCCTTAGTCGACATGAGGGTGAGTAGACAATGAGTGCAATTTGAATTTTGGCTGAACTATCCTTTTAATAAACACACTTTATGTGAAAGTGATCAATAAAAGCCCCCTCCCTGCTCATCTTAGCTTAGATACTGGTGGAGTTTCTTGAAGCTATGATTCATTACATTTCAGAAGTCGTGCTCTGAATATGGTTGAATTGAACATGTTATATAGTCTCTGTATTCAAATTAAAGGCAAAAACCCATGTTTGGTGAAGCAGCAGTGCATTAGTCCAGGCTCTGAGCTCTAATATGATGCATTCAGTTACATAAGCCGCTGCACCCAGAGGACTCTTTGCTGCAGGCTGTTTTGTAACAACAACTTTAAATGAATTTCTTTCTGGACAGACAGAGTGGGAGATTCTGACATCTCTTATATATGAGGTCTGATTTCTTTCTATGCATATTCAGTGGATTTTCTGTCATAAACCAGGATCAGTTCTTAAAGGGGTAGTTCAACATTTTGGCAAATTAGGTTTGTTACCTTTAATTGTCGGTGCAAGGGTTTTTTAGTACGGGGGAGCCGAGCCGCGAGCTGTTCAGAGCTACGCTACGAAGGCTCGTGGGATTTCTTGGTTTCTCTATAAAAACGCCCCAATTTACATTAATAATAGGCAACAAAATACCCAAATCTCTTGAGTTAATGTGTAACAAGTGAATGCGTCATTTGAATTTTATGATTTTGAAGCATATTACACACTCACTTACTCTATGTAAATTAGTCATTGGAATTACAGAGATGTGATTACTGCCACATTTACAGCAGTCTGGTCTTAAATCAATTCAACCTCCATAAATCAGTGCAAGATAAACAAATGAATGAATTGTTGAAGTGTGATGGAAGCAGCTCTCCTGGGGTCTGACTCATATCAGACCCTGTACGAGGAAATGAACCCTTTTTCTCTGATATCTGTCTCTGATATTTTGTGTCTCTGTTAGTTGCTGAACATCTCATAGCGCAGCACAGTGCGATAAAGATGCTCCACAGCCGGGTGAAGATCATCCTAGAGTATGTCAAAGCCGTGGAAGCAGGTGAGAGGACGGACGGACGGACGGGGCCTCTTGATGAGGCAGCGAGAGCAAAGAATGTGGAAATAAGTCTGGAAAACAGCTGTTTTTTTTAAATGGGATGTTTCCTTTACTCACTTTTACACCATTAAGGGGGAGGCCCCTCAAAACAGGCCCCCCATAATTACAAGGGCCGGTTTGATAGCATCTTGACAGCATTATCTGACACTGCTTTATGAGTTTTGTTTTTTTCTCTCCTAACTCTCGTCTGTCTGTTTCCACATTTTACAGGAGAGGTCCCATTTAACCACGAGATCCTTCGAGAAGCGAACGCCCTGTGCCACAGACTGCCGGTCCTCAGCACCATCAAATTCAAAACTGACTTCTACGATGTAAGGGAACTTCTTTTAAATCCCACTTACAAATTTAAAACGTAGCATTAAAATAACTGGAAATGTTTTCATCGTAATACCTGATGCCAAAGAATCGAGCTGTTGTTATTCTATGTTTTTCTTTATCAAAAAACAAAAACACCCAAACCATCAATGCAACACTACAAAGGGTGGCGCTGGTGCGTTCACTGATGCCTCTGAAATCAGAGTACTTACAGTATGATGGGGTTTATAAGAGATGATAAATGGTACATTAATAATGAATAACGATTCTTATCATGTCAGTTTCAAAAAATGTTTACTTCTTCTTTTCTGAATATTCAGGGAAGCAAAAAAAAAAGAAAATCACATCCCTCAACTTCTACATATAGTTAAACATTTTTTGGAAGTGGCTCAGTAAATTATTATTGTTGTTATAACCTTTATTTAAACTCAGAAATATATTGAGGAGCAACCTCATTTACAATATAGCCGAGACAAAACACAAAACATTTGAGGACAACACATAACACAAAACGTTTGAAACATACAAGCATATCCGAAATACCAAAAAGTAAAATCCAAATCCTTAAACTAACAAGGCTCTGTAGTTTTCAGGAAACACCACTCAAACAAAAGTTCTCTCTTACATGTTGGGGACTATTTTCACATATTTTATGACCTTAGTGTGCATTTACAGTAACAAGAGGGTTATATGTTATTAACTCAAAATGAACTACATGTGAGCTTTTTAAATGTTCCAACTTGAGGTCTTCAATACACTGAAGAGTTTTTATCAAAATTATAATGAGAAAAATACAGAACATCATCAGAGCCTCTACAACTGTAACAGGAAACCAGACTGAACAAAGCCAACTCTCTCCTTAATCCCTTGTGTTAATATTCGTTTGCTATTCATAGAGACATTGTTGTGTCACGAACGCTGTTTGTGTCCTCAAACAAATGCTTCCCGTGACTCTGCGTCTGGTTTTCTCCCCTGCAGCAATGTAACGACGTGGGCCTCATGGCCTATTTAGGCACCATCACCAAGACCTGCAACAGTATGAACCAGTTCATCAACAAGTTCAACGTCCTGTACGACAGACAGGGCATCGGCCGGAGGATGAGAGGACTCTTCTTTTGAGCTGGCCGTTAGCCGAGGCAGAGACAAACAAAGCACTGCAGTTTTTTTTTTCTCTGTTTTGTCTTTGGGTTTTTTTTTTTTTTTCTTTTTCTTTTTTCAGTTTGTTTGAGTTTGGGTTAGCTAAGACAAATTCTTAAACACACAGTAGCTTTTCAAACCAGTTGACCATTTACAACCACAAGTGTATCTAAAAGCACTTAACTACACCAATCAGTAAGAGATATGTACAAAACGGCTCCACTCTCGGGTATGCACATAAAAAGAATCCACTGTACATGGACATTATATTATTTTACCCTGTTTGTTTTATTGTTTCATGTTTCTGTATGTAATAAATGATCTGCTGATTTTTTTTTTCATGGGACTTTGACTCTTCTTCTTCCTAAAGCTTTACTTTTATTCTGTAGATGTTACAGTAACTACACAGAGCACACAGCTCATAAAAACGTCAGCGCTGCACTTTTTTTTTTTTTTTTTTTTAAATGAGCCTTATTATGAGAGTGGGCTACGTGGAGAGGTGGTTTAGCAGCAGGTTTATAGTCGGGTTTATTGTGTTTGCAGTCAGCTCGTCTTTTGAAGTTGTGTTCCTGCTGTTTCAGTTGCCTTTGGAGGTTTTGGAGAGAAGGGGGTACGCGGCAGGAAAAGGGGGCAGGGTGAGAGTTATTATGGCTGCAGAGCTGGAGGTCTGATAGTCAGCATTTATATGAACGAGACATAATGACCCACCCCTCCTCCTCCTCCTCCTCCAGCCTGGAGCTTGGCTTTACTAGTCTGCTGCTACCTGCCATGTGGCACCAGAAGGAGCATGTTTTTTTTTTTCTTTTCTCCTTTGTGTAAAGTATAGAAAGTGAAAGTGATGAGAAAACTGGTTCGTCACATTTTATTAGCCTCAAAAATCATCATCTGCATTACATACTAGTGTTGACTGCTTTTGTACATGCTGACAGTGAAGGTAAATAATAATACACACTACAAAACTTATCAATGCTTTGGCCCAGGCTGCTGCTCTCTGGGGTGGGAGACGTGCAGGGAGGAAGCTACAAGGTCAAAATGGAAATTGTGCAACTTAGATGTTGTCAATTAAAAGTCTCGTGTGTTCAGAGAGAAACAATATTTGTCCTGGATGTTTTTCTTTTTTACTGCCCCTCCTCTGCGGGCTCATCAGCAGCTGCATCGGCGGGCTCGGGGTACTTGAAGCGGGCGGGGTCGTACAGATCATCCCTGGGGTCGTAGGGCATGGGGTAGTAGTACGGGTAGGGGTAAGGGTAGGTTATCTTCTTGACGAGTGCAGGAGGCGCCGGCTCCTCCACGGGCTCCTCCTCCTCCTTCTCCTCCACCACGGGAGGAGGAGGCGGGGGCGGCGGCAGAGCCACGACCTTCCCTTTGATGGGCCGGGGCGGGTGCTCGATCAGGCAGTCGGGGTCCCAGTAGGGGTCGCAGTCGTACTCCATGCCCTTGAAGGTGCGGATGGGGGCCGGGGGCGGAGACTTCTTGACGAGGATGGGCGGAGGTGGAGGAGGGAACGACTTCTTTGGAGGAGGAGGAGGAGGGGGCTGTGGCATGGCCTTGGGGGCCGGCGCGGCCTTCTGCGGGGCGCAGTGGGGGTGGTAGCGGGGGTCGCACAGCACGGGCACGGCGCCGGTGGGCATGTAGACGATGTGGGGCTTGCAGAGGGGGTCCTTCTTGTTGCACAGGTAGAGCAGGTCGGCCTGGGAGATGGACGGAGCTGCGGGGAGAAGAGGAGGAGGGGTCGCCGGGGGGTCCGTGGACTTCGGGACCCCCTTCATCGGGGGCGGAGGCGGGACCGGTTTGCACTTCTTGTCCGTACGCGGGTCGCACATGATCATGGGCACGCCGAGTTTGTTCTGGTAGTAGGAGGCGTCGGGGCCGTAGGTGTGCTCCAGGTACCTCATCTGCTGGTAGAGCATCCGCAGCTTGTCGATCTCGTAGAGCTGAGACGAAGAACAAACAGAGAGAGAAGTGAAACTAAAGGAAAAGAATATTGATTTCTAAACAACACACAACAATCAATGCACCTCCTTTATATTCTTAGACAATATTCACATTTTGGGCAAAATTAAATGATTATAAAGAAGAAACCTTTTCTTCTTTAACAGGGAATTTGAAATAGGAGCCATAAAAGTCTGTTTTTCAATTCACGGTGACACAAAGAAAAAGAAACTTTCACAGGTTTCTGAGTTATTGGCTTTTTTGTCCATTAATAAAGTAAAAATGTTTATTTTTGTAGGAAGTTTCTCCTTTTCTGCTCATTACAAATGTCAGATGACCAGAATAAAGCATAAAGCACTTTGTGTTACATGGCTATGTAGGAAAAGTGCTCTATAAATAAAGTTTTGATTGATTGATTGATTGAGAATAAGAGGTGTAGAGTTTAACGCAGTGTTTTTCAACCTTGGGGTCGGGACCCCATGTGGGGCCGCCTGAAATTCAAATGGGGTCGCCTGAAATGTCTAGTAATTGATTTAAAAAATCACTAATAAAAATATTTTTTAAACAAATTATTATTCTTTTTTCAATTCTGATTAATAACACCACACACAATCTTAAACAACTGTATTCTATACTTTCACTTTTTCGAATATAAATCGAGTTCAGATAAAATGCAGCATATAGAAATATCTGAGCTGGCGCATCTTGATTGATGGGGGTCGCCAGAAATTTGTGATGTGGAAATGGGGTCACAAGCCAAAAAATGTTGGGAACCATGTCTCTTATTTACTGTGTGCTGGTGTCTCACCCCCTCAGTGTGTCCGATGCTGCTGTAGTATCTGTAGTACGACTGGAAGTCTGGGTTTCCTCTGTACCACCGAGGGTCCACGTTACGCTTTGGTCTGGAGTGAGTCAGGAAGTCGTTTGCCGTCTCTGAGTTGATGTTGAGGTGACTGAGAGGAACCATCTCTGTTGAAACAAGAGTCAGTAACTTAAATAATAATAAATAATAGACTTAATCTGTATAGCAACTTCCCTAATAAAGTTACAAGGTGCTTGTAAAGATAAACTCTAATAAAATGCATTAAAGACCAGAGGAGGAAACAGAAATCAATCAACAAAAGCACAGAAAGAATAAAATCCTACTATATAAAGCAATAAGTTGGTATAAAAAGCCCAACAGAGAACAAAATAAAATGTAAAATAGTTGCATCACTGGTGACCTGAGGGGGTAAAAAGGCCTTTTTATAAAGGTGAGTATTTAAAAAGAGATTTAAAGTTTAAATTTCTTAACAGTGGCTACAACAGCTGGACTGAGTTAAAAAAGGGAAAGGTCTGCAGTTACCGTCCTGCTGGATGGCGCTCAGTAATGATTTGGCCTCCAGCAGCCCTGGAGGAGGAAAAAAAAACAAATTGATTACAGATTGTTAATTTCCCAAAAGCTTGAGACGTTTGTGTTTCAGCAGTTGATCAAACATGTAGGAAACAGAACCGACCTGGGAGCAAAGTGAGAAAGCAGAGAGCCGCCCCCAGCCATAATGTAGAAATCATCTTGAACCCCTGCAACATGCAAAGAAAACAACTCAAAGTTATGTTTTGTTTTTAAATTGAAATATAAAATGTTCAGCTTTGAAAAACGAATTTTACAATATCCATACACCAAGATTCAAAAAGAACATTTTAAAAGGACTAAAAAGCCAAATTCTCAGTTAACTTCAATATTTTATAGTAGCTTTTATAAAAAAAAACAGAAAACAAAACCACATTTTTACATGAGTGTACATTTCTACTAACTACAATACAAAGCAGCAACGACACATGGTGGAGTTGTACCACGCCACTCACCTGGCTCAGGAGGCCGTCTTCACTGGACCAACAGGGCCGAGTGGGTTAAATACTGAACTCTGGGTGGGTCAGGGTGAAACATGATCTCCTGTCCAATAGGATCTCACCCACTCTGACACCAAAAACCTTGTCTACTCCTCTCCCTTTAATACCGTTTAATATGAGGCCGTTGGCGCCAATTAAGAATAAAAAAGCCCCCGGACTTCAGCAGTGAAGCCATAAAGGGAACAGACTTCAAATGGAAACTCCCCATTAAGTCTGGGAGGAAAGCATCACCTGCTGGGACGACTGCAACGGTGGGGGAAAATGCTGCCGACTAACACAATATCTCAGCCAAAAAAAAAAAAAAAATCTGTAAAAAATCATAGATGACAACCTGCACAGCCTCAAATGTGCCTTTATAATGAGTTGTTACAAGATTTCTAAAATGCTCTCAGCTCCTGAAGGTGGTCATTTATGAACACCTGCTTTTCTAACTGCTCTCTGGCTATAAGGGCGACTATCATCTCAGCAGAGAAAAAGGAAGCTGCTGTTTTTTCTACATTCTTACAGGATGCAGTCATATACGAAACACAACATCAACATGTTTGTGAGTCGTTGCACATCAAACTCTTGGAGCCCATCCAACTCCAAAAACAAAAAAATCACAATGTTGACTGTGATGATCACAAAATTAAGGCCCATCTCGGATTTTTAGGGTCGATACCAATATTAGGGAGTAAAAAAATCCAATAATTGATCAGTTATTTGATATTTTAAACACATCTTTTGCAATAATCCATCAAATATGGTTCAAACACTTGGGGCAGATGTGAATCAGAGCTACATCAATGTTCTGTTTAACAATAAGAAACATATTCGAAATGGCATCAGAGCAAATAAAATATATAAAGGGGCAAAAGCCTACAATGAATAAATACACTGTTTCTTTTCAGAAGTCTCTGTCAGACCTACAAGATGAACACATGAAACATCTTTCCCTTGTGGACAAATAACGCCCAGAAATTTCATAATTAAACTCAAATACAGTTTCAGTTTAAGGCACAGTGAAGTGTTTCCATCTTTTCTTTGCGGCCAACACAGGCTCAGATCAGACAATTTAATCAGTGGAGCCCTTGTTGATAGTCTGCAACAGTGAACTGCTTAACCCATTAATGCATTAGCAATAATCAAACAATTTAAATAAACAGTGACTGGTGCTTCTTCTCATTGGCTTTGATGCTTCATATACTGCAAAATTAAACCTTCATACTTTCACTGAACCTTTTTAGTTTGACACAAGACCAGAACAGAGGACGTGTTCATACCAAGGAGAGGAAATGTTAGGCTGTAAAAACCCAACATCAAACAAATGACTTAAAGATGCGACTTTGGGCTAAAAGCAGCTGCGAAGGGTATTATTCGTCATTTTTTACAGACTAAAACGACAATGAAAATAATAGTGCGTTGCAACCCTACACGTTAGCTTGTTTTACGAGCACGTCATGTAATAGGTGCCACTGAAGGCAGCAATTACGTCAAAGCTGATCCAGCAACAAACCAGGTGTTCAGAGGCGACTGCGACACTTTTTTCATGTGGAAACAAAATGAACCAAATACAGCACAGTATTGAACCATCAATTTATTATAACTATAGTAACAATACAAGGCTCAATGTTAATTTATCCTGCCTGATTACAAAGTATAAAATGTACAGAAATGTTCAATTTCATCTGGAAGCGTTCAGCTCGAAACTGCAGATAGCACATCAACAACAACAACACCAGTTCTGACATATTTACAAGCGATTTATTGGTGAATAGGAATCTTAAGCATAAAACTCTATGGATCTCCAACAGCAGGAAGTCTTGCAAAAATAGTCATGCTCAAAAAAAAGTCCAGGTTCTGCTTGACTCTTGTGGAAAATGCTGGAGGAAGAAAAATGAAGAGCCCCGATACAAGTCTTTAGAAAACCCACGACAAAGAGTTTTCTCCCCTCAGGCGGCCGAAACGTGTCCCCGGTTCTTCAGACGAAGGTGACGCGGGTTCGGGCCTGGTTGACCTGCCAGACGTTCAGCTCCTCGTACTCCTCCAACGCCTCCTGGAACTGGGCGGGGGTGAAGCCGCGGGAGACGCAGCGCTGCTCCGCCTCGGCCATGCGAACGACGCCGCCGGCTCCACCGCGGCCGGCCACGCCCTCCGTGGCGAGCTCGCGAACCAGAGAGAAGATGACGTCGGCTGGACGCTGAGCCCTGTACACAGAGAGGGAGAGAGTTCAGACGTTTAGAGCCAAGAAACACAAAACTGAATTGTTTTTTTTGCTTAAAATGAAGTGAATATTCGTCTCTTTTCTTTTTTTAAATCTTATATTATAGTTTGCAGAATTGGACGAGACAAATGTAGCAAGATGCATGTTAATTAGTGATATTTTGAGGAGCTGGGGGAGGTGGGATAGATCATGAACATGCTGCAAATAGTTGTTACATAATTAAAGAGCAAAAGAGAAGTTCAACCGCAAGGTACTTCGTCCATCTCTTTAGATTTCACTCATGGTGTAAATAAATGTTGGATTTGGAAGAAAGAGTTGGACAAAGACTGCCACACATCCAACAAGTTGTGTGGTTGAACAGTTACAGATGTTAAAAGAAGTATCTGATGCCGTATTTCAAGTAAACTCAAGGCTCTTTTCTCCTCCTATTGTTATAAAAAAAAGCCTCCTGGAGGTTTTCTAGCGCTGCCTGGAGAACAGTTTGTAGCGAAGGGGTGTGAACACGTCACTGGCCTCGACGCCTGCTTCGGTGAGCATGCTGCCGTGTGAACAGAGCTCCATAAAAACCCTGAAGTTTTACAGCTTCCTCCAGGATATGCAGCTACTGTTATGGGCATGCGAGAGGCTCATAAAGAGGATTTTTTAGACGCAACGACATCCGGTCACTGATTATGAGGAGCTGGTGCTGACTCTGTGCAGAGGTCACGGTGTTAACACCAACCTCGTGCTGCCGGATTTGTCTGCCTGCAGCGAGTCCTTTGACATCTCCATCAGTCTCATCGCCTCGTTGACGTCCTCCTTCTCCACTGTGTCCATCATGCGAAGACGAGCCTGGAGGAGGAGGAGGAGGAGGAGAGCGGTTTGTTATTGACAATGTGAAGAAAACTCATCCACAGAAGAATTTAGCTCGACAGCAGATCCATCTTGATGACGTAAGGCTGCGCTGTGCCGGCACTGTCAGACCGAGACAAGTGCAATGCCCTCTGGGATGGTCGGCAATTGCCCAAGTCTCCGCCTCTCAACACCAGCTAGTCTCTCTACAGATGGAAATTTGAACCTCAGATAGAAACGCTAAAAAAAAAAAGGTTTTAATACAGATGATGGACTCTGGCCATGGTCAGTTTTGCATGGGTTTGCACAGCTGCACCAAACGCACACAGGCTGACTGCCCACCCTGCAAAGCTGACCAGGAACAGAAAGAAACCCTCCTGTAGCATCTCACTTAGCAGTGATGCTCTCAAATCTACAGTTCGATCAGTTTCTTTCACTCAGGGTGGGGGTGGGGGGGTTGCGGCAGCAGCGGTGGTTTGCCCCCTGGTGGAAATCAGCGTGGAGCACATTGCCGACCTGTCTGCATGAAGTGCTGGTTTTGCAGTAGGTGGATGACTGCTACCTGCACAAACAGCACTTTTGGCAACCAGAGGCCCGAGACACCAGATAGCAGACCCCCTCCCTCCCTCAGGAAGTATCGGGTTATCATGTTCAATTCTGCAATGAGGTCTGACGCTCTAATCCAGTTTACAATCCATGTACACAATGATGCATCCGATTTGATAATGAAGAGTCATTTGGAAAAAAAAAACAAAAAAAAACACGAGCGGCTCTTCAGTGATGGAGAGCTTTTTGTCCAGCGTGGGAAAGAAGTGCTCACACTGCAGTAGGCCAGGTTAACATCACTACCTGCACTGTAAGCACTTTATCTCACACTGGACTGTAGATGGAGGCGCAGAGGAGGACAGAATCAACCTCACTACCAAAACCAACGTGTTTTTTTGACTTTTCAAATGTCGTTGTATAAGCGGAGGCTCTCAATCTTGAATCAAACAAATATAAATCAGACAAAATGGAGCCGTTTGAACTGCAGCTGACTTGCAGCGGTGTGATTCTCACCAGGGCAGTGGACAGACGCAGGATGGAGAGGAGGGTACGGGCCGAAGTGAAGGTGGTGTCTTTGCTGACTCGGGCCTCTTTCCTCATCTCCACGTAGGCGGCGGTGATGTAATCGGCCAGCGTCTCGGGCACCACAGGCTGCCGCTTCTTACAGAAAGCGATGTAACGTCTGAAGGGGAATTATTTATAAGTCAGTTGTTACGTCATTTATCACACTGACCTTTTTAATGTAGCAGTGAATGAAAACACAATGCAGATCGTCACCTCATCAGCTTCATGTCGATGGGGGTGAAGTGAGTGGGGGGCTGGCGGCAGTGCTGGTGGACATAGGTGATGTGCTGGGCCAGACGCAGGTCGGCTTCGGCGTCCGGCTTGTCCTGGATCAGCCAGAGGAGGTCGAAACGGGAGAGCAGAGCGGCGGGCAGCTGGATGTTCTGCTCGATGCTCTTTTTGGGGTTGTAGCGGCCGTAGGCGGGGTTGGCGGCGGCCAGAATGGAGCACCGGGCGTTGAGGGAGGTCATGATGCCGGCCTGCGGAGGAGAGAGAGACGGTCAATGTGTTGTTTCATAGAGACATTTAAGAATCAGAAATGTTTTTATTGGCAAGAGCAGTAAAGGTCAGTTTACACAGGTACAGACACAAAGGTTAAAAAAAAAGGAAAATGTAATAAAAATGTAAATAATACAAGATAAAATAGAAAAAATTGAAATATTCTAGTGCAAAAATATACTATACACACTGTTCAATGTATCAACAGTGAAGTCTTATTAAAAACACCAGTTGAGGTTGTGCTTCTCTTCACCTTTGCGATGGAGATGGTCTGCTGCTCCATCACCTCGTGGATGGCTGTGCGGTCAGCGTCGGCCATCTTGTCAAACTCATCAATGCAGCAGATTCCCTGGTCGGCGAGCACCAGGGCTCCTCCCTCCAGGGTCATTTCTCCGGTCACGGGGTCACGCATCACTGCTGCAGTCAGACCGACGCCTGATGATCCACGGCCTGTTGTGTACTGGCCTGAAAGAGGAGAGGGGAGAAAGTTAATTCAATGAAACCTGGATGAAACAAAATATATTCTATTTTCAAAAAGTGCACACAAAGCTATTATGTTTTTATCAAACTCATCTCCATTTATAATGTTGTCGACATCTGTTGTGCCGACTTTGTGGTTTCCTGATCATTCAAGTGTCCAAAACAAGGCAAAAAAAGAAAGATAAAACCCCCCACACTGCTCTTCTCCAGTCAGACCATCACATCTAAAAGTTAATATTTTACCATCCAAGCCCTAATGGGGAAAAAATGCCTCACCAGATAAAATATTAAACCAGATAAAAAAAGGCCTTTTCCTCCAACAAACAGGACTGTACTCACTTCGAGGAGCCAGACGGTCAATGTAGGACAGCAGCTGGGACTTGGCGACTCCTGGGTCTCCCATCAGGCAGATGTTTATGTTGCCTGAAAGAAGAGGCCAAAACAGAGTTGCGGTTATTACAAAATTTCATCAGGGCAAATACTTGTCTAAGCCCTCTCATCGTTATCTGTACAATATTTGGTAAACAGCTTGAAAGCATTAAGTGGAAAGTCTGTTTATCCCATTTAATATTTATATAATATATGTTTTGCTCAATTAATAAACCCATTTTTTTTAGGCATTTAAGATAATTCACTGTTGACAGATTTTGTTGAAAGCTTAAAAACTTGTCTCACTACGACAACCTACTGTTAAGACACACAAATTGTTTCCATGATACAATTAAGTGGAGAGGGACTGACAATCATTACTGCAGCAGAGTAATGGAATAAGCCTGGGAGCAATCAACAGTGTTACCTGGTTTTGATAGGTAATGATTTGCAACTCCGACAACTTTTATTTTCTTTCAAGACAAAGTCTGCAATCGACCGTTGATCGCTTAAAAGGAGTTGGTTAATGTGCTCACCTCTGATCTTCATGCCTTTAGGTGCCTGCTGCACTCCTCCAACCAGCAGCAGCAGAAGAGCTTTTTTCACATCCTCGTGTCCGTAGATCTCTGGTGCGATCGAGCCGGCGAGTTTCTCATAAAATCCTTCATCTGCAACAGAGAATACAAAGTCACTTCAGTAACTTAATGATGAGGGTTTTAGCGTCTGCGTTGTCAGGCTTCTGTTCTGTTGCCCACACTGACCCCCCCCCCCCCTTCCTACCTGTGATGCTGCGCAGCTCCTCGTCAGTCAAATCTTCGTTACCGAGCTCATCATCCTCCGTCTTGTTCATGAGCGTGATGCAGTGGGCCTCCAGGTACGTTTCTGACAGAAGACCCTGAAATGACAAAAACTAAATATTTAAATGGAGACAGGGAGATGATACATTTCTACAGTTTTAGCCTATTATACTTCATGGAAACTGTGACCCCTGACGTCATTTTCTGACATGGTATTATTCCTTTTATGACTATTTATTGCAGCCTGGATTGAAAACAAAAATACAAAACTCAGATCAAACTCACCTGAACAGCTTGTCTGAAACCTGAGCGGAGAAGAGGGAGGAAAACTCCAGTGATGGCGACGTGGTCTCCGGGCTGGGCGAGACGTGTGTTTTCTCCACGGGCGTACACCGACATGCTCCTTGGAATATTTCCAACAGGCACCTGATCGCTCTGTAAAAAAAAAAGACAACAAAATAAACGGATGAGAAAACAAACTTGCGACAATTCATGGCAACAAGTGAGGATTTCATTGTGATTGGTTCCTCACATGTTCCTGAATGCGCAGCTCCTGGAATTTGACAAACTTGGAGCCTCTGGTCTGCAGGTAGAGACGGCCGCCAGATTTGTTGGTGACGCACTCTTGGCTGGGACACATGATGAGCGGCATGAAGGAGGGAGACTGAATCTGAAGGACAAGGAGAAGGACATTATGAGGGATTCCTGATTATTTCACAACTCATCCTAGGATAGAATCGATTACAACAAATCAAAAACAAATCTTACTGGCTGGTAGGTCTCAGCGCCGCACTGGTCACATGTGTAAGTAGCTACAGACATCATCGGTTTGACCTCAGTGGCGCGGGTCACGATGCCTCGGACCGTCACCAGGTGCCCGATGCTTTCGGCTCGTACGTCACGCACGACTTTAGGTTTGGCAGCAGTGGAAGGCTTGAAGTACATCTCACTGTGGATAGAGGATAAAGTTCATGAGAGATGTATTCATACACATTTTCAACAAACATGTCAGATTCCCAACTAGCATAATAACAAAAATCCAGAATGATTCAACTCACAATCGCCTCATGAGTTCAGGCGGGTACTGGTTGCGTGGATCTCGCGTGTCTGCAGGGTCGCGGCCTCTCTGCTCCATCATCAGCCTGTGCTCGATGTACACATCCAGGGAATCTTTGGCCACAATCTGGATTCAAAAGCAAATGCATTGTTATTTTAATAGAAAAAAAATGAATGAATACTTTTTAGGTCACCCATATAACACATTCATGAAAAACTAAAAACATTTTGATTGTGTTTAAACCGTGCACAGGACCGTGTTTAAACCGTGCACAGGACCAAATGCGCAAATGAACGTACATCTCTTTCTTTGTATTCTGGTAACAGCTCGTGGATGGCGTCGGCAAACAGGCCCGTGTAGCGTTTGGCGTTCTCGCAGACGCTCTCGACCAGCTCGGGGTCTTCCTCTGCCACATCGTCCAGATCCACAAAGAGAGACACCTGCTCCCTGTGGGCCAGCGCCACCTGTACACACAGACGAGCAATTAGATGAGCCACTTAACAATTACATGACCTTGTCTGCAGATACAGATACTGCTCAATAAAACAATGACACCTCTACACTTCAGACTTGGGCAGGCGTCCATATTGCATCCAGATACAACTGTACAGCCCAACCTGATAATGCTGGTTTGCATGCTGTACAGATACATTTGTGATTTTAGCTTAAATACAGAATTTATATTATATATATATTAATAATAGTCAGATTAATGTTGCTGTCTTGTCATGTTTCTTTTTTTTTTTTCTTAATTGCACAGTCACTGGAGCATTGCACATATCATTTCACTGCAATTATCTTGTATTATTGTATGTGACAAATAAATTCTCTTGAATCTTGAGTCTATTAAGTAATATTTAGCTTATAGTTGCACCAGTTGATAGTGTGAACCCTGATAAAAAAACTGAGGTTTTAAAGCCAAAAGTAATTTACCTAAAATAAACATTGCAGCCTCTTTAATTGAAACCAATAGCTGTAAACTGTACTGTTTAACTCTAGGTTAAGACAATGAGTAGCCAACAATACAATTTGAAAAAAAAAGGACAAAAGAAAACTCAACACCTACTACATCAGCATGTTATTCCAAGTATATTGATTACTTTTTAGCATTGTAAACCTGTTTGGTGAGGCTCTGAAAGCTACGCCCATTTTTAATCATATGTTTACTATACTTACAAGCTGAGCTCCATATTTGAACACCTTCTTCCCATTGTCATCCTCAGAGTAAAACTCCTGCAGGAACCTTTTGCATTTGTCTGCAAAAAAAACCAAAAAAAAAAAACACCTTTAGCTTTATTTCAATTCACAGCAGGAAGAAGACAGAAAAAAACAAACAAACAAAAAAACACACAGGCCACATCCAGCAGACATTAGGTGGGGATTGTTAGCTATATGTGCACACAAAGACATCATTGTGTATTGATTATTATTGATAGCATTAAAGAAGCTTTCTGAGTTTAAAAGCTGCAGGGAATGAGCAACACCACCACCACCAGTGGGCCTATACACTGGGAGCTGATTTGCTGTCCTGCGACGACCCCCTTTGTTGAGTAACATGGCATCCTGTAATCTCGATGAGTCACTATTGCCTACAGTAAAAAGCACAAACTGCCACTGATGTGCGGCGTGAACCCAATCCCCCCTCCAGTGTATCTTCCTAACGTAGTTCTGGAGTGAAATAAGTGACGCAAGGCGACACATCGCTGCAGGTTGAGAATGTAAATACAACAAAAACAAAAACAACAACAGGCGCCCGCTCAGTTCAGTGTCCATTTTTTTTTTAAAGGGAAAAATATCCCTCACTTCTCGAAAGAACCACAACTACTAACAATATTCAATTCTACGCCGCGAGAAACGATTAACTAGTACGACCGCGACGGTTCATCAAAATGCCCCCACTTACTTTGACGCCGTAGCGGTAAAATCCGAAGCTTGCTGGTTTATAAATTTCGCTGTTCGAGGATGTTATTGTAAACAAAGCAGCACATGGCTTTTGTGCCTCGTCACTCGGCCGATATCCCTCCGCAACCCCATCCGCTCTTAGAAATAGTCCCGGGCTGTTGTTTTCGAACCGTGGCCAGCCATCTTCGAACGTTACCCTGAGGTTGTGTGGAACGCTGACAGCTCCATCGATTTTAGCCATTGATTGTTACCAACGCAACCACCGAGCGTTCTAAGGTCGACTGTTAACGGTTAACGTTCCTGGCTGTTAACACACTCAATGAAAAAACAAAACTTCTAAAAGCAGGTACTTTGATTTGAGCTATTGAATATCCAAAACAGAGCAATAGCAAGTCATATTAAAGTTTACATTTTAAATAAGAGACGAAATAAATATCCAAATTGTTTTACCAGTGACTGAAAATAAAAGCAAAAGCACAGTAGCACTTGGTTGCAATTTTTTATTCCATACGTAGCCTGTGAATGACGCCTAATAGTTATAATTTTACAGGGCTCCAGACTGCCCCTAAATGACAGAATTTTGCACATATAATTTTAATGTGTGCAAGTATTATTATTATTTTAAACACTGGTGAAACGAGGAAGTGGCGACTCAAATAATCTGGAATTTATCATTACATGGGACAGGCCAAAGTGTGTGAGGATCATAAATTTAAAGCCAATTTGAATATTTGCTTTGCAAGTCGACTGTGTGCACTGTGCTCCTAAAATTGTAAGTGGGGGGGCCACTGTGCTCCTTGTAAGAAAAAGTTAGTCTGGAGCCCTGTATTGCTTTCATTAGTTACGTGTTGAAACCGTTATTAAACTTAACACTAAGCAACGATTTAAAGTGTCTTTAAGAAGTGGTGGTGAGTCACCAAATGATTATCTATGTATTTAAACCGTCCTAACATCCAAATGCAAAAGGGCACGTTAACCTGTGTGACAGCCAGATGAGCTAACATGCTAACATGCTAAGGCAGCATTACCGTTGACTGGGAGCAGCTAACTTGTTGGTGGTTGATGATTAGTGGAGCACTTACTATCTTGGATTGGAGACGATTTAAAGACCTGAAACAAGTGAATGAAACCGGGCATGCCAGGTACGTTTAAATAAGCTTTTAAAACAAGGTCTAACTTATTAATGTTGTACAGGTTTTCTTTTTTTTAGAAACTAAAGAAGAGATTCAAGCATTTAAACTTACAGTTACACAACGCAGCTCCATGTAAACAATTTAAACAGAATGGCGGTTTGAAGTAACTCCCGACTTTTCTACGGTTTCGCTTTATCTTACACTTTTGTTTCACGGATGAAGATGTTACAGGCTTCAATGAGATAAAAAACGAGCACCCGAAGTCCACTCTCTATCGTTAATACAGCATAATAACTCTAGAAATCTCTCCCATCCGCTTCCATCAACTTACTAGCTGGAGTGGTGCAAGTTATTGTTGGACATGTGCTTGCACACTGGCGCCTGCTCCCTTTGTTTAAGCGGATCCATCCGGGTCACTGTGTGTGTATGTGTGTGTAGTCAACAGGCGAACACAGACAATGCCCAACTAGTTCCTACCGAGTTATCATGCGATCGGGAAAGTTTGTGCAACTTCAAAAAAGGTGAACAACCCCTCATCTAACTTAAATCACGGTTTTAATGAACAAATACACATGCAAGCTAACGTGCACACGTTTAAACGTAGAGGTCTGAGGATAAGAAGTTAGTGCAGAGTAAAAAAAGGGGGGGAGATAATGTTATAGTAGTGGCTGAATTAACTTACACTAATTATTGACTGCACCAACACAATAAGTTGGCCGACTTTATAACCAGTGCACCCCGTTGTTAAACTATCCCTGCCTCAGGAGCATTTTACTCAACGCGTTCAGTTAAAAGTTCAGTCATTTAGGCCAGCCAGTTGCTGCCATGCCGTTATTGAAAAAGTTAACCCATTACCTTTCTCTGCCGCGTAATCCTTACGAGACATGGCTGTAAATGTTGATCCTCCTCCGGTGATATAACGTGATTACCAAAACCTTCAAGGCACCGATGAACAACGATGATTCCTTTTAAATGCGCGGTTTTATTTTTTACTTCTCTATCAACCGGAGACCAGTGTTCATTCACTTTGCAGCTTGAGTTTCTTCCCCGGTCGCGGTTGCAAGAACTGGCGCGAGTGTGACGTATCCTGCAGCCAATCAGGTCGCTCCTTTCCGCGGGGAGAGGCGGGATTTCGGGATGGCGCGAAAGTTGCGGGCGATGGCGCGTCACGTGATCCAACAGACTTCCGCCCCGTTTGTCAGGAATGGCGCGAAAAGCGATGATTGGATTTCACACAACTGTATGAAGTGACCCGGGATGAAAGCTGGAGAGAAAGATACCCTGACCCGACCATCACGGACATAAAATCATAAAATACTGTTATATATATCTTTGTGCACTCCACAACAATGGATGTATGTTGTTGATTTGAGGTGAGGTAAAATAAAATATGACCAAAATGTTAACACAGTATATTACTTATTATTTATCTATTGAAAAACACAAATATTCATTTAGATCTGCTAAGTTTAGACACCCTTATATGCAACCCCACAGCTTGCCAGCTATCTGTCTATTTCCTCTATGTGCTATGCCCCTACTGCCATTTTGTGATGTAGTGCTTCACCTCATCCCCAAGATGCAACTGAAAAGCAAACAAAACAAAAACATTAAGCTTTCTCAGTAAAGTATGTTTTAATTACCTTTAAATTAACAAGGATCAATCACAAAAAGTGCCATGAACAGACATACAAGATATGAAACTGAATTCAAAATGCGCAGCATGGAAGATGAGGCATTCAGCTTGGTGCAAGCAAACAGATTTAACTTTTACATAACATTTCAGCATCTTCAACCATTTGGAATATTTCTCAAACTTCAGCATCAGAGCAGTTTTGCTGTGTAATTAAAACACAAAAGCTCCTAACAATGAATTATTTTAGTTTTTATCTCCAGACTTCATAATCATCATTTTCAGCCTTTTCTCTCCATCAAAACAAATGCAAATGACCTAAAATTGATCTGATAACTGAGCTCAGAAGGAGGGCATTCAGAAGAACAGATGGCCCTAATACCTAATACATTCAAATGGGAAGGAAACTACTGAAAAAACAAGTAGAGATGAGATGTGTTAACTAAAAAGAACCACTGAACTGTTGTTCCCAAGATGATCCAGGTCTCTGTGCCCTCAGTCAAAGAGTTCATCGAGGACGCTGACTGAGGTGCGTCGTGTGGAGGGCTGCAGAGACCAAAACAGTGAGAAAGGCTGAGCTTGCTAGGAATGTTGTCCTTAAAGCAGAAGTAAGTGATATATTTGTGTTAATATAAGTCTTAAATAGTTATATCTTCCGACAGCAATCACTTACATAGAGTGTTTGGTCTGAAACACGGGTCTGTCAGTCACTCTGCTCTGCTCTGAGCCGAGGAGAAAACATTTCTCTTATCCTACAGTTTTTATCCAATGAGGAGAGAGAACGGCATGCAGGGCTGTGTGTGCAGCCAAGGGACGCCGTGAATGTGGCGACGTAGGGACGAGGACTGTTATGGTGCGTTCAAGGCAGCCCGTAACTCGTGTTTTTCCGACCTGTGAAGTCGTACCAGTTCGATCTGGTACGAGTTCACGGGTTGGAAGTTACGAGTGGCCGTTATAGTGACTTTCACCGGTAAAACAGGTCGGAAAAACACGAGTGGGTTGCCTGGAACGCTACAAAGTCGTAAATCGTGACTTGAAGCTGTAATTTACGGTTTCAAAAGCCTGCCTGGAACGCAGCATTAGCGAAAACGACTGGATCGCTTACTTCTGCTTTAATCTTGATAGATAAAAAAAAATGTATGTCAAGCAAAGAAAACCCACACAAACTATATGAATAAACCACAAGAGACACTATGCCAACTTCACGTCTATACTTGATACCTACCTTAACATCAGAAATGGACAGATTCTGAATATGCTTTATTCATTATACTATGGTGGTTCAAGAGCTGCTGCTGCTCTACTGTACAATTAATGAATCCATAGTCAGCACAACAAATAGCAAGCATATAAAGGTATTTTCATAGGTACTGATTCGGTTGTAGCACAGCTGACCTGGTTTAAGACAGTGGCGCAGCAGGGTAATGCATGTTTCAGTGATAACAGATTTGAGAAAATGCACAAAAACACATGAAGGCAATCAAGTGATATATCATATTAAAATTACATACCGGGAGATAAATATAGGATTGAAAGGGGGCGCATTGGTATTATTCTTCTTTGCTCTTGCTTTATGCTGTTTTGTTTTTTTTTAAAGCAGAAGTAAGGGATCCGGTCGTTTTGGCTAACTTCTTGTCAACCGATGGAGTTAGCAGTCCCCGCCCTCGTCCCTATATACGTCACCACATTCACGCGCATCCCTTGGCTGCACACACAGAGAGGACCGCCCCTTTTTGCCGTTCTCTCTCCTCATTGGATAAAGGTTGTTAGGATACAAGGAAAGTTTTCTCCTCGGCTTACAGCAGAGCGACTGACAGACCCGTGTTTCGGACCAAACACTCTATACAAGTGATTGCAGTCGGAAGATATAACTATTTAAGACTTATATTAACACAAACATTCGCTTACTTCTGCTTTAAATGTTTTGTCTTTATGTAAAGCACATTGAGTTGCCTTGGTATGAAACACGTTATATAAATAAAGATGCCTTGCCTTGCTATTGGGGATAAGTACACCACATTAGTTAATTAGCTGTAAACAGTTTTTGTTTTACCAGTGTGTATGACGATTCATGCTCGGAGTCACTCTCATATTCCTCCACCTCAGCCTCCTCGTCTTCCACCTCAGCCTCCTCCTCCTCCTCTCTTTCTGAAATGTCATCCTCGATCAGAGACAACCTGTGGATCACACACACATTCTTGGCATGAGATGAGACACATGTTCACGTTTGCTGAATATTAAAAATATATATATATGTCATGTAATTGTTGATATCCATTTTTTTTTTTTAGATCAGCCTGACAAGGTGAGGTGGGAGCTCAGTTCTTGGTGATCCACACCGGAGCCACTCTGGCTGGAGTGCAGCTGGCGTCGTTTCATGGGCTTCACCTTTCGCATCTGGGGCCTGGAGAACAGCAGCAGGTTACAGTAAATGTCGGCAACCACACAGCGTCTGTCTCATGCTAATACAAATGCTAGCTGGCTGGTGAAATGTTCAAAGCCCGTTTTAAGCCCTCTGTTTATCTCTCCATGTACATCTACCTCATGTGTCTGCATCTATTCGAGCATGTGTTAAAACTGTAGTTGAGGAAAAATTTACTGTATATAACTTTTAATTCAATAGACAAAAAACTCCAAATCAAAAAAGTTTCTGCAGGTGCAACATGCCCAGTGAGATTATCCTTCGCCTCTAGTGGCCAGAGTGACCTGTTTTTGCCCAGTAACACTGCACAAGTCGTTCATTTAGGACAGAACAGAGAGTGGCTGGCTTCTGGCTGATAACACTGACAGAAGGTAATTGACCGTTGGCAATTTCCCGTATTTGGCAGGTGCCTGGTTGTAATTTCCATCCCCTGAAATAGAGATGGTAGATACTGCAGACGTGTTGATGATAAAACTCAATTTACCCGGAGGAGAACTCATCCTCAGACTCCGGCTCAGTTAAGCCGCTGCCAGTATCAGGCGCTGTTTCTGTGGGTTTCCTTGAGGCCATCTGTTTGGCTGGCTGTCTCTGGGCAGTGGAGGTGAGGGCTGGGGTGTCAGGGCTGCTCTGGAAAATGCTGCTGTCCAACAAGGATCCTCTGGCAGTGCTGGTTACTGAACCTGGAGGAGACAGAAGTCACTGCAGAACTGTGGCATCTTATTCACTGTACGGATTCTACAAACTCAACACAAATTGATAAATAAGATATAACTACTCATGTTGCACCTTTTTAAAACGTGACTGGTAGTCGTGTGTGTTGTAAAGTATTGTAAATTTCCCCACAAGAGGATTACCAAAGGATTATCTTATCTTATCCATAGCCACAGGGCTTTTGTGTGGCATGTGTGTCCATCTCACCGAGAGCAGTAGTGGTCTTCCTGCGTTTAGCTACAGGAGTCTTGTGTGAATCTCCTCCCTGCTCCTGCTCTCTGGCTCTGGTGGAGCTGCGAGACTCCAGGGAGCGCTGATACATTCTCACCGACGGCCTGGAGAGGGCAGCACTGGGACACTCTGACTTCAGCACAGCAGCCCTGGGAGGAGACGACCGACACCACCACAGAGGGATGAGGACAAAGACCAAGGAAACCTTTGTTCATGTTCAGTGGTTCAGTTTTTACAGGTTTCCTGAAATAACCGTAAATACCGGTAGATTTAATCCATTTCAACCACCAACACACAAACTGTTGTGGCATTTAATTAATTAATGCATTCATATAAACTGTTTATTACGGCCTATGTTTAATGAATTCACTACATCAACATTTTTATTCAACAGCTTTATATCACAGTTTAGAAAACGAATGCTTTAATTCTGCTTTTGTACTTGTGATACTAAGCTACATTTTCAAATACATTTATTTTGCTGTGTTTGTAAATATATTTGCATAAGGAAGACTATAAAATAAAAGTCCTTAAATCAGTTAAGTGATTTTCCTACATGTTATCGAAAGGGTGGAAATCACTAGTGTAGGAATAACTTAAACATTTAATGAATAAGATATCTACTAAAACATTGGTACTAGAATCAGCCCCCCCACACCTTCAACAATAAACATATTTGACCGTTTTAGTTCCTCACAGTTTGGTACTGTCCGGTTTCAGCAGCTTAAAACTGAACTCGCTGAGGATCTCCAGGAAGGTGACATTTGGGAGCTGCTCATTTCCCTCCTGTGACTCCAAAAATGCAAAATGCATACCGTCCCTAAGAGCAAACACAACACGAACAATGAATCTAACGTAAAAAACACAAAAAAAAACTCATTTATAATACACAACCAACTTCAAGAGTAAAAAACAACCTATGAGTGTGGCAGTTCATTATAAACTGTAAGTGGAAGTGTGTGTTGGAGGAGTCCCATCTGTCTCTTTTAATGAGTTACTGCTGCTTCAATGAGCCAAGAAACTACATTTAGTTTTACGAAAGTATAATAAATTCAAAACTGACGACCTGACACATCTGGTCTGTATGTGTTTGTCATTGACATGCGTTTCACTGACGTGTGCAGGGCCACCACTGGTTTACGGACACGATGAAGATCGATGCCAAAGCTCATGGCGAGCCTCTTGGCCAAGTCTCTAATCTCATCGAGATCCTCCCTGCTGTGGAGCTCCGTCAGCATCTCCGAGAACAGCTGAGTACACATCAACACAACTTCATGTAAACATCAACATGCAAAAATGTTCCTTTATATGTAAATGGCACACAATCGACATCACACCACCGTGATGGTATTTCTCAGATGGTGAAGAGAAAAAAAAAACACCGTCAGCTGTCACATGTTTGATCATCAAAAGATATAAAACAAAATAAAACTGTCAAAAGGGAAACAGCTGATGAAAAAACGTCTTGTATAATGCAGAATTAGTATTAGTATTATTATTACAATTTATGGCAACTTTCAAACAACAACTCCCCTGTAAAATGTCATGTATAAATTAAACCATCCCATTTCATTAAAAAAAATTCTCACACAGCCTATTTATTAACAGTGAAATTGTTATTTAGGTGTTAACAAGTGCGCACCTGCTGCAGGCTCAGACACACCATCTTGGCGCTCTGCACAGGACTGATGAGCTTGGTCTTGCTCAGAGTCTCTTTTATGATGTCACCAAAGTCTTTCAAGTACTGCAGCAAAACCGGAAAGGAGAAAAAAAAAAAACTGAGTTAAGATCATTAGTCCATTTAATTAACATCACAGGCTAAATGTCTAAAAATGTAAAAATAATTCCCGTCTGCGCTGTCGTCTGTGCTGCTTTTAGCCGCCGCTCCTCTGACTCATTCTTAGCACCTCGCTGGTTGTAAAACAGATTCTCTCACCCTCCTCCACTCTCTTCAACATCCTCTCCATTATTCATTTTCTCTGTTTAACAAACTTTGATTAACAACCTATTAATTCAGTGTCACTGCTATTATCAGTGTTACCATTTCTAAACTCGCTCATTTGACCGTTTTGCTTATACGTGCAGTGCACACAACTGTGACACATGGAGAGTGAATGAAAATCAATGTGTGCTCATAATGTATATGTACGCCTTCATCTCCATCCCACCTTGCTGTAGTGCTTGAGGACGTCGGTGGCGGCCGTGAGGTCCAGCACGCCGTAGATGACCAGCTTACAGTAGCCAGCCAGCTGGTTGCGCTTGCGCAGAAGAGTGATCTTCCTCTCCTCACCTTCGACTAAACAGGAGTGGAAAAATGGGAAGGTGGAGGAGGGAAGAGGAGAACAGACCAAGAGCAAGAGAAATGAAGGCAAGGGAGCCAGTGAAGACCAAACACATAAAAATAGAACATGTGATGGACAGACTCGTGTTTTGCTGCTTGGGAATCTGCAGTACAGTGTGAAATACTGGAAAAAAAAGATAAAAGACATAAAACACTACGTCCAATCGTCCATGGGCATAAACTGGAGCAGAGCCCCCCAGGAGAACTCATATACTGTTGAAACTGACACTATTCTGTGGAAGGAAGGGAAATAAAAACCTTGTCTGAACGTCACTACTGAAAATGACATCTGTAACCAAGTTGTCACTTTGTCAACACTGACTCAAAGTGCTTCTGGAAAACTACCATAACCCAGGCAAACATTTACTGGAGTGGGCGTTATTTCTTCAGTTGGTGTCGGGGTAACATTGAGTAAGACTGGACGATAAAAATGATCATGAAACAGACTTCCAATACAATGATGAGAAACTGTCAACTGATGATATTAAAGGTGCATCTCAAAAAATTAGAATATCATGGAAAAGTAAATTTATGTCAGTAATTCAATTCAAAAAGTGAAAATAATACATTATGTAGATCCATTACACACAGAATGAAACATTTCATGTCCTTATTTGTTTGATTTCTTTTAATTGTAATGATTATGGCTTTCATTTAGTGAAGACCTAAAATTCAGCATCTCAAATAATTTGAATATTACAAAAGGCCAATTTAAAAAAAAGCATTTTTAATATGGAAATGTTGGCCGTCTGAAAAGTATGTCAATAGATATGCATTCACTACCTGGTTGGGGCTATCTGACTTAAATTTCTGGAAACTGACTTTTCCATGATATTCTAATGTATTGAGATGCATCTTTATAACAACAATACATTTCCATGACTGATCAGTGGAATTGAATGAATATACAGTATATAACTATTTCAGTCAATATGAAAAAGACTGCGACAGTATTTCTGGCCCTACCATCAGGCTCGGGATCTTCAGAGAAGATGTAGTCCAGGAGGAACGCAGCCAACTCAGAGCGCAGGGAGTCAGAGGGGAGGTAGACCAGTGTCTGGAGGTCGGGCTGAGAGCGGACGGAGCCGACACCGTACAACAGCAGCAAGTCACACAGCAGCTCAAATGCCTGTGAACGCAAGGACACACAAATCTTAAAGAGACCTTACTGACTCTCAATATCAAAATACAGATGTGTAAAACCACCATCTGGAACATTAAACTATATGTGCTCTTATGGGTAGAGAGCTGCTGTATGAACAAGTGATAAATAAATAGATAAATGACACAATGGTGGAGTGATAGCAGCGTTACTATTGCAACCAGGCTCGTACCTGATCTCTGATCTCAGTCTGGTTCAGAGACAGACATGTCTGACAGACTCTGCAGAACGAACGCACCTCCTTCTTCAGTCGCTTCAGTTCTGCCTGGAACAGAAGGTGACGGAGGTATAGAGACATCTTGTCATTCTGTCAATGTGTACATTTTATATGTGTAGGGTAAGGATGAGGCGCAGTGTAGGTTACATTCATCCAACAGGCAGTATCAATCTAAATTCAGCTCCTCCTTACAAACATAGTAGCAAGCCGCATGAAATATTACTTTCACCACTGTTCAACAGATCGAAAGAGTGAAGAAAGTTAAAGATATAAAAGAGTCAGAGTCAGACACAACAAATCACAAAGAGAAAGAATAAGAAATGGTGGGAACCAGCAGGAAATGCATATCTGGGTGTCACTGCAGGTTTGGATACACACTAACAGATTGCTGTGTTAATTGCCTGCTGTCTGCTCAGCTGGTGTATTGTTGAACAACACAGACAACAAGAGTTTCACAAACAAGCAGGAAGGACACCGACATAGCTGCCATGAGCTGGCTGTGGTGTGACAGCAATCATGAAAGCATTACTCATGTAGGTTGGTGACTCACGCAGGTAGCCCGAGTGAAAATGTGTGAAAGACTGAGAGAAGGTCAAAGCAGATTCAAACAGCGAATGGAGACAAAACTTGAGCGGAGTTGTATGACGAGCACCTCGGCAGGTTTGGAGTTCATCACATTCACTTTGGCCCACATCAGGTGGAAGGCTGCACACCTCAGAGCCGACACCATCAGCTGAAATCATACAGAAATATATGATTTCTATAGCTCAAATTCCTTCAGTTGTACAATGTGGACTAGAGCTATATATATATACTGTATATATATATATATATTTATATATAAGGTGTCTCAACACGGCTGTGACACATTTAAACTTTATCAAGAAAAAAAAAAGATGTAGCTCCTGGATATCGTACAATTTTGTGATTAACTGTGCAACCCAGTGGCTTGTCACACTTGCATTCTTGATTATCACAGAAAACTCTCAGAGGTCTCAGGGGTTAGAGCCACTTAAGGCTGAAGCCTCTGTTTTCACAATGCACCACTCAAATATCATCATAAACCTCCTTGTCGAGCTCTCTGGACTCCATCCTGTTCTTCAGCAGTTCAAGACAGCAATCAAACAGCTTCCAGCTTGTCGGGTCTTTGGCACTGGAGAACCAACAGACACAAACTACATAACCTTTCTGCATAGAAATATATTGAATAGTCTGTACAAAGACTGTGTCTATCACAGGAACACACACTTACTTGCTCAAAGCAGAAATCCTTTTCAAAGCAGTGGCTGCACAGTATGTGTCATCCTCATCTGCAGTACCCTGTTACACAAACACACGTCACACACCGTAAACTCACCCAGTACATATCTATTTTTTTTATGTTTTAACATAAGAAACAACATATTCCTTAGAAAAAGACATGTTGGTTTCAAACATCTGTCCAGTCCATTCATTTTTTCCATGTTTTTTAATATATAGTTAAGAGTGCAGTGCATGTCTTCATGTAGAAAGATTATCAAACTGCTTACTTGATACTTTATGAACTGACATCAACATGGTAAATAGTTTTGAGACAAACAATTTGGAGTCGAGCAAAACCACAGAAACAATAATTCGTACTGTTGATGAAGCATTGATGCATGAACTGTCAGACTTCAGCCGCTAACTGTCTCTGTGTATATATGGACTTAAATTCGTGCCATATTTTCTTGTATGAAGACTTCACTGCCACGCTCACCCACCTGCAGCAGGTCATTTAAGTATGTGCTGAAGCACTCGGTCAGGCCGTCCAACAGCTGGCTGAACGCCAGGTGTGCGCGGGAGGAGAAGGTGTAAGAGTCAGAACAGAGAGCGCAGGCCAGGTGGGTGCAGGCGTCCAACACGGTGGCCTCAGTGTGCTTCTCCACAATGCCACACACCTGGGACAGCAGCAGGTCCAGATGCTGAAAGAAGGAGATGAAAGCAAAAAGAAGAAACCAAAAAGTAGAATATGTATTTCTTGGGAGAATTTCATTTAGTTTTTTTTTAGGTTTCAGTCACAAAGCAGCATCAACAAAAAAAAGGATAGTTGGAGGTTTTATTCAGGTGTATAAGAAAGACACTTACTGAAACACCTGACTCTCTTATATTGTGTCCTAAAGTCGCTTGATTGCCCACTTGTATTTTATTTACACGCCTGCTGTTGTCTATTGCCCCCCCGCCCCGCCCCGCTTTGCTCTCTGTGGGCTGAGGCAATCAGCAGCAGGCAAACTCATTACCTCAAAATCCCCACAGTCGCTGACCACCAGGTTGGTTTTGGTTCAGATTTGTTCTGTCTGACCTGGCAGTTTTTCAATTGTGTGTTTGTGTTCTGTTTATTTCCCCCAAAATGTGTTTTCAATAACCACTCCTCATTTATTGTTCCCTTTTGTTATTACACAATACAATGATGCCAAGTCATCAGACCAGATTTACTCTGAAACCCTAAATAGGACAGAAAATGTCTGAGCACCAGCTTCTATTTTTTCCCCTGTTGTTCTCATTTTTCTCCCTCGACATATTAGATTACTGTCTCAGCAATATACTTCAGAAAGAGAGCATATTAAAGTGTGTATAAGATCACATTATGAAAAGGGGCATGAAGCCTCAGAAGGAAGGAATTTCAATAATCTATTCAAGTAAAATGTTGTTGCTCTTCAACATCTCACGTCCTCCTCCTACCTTCTCCAGCCACTGGGCGCTGCTGTACATCTCCAGGTTGAAGTAGAGGGGAGCTTTGAGCAGGAGACTCACCTTCCCCGCATCTGCTGAGTACTGCAGGTCAGCGAGGGCGAGAGGACGAAGGGCATAAACTCAGTATTTCAAAATAAAACTAAAAATTACATAGATACATGACAGAGTAATGCGAGTGTGATTCTTAGCGTAATATATGGTACATCACTGAATTAACGCAGTATGACTTTTAAACATTTTTACCCCTTTTGTGTACACTATACTGGATTAAACAATGTGATATCAACTGTACCTTGGACAGTATCTGAGGCAGTAAAGGGATGAAATGAGTGGTGATACGTCTCTTGTCTTGCATCTGGATCTTCTTGTCCTTCATACTCAAAAGCTAATCACAATCAAACAGTCAAATATGTAAGGTTCATGACAGTTAAAGGGATAGTTCAACATTTTGGCAAATTGGCCCATTGCCATAATCCCTAGTCATAGCAGTAGGTTCGTTACCTTGTCGGTGCAAGCTATTTTTAGAACGGCAGAGCAGAGCCGCGAGCTGCTCAGAGCTATGCTACGGAGGCTCATGGATTTCTTGGTTTCCCTCATCAAGTTGTTGGATTGTGTATTTGATGAGTTTGATGAGGGAAACCAAGAAATCCCATGAGCCTCCGTAGCGTAGCTCTGAGCAGCTCACGGCGCTGCTCCGCCGATCTAAAAATAGCTTGAACCGACAATTAAAGGTAGCGAATCTACTGCTATGACTATAGGGATTATGGAAATGTTGAACTATCCCTTTAACACAGCTGCAAAAGGAAACCGTATATGTTTTTTTTTGTGAATTATGTGGTTGGATATTTTCAGGGAATCGTATTATTTCAAAGAGATCAATATACTGCACTAACAGATGTTGTTGGTCAAACATATTGGAAAACTGGGTTTTTCATTTTGAGTAACCCAAACATTCTCTGTAATAAAACAACTCTTTAATAAACCATCAAATAAAACAAAATGGGATCTAAACAAAATCAAGAATTAATCAGTGAAAACGCATATAAACTTGGCCAGAAAGTTTCATATTGCAGCTTTAGAAGAATGAGTTTTGCTGTGACAGCTGAGTAGTCAGGTAGAAACAAAGAATGATACTTCCCTCGCCCCCGAGCTCCTCTGTTGCATAAACCACAAAACTACAGAGGGTTATGTATTTGTGTCTGTGTGTGTCATCACCTTCTTGCCCTGAGTTCTCCCAACAGGTGGGGTTGCCTGTGCCGCCTGTCTGATGGCACACATCATCAGCTCTATGAGAGCCCCCTCCTCCTCATACATCAGACCTGACAACAGGGAGCAGAGCTGAGTGGGAGATAGTTGAGACAACAAAAAGCAGCGAGCAGAGACGGAGCAAGACGAGTTGGAGTTGGAAGATGGAGAAGACTTGATGGTTTTATTTGCCCTTGTGATGAAACATGAGATTTATATCTACTGTATTATCTGAGGCTGGGTTGTTAGCACTGAGTCCAGAGTCCGAACTGAGCTGTGAATGCTACTGAGACGGCTCATCATGTCTGCACGGTCCACGTTTGTATTTTTCTCACCAGAATCCTGCAGCAAGAACCCGGTCATAGTCTCCCAGTCTCTCAGCTCAGATCCTGCAGCGCCCCACAGACTGTCCATCAGGTACGCCCCGTGCTCATGAAACTGTCAAAGAGTGGACAAGTTGTTTCACCTCAGGTGTGCAGCATTAGTGCAGTATTATTAGCACTATTTATTTACTCCTTAATATAATGAATTAAGTATGGTTTTAACTATACTAATGCTTAACTTCCTTTGGCTTTTGCTGTGGTTTGAGGCATTTAATAGCGAACCCACGATAAACCATAGTTTGAAGAGTTCAGTGGTTCCCAACCTTTTTTGGCTTGTGACCCCATTTTGACATCACAAATTTCTGGCGACCCCGCGATTACGTGACTGCACGTGATTTGCAGCTGTCAATCAAGATGCGCCAGCTCAGATATTTTATTATGCTGCATTTTATTCGAGCTCGATTTTATTCGAGAAAGTAAAAGTATAGAATACAGTTGTTTAAGATTGTGTGTGGTGAATAATTAGTTAAAAATATATATTTTTATCAGTAAATAATCAATTATTAGACATTTCAGGCAACTCCATTTGAATTCCATGCGCCCCCTTGTGGGGTCCCAACCCCAAGGTTGAAAAACACTGACAATATATTGTCATGGATAGTCTACTATTCTTCATGAAAATTACCTGCAGGAAACATTGGTGAGAATCTATCTATCTATCTATCTATCTATCTATCTATCTATCTATCTATCTATCTATCTATCTATCTATCTATCTATCTATCTATCTATCTATCTATCTATCTATCTATCTATCTATCTATCTATCTATCTATCCATCTATCTACTAACATTACTGAATTTTAGTTCCATGCTAAAATATAGAAATGAAAGAAGTTGACGCAAATTATCTACATACACAAATTTGTCATACTATTCTAATTTCAAACAGAGGGGGAGACAGAGAGGAGGGGAAGACAGACTACCTCACTCTGGATGTAGAAGGAGATGAGGATTTGAAGGAAGGCTGCATTTCCACTTTGTTCATTCTCCTGGTCATCACTGGCAATCACACTTTTCAGCCTGACACACACACAAGCCAATACACAGAAAATAACTCAAACTGCTGAACTGACAGAAAAAACAAAAACAACCACATAGACACAATTTACACTACCTGTAAATGAAAAAGCTAAAGTACTGGTACTTTTATTGGTTTGTTTTATTTACAACATTATCACGCCACAGATCGCAGTGGAAAGTATCAAATAAAGGTGTCACACAAACAAAAAAGCACCTGGACAACATGAGAGAGAAATAATGTAGGGGGGGAGAGAGGGTGAAAGAATACTTGTTGTAGAGGAAGACGCCGGCTGCAGACGATAGACCTCGGTGAGATGCGTAAACCAGAGGATAGATGTGGGCGCACTCTTGTTCGGACAGGCCTTCCTCCGTTCCCCTGCATCGTGAACACAAACAGTCAAGATATGTAGTGTCACATTAAATACACAATGTGAAAACATCTCTATTACAAGCACTGGATCTATTCTAGTGATTTGTATTGGTATTTGACTGAAATTTTCTGGCATCGTATGATTTAAAAAAAAAAAAAACAATATGAATATTTTTTCATATAATTAAACAGAGAGCTTAAATAACCAGCAGTTGCAGTTCTTGAATTTCATTACCACACTGTCATCTCTCTTGTTTCACGATCTTGAGTCAGTCGTGTGAGATTTCAGCCAATGTGAGAAATCACAGCTTATGAATTATTAACAATCACGACAACGACTTTTACCACAGTTATGAGTAATTATTTCACCTCTGTTGTTTAGAGAGTAAACGACTGGTGCGCAACTCAAATGCGAACAACCAAACATATATACTATATTTGTCATTTTAGGAGAATTTTGTTTGGGTGAGTGAGAAGTTTCACTCTGGTGCTTTCAAAAGCAAAAGCTTCAGACCTTTAGACAAGCACTGCTCATATGAAAAAATGCATTCAAAGGCTAAAGACTAACTGAATACAGTGACATATTTAGTTAAGCTTCATATCTGCTACTCTGCATTTCAGCCTCATATATCTGTTCTGTAAATAACGTTTAAAAATATCTATGCAGAAAAGATGAAACAGCACTTGAACATTGCATTAGTTAAATTCACATTCATATTTGGCACGTCTTGATCTCTAGACTGAAATGCCTGCACTGTACAAAGCAGATAGTGGCACTGAGAAGCCACCAGAGACAGAGAAACCCCTCACTGTTGGATCAGCAGCAACAGATTGACCACTTCCACTGCCACGTCTGAGTCCTTGTCCAACACCATGCTGAGCATCCTCTCCTAAACAAACACACACAAACCCACAAACACACACAAATGTAAAACCATGCAAGCAGACAAACAGGCACAAATAGGACATTCTCAGACTTGCATAAATATACCCACCACCACAGACATATGTGCACGTGCACAAACCCAATGATTAGACACAAAGCCGTGGCATGAAAACCATTTATCTGCTGCAGCACATGTGGCTTAGGAGGGTTTTTTTGTGTGTTTGAGAGGAGCTTATTAACCATCAGTAACCAGCAGTAATTAACACAACCAGACAAAGGAGGGGAGCAGAAACAACACAACAAACAGGAATGGTGGAGGGAAAAAAAAAAAGGAAAGGAAATAAGGGGGAGGCGGCACAAAATACTGGCAAGGGAGACATAGGCAGGCAACAAAACAAAAACAATACAATAAACTGAAACAATAGATTAAAGAGAGATGCTGAGACAGACAGAAAGAAAGACAGACAGAGTGAAAAAGGAGGGAGAGAAAAGGAATTAAATGAGGTGTGAGCCCAATCCAGAGGGATGCCTCACTTTAAATCTGCTGGTGAAAAGCTCCAGGCGGCCAATGAATTCCTTCTCCTGGTACAGACCCTGCAGGGCACGCACACACTGCATGCGCACTGGACTTTGCTGAGGGGAAAGAAGTAGAGAACAGTAACACACTTTCTCTGACCTGCATACAGACTGATTCCCAAGTCTGCTCATGGGCGAACACTTTTCTTTGTGCAAGCGTGTGTGTGTGTGTGTGTGTCTGTGATCCTTCTTCTCGTGTCCATGTGCAGACGCTCTTCCGCTGTGTCTGGGATGAGAGGCTGTCAAAGCTTGTTACGAATGAAAATAAAATAGGAAGAGGCGCAGTCTGTGCTGCCCAATTCCCCGTGCACTCCAGTCCTTGTCACTGTGTTATTTTCAGTGCAGGCCTAAAGACAGCTGTAGACAAACTGGTACTACCACTGTCAGACATTTTATTACCGCAAAATAAACCAATGCCTTCACACTTCATTTTGTAATGTGTGTTTAATTGTCTGGTCCAGTGTGTGTGTGTGTAAAACCTTATCATGCAGGGTCCAGCCCAGGTATTTGAGACATCCATCATTCAGGAAGCCTTCAGGGTTGGTTTTCAGCCACATGCCCAACTCCTCAATGCACGCCACCCTGATGTCAGGCAGCCGATCCCGGTAGCGGTGCACAAACACGCCACGAAAGGTGCCGTTCATCATGGAGTTGAGCTCCTCTCTTTTCTCTTGCAGCTAGAGACAGACGCATGAAACAAATGCATATAGACATGTACAAGCAAGACTGGTGAATAAAACAGGAGCCTAGTCACTCAGGCACCTGTCTAAGTGTTTTATCTGTTTTTGTTTTTTTTCCACTGTATATAAAGTCTGTGGCTCAGCAGGTAATCACCCATTACTGCTTTGAGGACCAATCATCAGTCTATAGAGATACTATTGTGACAGATAACACTGTGGACAGACGTAATGCTGCCTTATCAGTTTCAATAATAATACTTAAGAGTATGCACAGCTGTTGTTGATATAAAAACACCTGGGCTTATTTTATTAGTTTAAAAAAATTACATTATAATACAGCTAGTGAGAAATGTTAGTCCAATGTGCATGTTGCCAAGGACCAGACAAGTGTATTTCTGTTTTTATTCCTGTTAACAAAATATTTGTCCAATGAAAATAAACTTCCAAGATTTTCCTCTAAGGGTAAAAGTCAAATTAATGTCCTGACCTGCTTGTTTATGAAAGAGCGACTGTGTCTGCAAACATGCCAGCGTGTTGGTGTGTATATGTGTCACCTCACTGATAGTGGCCTGCAGCTCCTCCAGTCTGTCAGTGGCTCTGTCATGCGCCCTCTTGCTGTTCTCCACGTCGTATAACCGCTTGGTGGTCGTCAGCTGAACAGACACGGTCACAGCTACCGCCACCAGACCAGTCATCAGCTTCATGGCTAGATGGAAAAAGAAAACAGAGGTTAACAAGGTCAGTCTGGGAGGTTTGACTGAAACGGGGTAACTATTTCTACTTTATTGAAGTAGATAAAAAACTAAATTAATCCTTAATCAACAATGAAAACCTTCATCTCCTGCCCTTTGAAGTCACATCCAAAATTATTTTCAATTTAGAAGCATGTAGTATCAAAGAGGTAAATTCAAAGTCCATGTTTATTGAGTAGGTTATTCAGTATGTGTCGTGTACTGTGAGTCATACAGTTTAATTTCCATACGACTGGTGACTGAAGTCTTCTTACCAACACCATAGGAAAAACATTTTTAACAGTAAAGTCAGGTACAAATCTTTCATGGATAAGCTGTTGATTTTTATTTAGTGATTTAGTTGTAGAAAAAAAAGGGGTTCAGTAAGTTACACGGTTAAGCAGGGGTGCAAAAGAAAACAGTAAGAATCTGTTTTCTACAGTAAGAAACAAGCTGAACAGGAGAGGTTTATATTCTGGAAACACAAAAGAACTTGTCAAATAGATGTCAGCTGAATGGAGCAATTTGCCTGCAGAATAATACCTTTTCTATTCTTATACACCTGTATTGTACCTATATGCTGCCTGCCTCATACAGTACATGCTTACCAAGCAGGGTGCTGGTGTGTCTGAAGGCTCGGACCTGGGAGTCGGACAGGCCGGTGAGCATGGCCAGCAGGGAGGGGAAGAGGTACTCATCATAAATGAGGCTGTTCTGACAGGAGCGCACCAGAACCTTAGCAAACTCGCACAAGCCGGCTCTGAAACGCCTCTGCTGGGGGCCGGGGGCCGACAGAGGGTAGTTCACTGAATCCTGGAGGAAGGAAAGGAAACAAAGGAAATAGTAGAAACTGACACCGTGCTTGGTATAATACTGTAGTTATTTGAGGCAGGCATCTGCTCTGCTAATGACGATTGTGTCGGCTGCAAAAGTGATTAACTCATTAATGTGTCCATTTATCTGTATTAAGAGTTTAATTAGTGTGTTCCATCATACTGTACTGCATCCTTCAGATCATAATCTCACGGGATATGGAGGTCATTTGGATTTCGCAACTAATTCCAGCAGGATTATCCATGCTGAGAAGGGATGGCAAAGACTTTGGACTAAATTCAATTGCTGATTCATAAGAAAAGTCTTAAATTTTAGGATGTATATATCTGAACCAGTGCCTTTCTTGTCTCACCTCACTGAACTCTTTAGTTAAAGTGCTGATGATCTCAGCGTTCTGCATGCTGTGCAACATTTCTCTCGTGACCACACCTGCACAGAAAAAATAAAAGGTTAACACCATAATCCACATTAGGATTTACAATGAAAAAAAGAGCAGTATCGGGTTAATGCTTCTTCTTTTACTTGAAATTAAATACATGATATGGTTTTATTTTCATTGCACCTTCAGAAAATATTGATGTTGTGTCAATAGACGGAGGATTAGCACTACACACTGCATCGTTAGAACACCAGGAATCAATAGTAGACTGCTGATCATTGCCTGGGCTGAAATTGAAAAGATAATCTGTTCAACTTTGACCCACACCCCCAACCTCTCATCTCCTGGCCTCCCTTCTTGACCTCTGACCTTTGCATCCGCAGGACTGAACAATGAAGTTGATGAGCGCCAGCAGCCCCACCTCTCGGTTTCGCTTGTAGCTGTCCAGCCACTCGTCCACCACCACCTTAAGATCGACAGAGAGACGAAAATGTCACACTCATCAATACGATAATATATCATTTCAATAACATATTGAGTTCAGCTTTCACCTTTATTTCGACCGGTGGTGTTTTCTGTTTTAATTTGTGACATTATGTGAGCGTGTATTCCCCATCTTTTTCTTCCCCCTTATATTTTCTGTCCGCTCCATTTTTAGTCACCAACTCCTTTGCATAATCATTTTTGTCAAGCGTAGCACCATTATACACACAAAGACCCTCCTTCAGAGCATCTGTTGTGTTGATAATAATAACAGCGTAAAATGGAAATCCAGAAAATGCAATGTAGAAAACGTGGCTGGTGAAGGTGAAGCCACAAGCTGACAAACCATTAAGAAGCGGTTCAATTTATTTTGCTATTAGCAGACTTATTCAACACGCTGTATGAGTTCAGGCCTTCACCTAGAATCGCCACCTGCATGGTGTGGCTGCTGTATTCTGGTGTGACAGACTCTTTTTATTACCAATCACCACAGTTTTTTTGTCTTTCTATTGTTACATGGTTCCTTTTTTCTGGTCTTAACCCAGTAGAGACTGGGGCATAGGACAACAATAGCTGGGAAGGACGCATGCTGTCAATCATTGACTACACTACTCCTTCCTTTTTTGCGTATCAAAGGCAATTCTGTAGGGTCACATCAGTCAGCCACACTGACAGCACGTGATAATCTCTCTCGTGGCCAGCTTGTTTTCCCCTATTCATTACACAAACCTCCTTCGGTACCTCCCTCCCTTCATGTGTTTATCTCTACAAACCATTTCCCCCTTCCCTCCATGTCTTCAGCAGAGAGACTGCTGCTCACCACCATGGCACTCTTTCCAGAGCGGACTGCATCATATAAATCCTCCGCACTGATGGCCTGGTTCCCCTCATCCACTCTTCTGACAGATCGGGGAGAGACCTGCTTGGATGTCCCCCGGGACGGCTGCTGCTGCTGCTGCTGCTGGGAGGGGTCTGGAGGAGAAGGGCTGGGGCTGCTGCTGGGGTTGGATGTCGCCCTCAATGCAGCTTTACGCCTGGGTCTCTTGGGTGGCTTGAGATGAAAGAGAGTTGGAGGGGCGGCTCAGCGGGGGATTTAAAGTGAATTGATGTAGTCAACTGAATTAGCGGTAGCAGTAACAGCAATATAAGATGTGAGCTTTACGCAAACGACTATCTCAGTGTTGCATGAGTCCAGTTAAGTGTTTTTGATCGTTATTTAATTACCATAAAAATACAAAAGGTTTGACAAAACCATAAGTTACTCTGATCTAAAAAAGAAAAGAAAAAAGAAGGAACTCGTGAAACTAAATAGGATAATACACCTGAGGTCTAGGAAGAGGCTGTTTCCTCCGCTTCGTGGGTTTTACTGTGGCCTCATAATCGCTGCCAGAGTCCTGGAAATCTTCCAGTTCCTCAAGACTAATTGACAAGGAAGAAGACCAAATCAATAAAAGTTCAAGCATCACTAAATCAGTCAAACATCCAGTCTCTGAGGCTCAGGTAGTTAGGGAGAGGCACCGGTTTTATTGACAGAAGAGAATCGTTTAAAAATGGAGGCATCCAGATATTAATTTGTTTATCACTGGGTATTGTTTCTGTGCAGCTTTACTTTTGACCACTGTAGATGGGTAACTTATGCTGCTAATGTTGTATGAACACCTGCAATCCAAAATGTGCAATCTATGACATGTCCTTGTTGAACTTTAGAAACACATTATTTTAATGCAGTTCATTTATGCACACAATTTTGAATGATCAATAATAAATGCCATGTTCAATATGTTCAACCACCGTGAATTAACATTTTAATCTAACATTGAAGTCTGAAGAGTCATGCTAAAAAAAAAATCAAGATGGCCTCTTAACTTTATATGATTAACTTCGTAGGATTTGACTAACTTTACCTGTCGATAAAGTCTCCAGTAGCCATTTTCTGGGCGAAGAGGCTCCAGTGACAGCTGCTTATAATCGATTATCTGCTCTTCGCCAATTCATGTTCAGGAGAAACAGAGGGAGGAAATGTAGTTAGTTAGCTACAAGAGCTAACGTTAATGTAAGTTGGCTATCACCTCAAATAAATCCACAGCTTCTGCTACTCTATTTTAAACTTTAATTCATAGTTCATAGTTACTCGACGAGCAGAAACATTACATTATGGATTTGTTGACATAAAAACACAAACAAACATGACCAAATTAGCATAGCATTAGCATACGATCCCTAGAACAAAATTACTTATAAGCTAACGTTAACCGTATCCGTTGGGGCTACATCAAAGAAAGTAATAATTAATTGTGCCCGGTCACGTATTTACATAATTTTACCACCTTATAGCACAGTTACTGGTTGGTATCGTTCCTTTCTTGATAAGTTTTGTCGATTTAGCGTTATTTTTTTAAATTATTTTTTTTCTCCCTCGTCACTGTCGACGACGAGTCGGCGTTACGGCGCGGAAAAGTATTGCGCAGTTTTCTTGGATGCTGATTGGCCGGCCCCCTCGTCAAGTCAGAAGCTGATTGGTCCATCCAGAGAATCACTTGATTATCATTGGTGCTTCACGATACATATTTAAACTACTCCTAAATAGGGCACAAGTGTGAGATATGTAATTGCCAGGGTAGGGCCACGGACGGTATGGACATTTCTTCTATACATTTCTCTATCTACTGTCTGTCATATATATAATAGGCTACTGTATCAGTGTGTAATCTCTGTGTCTGTCTGCTCTGTGTCTGTCTGTCCAGTTTTTAGGACCCTGAGGTGTTTGGCTGAGCTGCTCCCCGCCCCGCCACAGCAGGCTCCTCTCCTCTCTCTCCTCTGTCGGCCCTCGGCACGGTCCATTGTTCTGTGTTTGATGGGCTCTCTGACCGAAGTCAAACCAGCCAGGGTGAAGCACACTACTTCTGGTCCGATACTTCAAAATAAAACAGCTATTGCCCTTTCTTCACAATACCCATTAGCAATGAAAGACATGCAGAACAACTACTGTATATAGCCTAGTTATGTATTGAATGGTTATTATTTGGGTAGCCAAATAATACATCCTAGTTATGTATTGATGATTATTATTTGGGTAGTGCCCATCCATCTGTAGTCATTTTGTGCCTTTTTGTCGATTTCTGGGTCTCTTTTGATATCTGATTGACTTACTAAACAAGAAAGTTATTTCAAACTGGAGCCCCTCTATAGCTACCCATTGACCCTCTGCAGGCCTGTAGGCCATTCAGTAATCCATCAATGCACAGGATAATCCCTCAATAGGATTAAACCTGATTTATGTAAATAAATCTGTCCATTTTATGCATTTCATATACAGTATGAGAATGATGCAAACTAACTTTAATGGGGGCTTTATCTGAAAGTTGTTCATCTAGAAAATGAAATGACAGGGGATTACCTTAAATGTTTTTTTTTTTTTTTAAACTATAAGAGTAGGGGAAAACTTGGAAAACACACAGGATTAAGGCTGATTTACCTATTGAAATATACTGTATATTGTATTAACTACAAATTGAGCACACACCTTTTAAAATTCATTTTTGACAATTTCTTCTACCTTGTCAGATATGGCTTCAACTTGGCTTTTCCCCAAACTATCTCTGGTTTTATTTTGAAACGAACCGAGTTTCAGGTGTTTCCGGTCTAACTCCCGCGAGTTTGACAGTTTGTTGAAGATGCTGAGGAGGATCGGGAGTGCCCCACTCACTCACACTCACCCGTTTCACTTTACGCACAACAGCGGATCTCCAAAGCCGGACGGACAAATTAACTGGACTCGCTGGATGGAAACGGGTGTGGGTGTTGTGTGATGTACAGAACCCAGCCTGGATGTGTCCGTTCATTGCACTTACCGAGGAAATAATGACCGTTTTTAAAGACTGACGGATCTGGGACACCTACCTACTCTCTTTTACTTTTGCGTCCAATCCAAACCAGCCATCCATCCATTCATTCAATCATTTATAAGCTGCTGCTGCACCCTGTTTGTAGACTGTATAAACCCCCATCCCCTCCTCTGGTGTGTGTTTGTCTCTGAGTCCTGCGGTGAGGAGGATGGATACCCGGATATCTTTGCCCAGGTGCCCGCTGCTGGTGCTGCTCTGCGCGGTGGCTGCGCTGTCGGGGATCCGGAGCCCCGTGGCTGCTGCGGGGAGGAGCTGCGCCGACAGCCGGCAGGTGTACGCGGAGAAGGGGTACGGCACAGACACCGCTCCGCTGACTCAAATCTCCGGTAAGAAGACTCTGCACCCCAAGTCCGCGGTTGGGACAAAAACACACTAGACTAGTTTTTGTGACTCAGTTTTTTTTAAGCAATTTAAGTCAAGTTTACATCAAAATATAGGCTACTATGCATGTCGCAGCAGAGGTGTGGGCGCATGCTCTAGTTTGTCTGGACATGGATGGACCATACATGCACCATACATTCTCTGGCCAGCACCACAAAGCATTATAGTGATATTATAACTATATTTAAGCAGAAAAAAAGCCTCGGACACTCCACCAAAGTGATTTTAGAAAGTGCAGGGTGGCTCAAAACTCACTAAGCACCAGAGACACGCTGTAGGAATATCATGGTGAGTTTTCCTCCAGAGAAACGATGCAGGGTGGTTTAAAACAAATTACACCCGCCCCCTCCTCCCCTCTGTGCTGTTTAAATAGGATGATTAATGGGATGAGCAAATTGCCAACACCGGTGCAACAAAGAACCTCGCCCCTAATTAGTCTTTGCCTACTGGCCCACTGCTAAATCCCTGTATATACCCATAGGCTCTGCTCACTGGTGATAATCTTATCTGCCGAATGAAAAGATATAATGTGGATTACAAACAGTTGGATTTTGGATATTTTGAAGTTGTGCTGAGGGGATGTGGGGGTGGGATGGATGAGAGGAGAGGAGGAGACAGTAGAGTACACTGTAGGCGGAAAATTTGTTAAAATATGAATGTCTGACCATGTGAGCAAATGATGGAGTCACTTGAGTGGCTGGAGATGTAACCTACTTCTGGGAGGTTTAGCATGTAAAAGGCAACGGTGCTGTGTGTCTATGTGTGTGCACGTATGTGTGTGTGTGTGTGTGTGTGTGTTCAGGCCTGGCACTTTCACTATAAAGACTAATATTTATGAGTCAAATGTATGTTAATTCAGATAATTTACTCTGAGGCAATTCAGCTGTGTGTGTGTGAGTGAGAAAACTGCAATATTGATTGATTTTCTGTGTGTGTGTGTGTGTGTGTGTGTGTGTGTGTGTGTGTGTGTGTGTGTGTGTGTGTGTGTGTGTGTTGGGCTATCACTGCCTGAGTCTTGGCTCACTGTCCCGTGGGCCAGGGGAGCAGATGGCTGGGAGAGCAAAGGATGAAGCGAGGCAGTTTAGAAATGGAAATAGAGGGATGAGAGAGGGCTAATAGTGAGACACACAGAGAGAACAAAAGAGACAGTGAGGAACATCAGCGAGGGTGGAGTTGGGACTGAGACTTTCCACTGCATTAATTGCCATAATATTCGTGCTGGATGTAAAACATTTTAGAGACAAAGAATTTTAAACCTGTACCACATTTTGAATGCTCTGTGCTATTTCCCCCTCCTGGTTGTCATTTGCATTTCATTACCTCTGACATATCAAAGACCCAACCTGAGCAGACAAAGAAAGACAGATTGAAGCTGAATAATTCATGCAGGGAAATTACAATTTTCTATCAAAAGCTTATCTTTGGTGAGATTTCCCTATGGTCACAAAAAAGACTGATAAGTGGAGGAATTGACTCTTTCACTAGAAACATCTGTTTAGATCTGGGAATGAACCCACTGACATAATGGAGAGCAGGTCTCTGTTATTGTTCAGGTATCAATAATGAACTTATGTGTTGCATTACAGCACCATTTAATATGGAAACAGCACCAAGTGTTTTCATGCAATTTCACTGTCGAACAATATATCATTATATATTATGGTTAAACCAAAATAACCAAATGTATCCACGTAATAAATCCCAGTTTGTGTTCAGCCCTGACCTTTCTTTCTCTGCTGGCCTGGTTTTATTTTTCCAGGTGAGCACCTGCGGCTCTGTCCTCAGGACTACACCTGCTGCTCCAGTCAGATGGAGGAGACGCTGGCCCTGCAGAGCGATCGGGACTTCCTCAGAGCCGTCGAAGACAACAGCCAGTTCCTCTTGACCACTTTCACCCAGAGACACCGCAGATTTGATGGTGAGAATTGTGTCCAGTTATTATATTTAATGGGATCATAACCTCCTCTCCTCTTCCTCTTGAAGCCACATGATAGAAGGAAACTGCACTCAGCTTGTCTGCACCTCTCCCTCCCGCTATCGCCCAAGTTTCTGCAGCCATGAGTGACAGCTGATTAAAAAACTTATTTAAGATCTCGCACTGCACAGTTTCTCTCAGATGGTCAGATATCTGTGCAACAAAATTGACTTTGGCAGCTAAAAGCGCTGCACTGCATACATATTGCAGAGATCCTAGTATGATTCATATCTGTTTAATCAATTGCATGAGAACTGCTGACATTAAAGGAATATTCCAGACTGCAACAGCTTTTTTTTTTTTTTTACAGTTTCATGCAGCGTGGGGACTCACAAGGGACGGATAACAAAAATTAGGGTCACAGTGAAAGCAGCAGAGGCTGAGATATCCTAACACTAGTTCCCTAAACTGCTGAAGCACTGCATCCTACATTTCCTATGCCACTTAATTACGTCTTTATTTAGACCTTTCCTTCCCACATTTTATATTCTCCACACCTCCAGTTTTTTGTAATCACAGGCTTTGTTAAAAACGTGTAGCCCTGAAGCTGAGATAATCCTGATGACCTCACTATGACACAGTCAGGTTTTTTTTTGACTGGCCATCACAGTAAGTATCTCCATAGACGGTGAACTCACCTTAATGTGTAAAATAAGTGGAGAGCTCCTTTAAGCAATTGTCAGAGTGGGTGCTTCGAGCACTAATTTAATCCACATTGTCTCACTCTGTGTATGTGTATGGCTGCAGGTCTGTAGCAGCCACATCACAGAGCTGAATGTACACTTCCTCCTCCTACCTGCTGTGGACTGCTAAGACCTTTTTTTCCCTCCTCATCCTTTTATATAATGCATGTGATGAATCATTTAAAAGCGCCGAAGGAGTGGGAGACTGCATATGAGCCTATAAGATGGATTTAAATAAAGTACATGTTGTTATACTCATTTACCGGAGTGTGCAATCTGATGTAACTGTCCCTGTGAGCTGTTAATCTGAGAGGGGAGGGGGGATAGATGGTGACTGAGTGCTTACATAGAAACCTGGCTGAGATAAGATGAGAAGGTGGGTGAAAGACTCATATCAAATCTGCCTTTTCTGTCTCTTTTCTCTACAGAGTTCTTCAGAGAGCTCATAGACCTGTCAGAGAAGTCCATGAACCAGATGTTCACAAAGACCTACGGTCGTCTCTTCACCCAGAACGCACACGTCTTCCAGGAGCTGTTTGTGGAGCTGCGCAGATATTATTCTGGTTAGTTCACTGGCCTAATCCACCTCAGGCCCAGAAGAGCCTTAAATTATTAGGTTTTGGTTTTGGGTTGGATTTGCTGCATAAATCATAAAATTAGGGGCATCCTGGTTGTTTTGTGGTTTATACTGTGCAATTTCTAGTGTCCACATTACCAGAAGTGGTTCCTCTTTTTTACATGTCCTCAATTCACTTCTCTCTTCTGCTCTCTTGCCATATTTTCCATCCATCTTCACTCTGAAACGTCAAATTGTGAAAACAACGAAACAAGGACATTTAAGTTAAATAATGGACAGTATGTTTACCTCAAGTTAATTAACTCAAACCAAACACACTCTGAATTATTATGATGGAATAAACATCCTCTATATTGCATCAACCAACTTCTTTTTTTTTTTTTTTTACTCCTGTGCTGCACTACATGAATCTGAACGAATAAATGTACACACACATTTTTAAAGATCTGATCACAGATCTGGTCACAGATACAGCTGTGATGATTCCTAGTTGCATTGTCAGTATAGGAGAACTGAAATGCTGAAATGCCAAACTGGAGAAACCTGGAATCCCACGGACGCCAGACTGTTTCTATTTCTGCTCCGGATCGCTCTGTTTTGGCAATGACAGCCGCTCGCTGGCAAGTCTTATGTGCAGGCTGTTGCTGCTTAGTCAACCTGTCTTTGTCTGCCAAACAGCATGGACGGCTAATTTGAGGCTGTATAGTAGACTACAGATTGGAGAATCGCATATTCAGGATCTGTCTACCAGTTGTTAAATGTACAGACGGACAAACAACAAAGCACATTTACAAGAGGAAAAAAAATAATGCAACTATAAAGACTTATTATTGTTATCATTGTTACATTGTGTCGTTTTTAATCAAAATAGCATAAACTGACAAAGCAGTGACTAGATAAGGACTGACTTTTTAGTTTTAGCTTTAACTTGGTGTTCTCATATGTGGTTTAGATGAAAAGTCCTGTACATCCACTCTGCTGAAATGCCAGACCTAATAAGATTTTATAGTTATTGTTGCTCACAGTTGCTCTTTTGTCCACAGGGGGCAGCGTAAGCCTGGCGGAGGTTCTGTCAGACTTCTGGTCCAGACTGGTGGAGCGGGTCTTCTCTCTGGTCAACCCCCAGTATCAGTTCAGCGAGGACTACCTGGAGTGTGTCAGCAAACATGCTGAACAGCTGCAGCCGTTTGGAGATGTGCCCCGCAAACTGCGCGTACAAGTTCGTATTCATCTGAAGAAATAGCAACAGCATTGATGTAGACACATTCGAAAAAAACCCATTACCTCAGTATAACCTTCCAGTAGAGCTGAACTTCCATTGACATTGAAGTGTGACTGATCTTTACTCTGTTCTCTGTGGTTTCACATTCAGGTGTCCAGGGCTTTCATTGCTGCCAGAGCACTGTCGCAAGGTTTGGCTACTGGTCGGGATATTGTTAACAAAGCAACAAAGGTAACTGGTTCTATTCAGTGTGTATGTTTTTTTTCTGCACTACATCAGAGCTACATTGTACTCACATTAATAGGTTCAATCCAGAATGACATTTTTGTGTAAATGAAATACATAAATTCAGTTTTTCTAAATCAAAAATGATGCTGCAACAGTGTGTAATAATGTTCATTTTTAATTAGAGAACACTTAAAAAAGATTTTTTTTTTTTTGTGCCTAAAATCTCAAATTGAACCTTGAGAGCAAAAAAAAAAAAAAAGTGGAAAAAAGAGAAAGCTGCACATTTTATTAAATTTTGAAATGAAGTCCCCTTCTGCAGTATGGTAATATTCATAATGTTGTGCTCTGTTATTTATTCCCTGTGCTGTAACGCCCACTGCTTTGTGTTTCAGCTGACTGCAGACTCAGAGTGTGTGCGTGGCCTGATGCGTCAGTGGTACTGCCCGCTGTGTCGGGGCATGCCCTCCCTGCGGCCCTGCCACTCCCTGTGCCTTAACGTGATGAAGGGCTGCTTAGCCAATCAGGCCGACCTGGACACCGAATGGAACAATTTCATTGGTGGGTGAGAGTAGGATGAATATATTTGATACAATAGTATGTTTTAAATTTAGATTTAGAGACAGGTGGATGACATTTCTTTTGGTATCAGGTATATTATGTTCTTCAAAGTGCCCCGGTGCTTTTGCTTTCATTGATTTTTAGATCCTTAAGAGAAAAGATGTTATGACCTAAATGACAATTAACTGCACTCTGAATTATTATCATTATTAAATTGAGCATACCTAAAAGTAGAATCCTTTTATTGCTCCACTGTCACTCATTTACTTTCCACTTCCTTTTCCCCTAATGAATTCCTCCTCCATTAATCATTCATGCTTCTCTGCTCCTTCTCAATTGATCTGTCTTCCTGTGTTTCCTTTCCCCTTTCATCAAACCCACACATTCCCTGCATTTTCTTTCTTTTCATGTGCACTTCTTCCGCACACCTTTCATCGCTCCATCCATGTCTCCTGCACTCCAACCCATTTTACCTTCATGCACTCCTCTCTCCAACCACCATCCCTTTCTCCCTCTCTCTGCATAAAATGTTGGCTTGCTTCCTGATCTCCCTGAACGCCCCATAAACAGATGTTAATCAAATCTCTTCAGCTGGTGCACCAGTGAGTGATTCCAGACACAGGGAACCATTGTCTCGATGTTTATCAGGTTCTACAGAGCGCCACCAACAGAGTTTTCTTTCGCTTGTATAACCCTGACAGTGAGGAGTTGGATGAATGTGGTCGTAGCAGGGTTCATCACCCTGCCGTCTCTATTTCTGTCTCCTCCTCGCGCCTCTTTCAGATGCGCTGTACCAGGTTTCAGAGAAGTTGGAGGGCCCATTCAATATGGAGCTTGCAGCCGACTCCATCTCTGTGAAAGTGTCAGAGGCCATCATGCACATGCAGGAAAACAGTGTCACCATCTCCACGAAGGTAAGAACCAGGGCACAAGCAGAAGGGAAAAATTGCTTTCCTTGAATTTTCAATTTGGCTGTAGAAATAGAAAGTCAATAGAAAGTCTTGTATTTACTGAACCTTTTGTGCCTGCCTGAAAATCATCATCCAGCGTTTTCAAAATACCACTCTTGCAAATCAAAGCTATTTTGATTATTGTTTAATTCTGATTTTAATCTTCTTAATGAGATAACACGCAGTGTAAAAAACCAAAAAAAAAGTAAGGAATTATACACGAGGCGCACGACAGCCTGACGGTATGATTAAAACATGGCAGCCATCCCAGGAGCTAATCCACCAGAGAGACGCACACACAACATCTCGATGGAAACAGAGAAGCTCTGGTTTTGTGGCGGTTGTGCTGTAATAAACGGGATCTCTCTCTTTTACAGCTCAGCATTCTGTGTTTGCTTGTTTTTTATTAACGGAGAAAGATTCTTGAAGCCTGTAGAGAATCCTTTTATATATGTTGCTAGTTTCAGTTCACATCAGTTTATTTCTTAGGGTAGACACTGACTCATAGAGCTCCTCTCCCAGCTTTCATTTACCACTATCACAGTAACATTAAATTAAAGTCAGGCCCTTGAGCAACAACTTCTTTGCAGACTCGAGAAGATGTCAGGATCATCTGACGCTGGATATTTTATTATATTGTTACATAACAGGGAAGAATTCATTATTAAAGTCAAGGTGGATTGTAAAAATGCTCTTGTAACACCGCTGTTCACACTGGTGTTGCTTTTGCTCTTTTGTTTACCTCAGGTGTTCCAGGGCTGTGGAAATCCCAGGCCTACTCCAGGACGGTCTAAACGCTCTCCGAAAGAGTCGGGGGGAAACAGGAGGCCTTTCCGCACCTACAGCCCCGAGGAGAAACCCACCACTGCTGCAGGAACCAACCTGGATCGTCTGGTGAGGAAGACGCATGCACAGACTTAGCAAGATTGAGTAACTACCCTAAAAAAGACATAAAACCAACACAACATTGGAATATAATTGCTTTTTAAAGTTGTTGTGTTGACTTTGTATGTGTCTATTTGTACATCCATTTAATACAGACCAATGTTAGCATTGATCCAAAGCTTTCTGGCCCTGTGGCAAAGTTAAGTTCAATATGCACTTCTCTCCTCTCCAATTTAACTCCAAAGGGAAATATCTGGCTCTTCAGCAGCTACAGTGGGTTCAGAAAGTATCCAGACCTTTTCTTTTCTAAAGGCTCCCTCGGCAGCAATTACAGTTCACAGCAGACGTCTGAGTACTTTTGTAAATGAGACAAATAAGTTATATAAAATAAAAGATTGAGTGGGTTATTGAGAATTGATTGATGTGCAAAGTCGTTTTTATCCATTTATAATTAACTCTGCAACACAGAGTGTGTCAGGATTTTCTGATGTAAATGAGCTAGAGCAAGTTCATCACAGCTGATGTGTCTGGAAACAAGGCGGATTATAGAAAAACCAAAAGAATTAAAGCGTGGGCAAGAAAACCAAACAACAGCGAACTTCAAACATCTGTACATCTGTAGTCAGGTGATGATTATCTGGTGGTTTGTTCCTGCACACACGATTATCTGTGAATTTGTCTTTAGCGACTTTACAAGAAAAAAAACTGACTGTTGCAGTTAAAATTTTCTAGAAGAAAGTAGTAGAAATGTTTTGATTTTGTTCAGGTCAAATTTCTCAGTTGAGTGTGATTTAACTGTTGAACTGTTGAACCTGTAAATAATAATATGAGATGTATTTGTATTGTGCCTGCATTAGTATTCAGTCAGTGCACTGAGAGTAAAATAAGCCTGATACAAGCAGCTAATAATACAGAGAGCCCAGACAGCATCGATGTGACCACACAGTGATCTGGGCAAGACAGAAGCACGAGAATATAAATAAAACCAAGTGCAGAGGAGAGAGGGGAGGGACGGCAGTTATTTACTGTATATCAATTTATACAACATAAAAGACATTTGGTTTAAGACCTGCCCCAGAGGCAGTGTCAGGTCAAGTTTTCTGACTTTGTCCAACGTCAGCACTGCGGCTTCCATATGCTTCCCTCGGCCAGCCATACCAAACAAGGAGACTTTAAAACCAGGTCTGACTCATAAGCAGTTTTCTTTCCGCCTCCGCGCAGGTTACCGAGCTGAAGGAGCGACTGCGGCCTATGCGGGGCTTCTGGGTGTCCCTCCCACACACCATCTGCAACGATGAGAAGATGGCTGCCGACGTCACTAATGAGGACCGCTGCTGGAATGGGCAGACCCGGGGGAGGTGAGCAAGATCAGAGGGGAGGAGTGGAGCGAGGGAGGGAGGGAGGGAAGGGAGGGAGGGAGAGAGGGAGGGAGGTAGGGGTCCGACAGAGGCGGAGGAGTGAGTGAGTGAGTGATGGTACAGAGGTGGCAGGATGCAACAGATGGAAGTGAGTTTGTTTTAATTTTGCCACCATCAGTCACCCACATGCTCGCTGTGTGGGTCTGCTTACTTTTATGTCCACGGATGCAGTCGAACAGCGTGTATCCAGGCTGATTTAGAGAGAGAGAGTGTGTGTGTGTGTGTGTGTGTGTGTGTTTTGAAACAGGTTCACAGGTAGGAAAAACAAGTCTGCATAATGGATGACTTTGTGTCTAAGATGTTCAGGCTGCATTAGGCAGCAGCTTTATGTAGAAGTACACCCACCTCGGCAGCTTCAGTCACAAACTGGGACTGCAGCCAGGCAGGTAGAGCTGGAGCCGCTGCTATTAAGGGTTTTACTACTATTATTAAGGGTTTAGAGTTCATATTATTGTATAAATTAGTAGTAAAGATATAGTTTTTTCATTCCTTTTTATATTGTTTTTACAAAATCCTGTGCAGTTTATCAGGTACCAACCAGGTTACAATTACTGAAATTCAACTTTCATAGTAGTGGTTACTCAGATATAATCACATTTTTCTCTTTTTGGTTTGTAATGTATATTAGGACCCCCTCGAAAACGAGAGGATTCCTCTCAAGGGGTTTATCCTATTAAATAAAATTTCTGAATGAAACATTTCTGTTTTGTGTGTATGTATAAACATCCAGTGCATGATAATAGATACTAGATACTGTGACAGTGTTAACATGCCTCTGTTTAGCAGGAGCAATGTGCACCACGATCACTGCCTCAGTTTATTGTGCAGCAGTGAGTAATTATTACTTTGTAAGAAATTGGTCACAAAGAAATTGTTGGACAATTCAGCAGTCTGACACAAACATGCACCTGCAATTCAAGAACTCCATGTCTATTCACAAAAACACATAAACAAGTCAAGGATGTTCACATCACTGCTGTTGAATGGCAGATGGTGAGTCGTTCCCCCTCATGAACAACACAGCCAGTTATTGCAGTGAAGATCGTGACTGCACAAACATACCATGTGCACTTGTGGATACTCATTAATTTGGTTTTTAATCCAGACCACTGCTCAGCCAGCTTTGTGTGTTGTTTTCATACATGAAAACCTGCTTGCGTCCCTCGCTCAGGTACCTCCCGGACGTGACGGGCGACGGGCTGGTCAGCCAGATCAACAACCCCGAGGTAGAGGTGGACATCGCCCGGCCCGATGTTCGGACCAGACAGCTGATCATGGAGCTGAGGGTGGTGACCAACAAGCTGAGACACGCTCAGAGCGGACAAGACATGGACTTCATGGACAGTGAGTGTTCCTGATGGTCAATATAGCTGTATCTGTGGATATTATATGATAATTAATGTAGTGCATGTTTTTTTTTTAGTACTTTATGTATTACTGATTATTAGGATTTGGAGCAATGACAGTGGAATTTAAATCCTATAGTTGGATGTGATCGTAGCATTTTCATAAGTCGGTCTCATCTCCCTTGTTCCAGGTGAGGAAGGCAGTGGCTCAGGGGGTGGAGATCACGGTGAGAGGTACAATGATGATTGGCCAGGCTATGGGCCTTACTCTCCCCCCTACAAACCCCCTCGTAACCCCGTCTCCAACCCCGCAAAGCCACCACGAGCCCGAGACAGAAACGGGTCCAAGTGGAACAGAAACAACGGCCACGGACGGGATCGATCGGCCTCCACCAGGCTCAGCTTCTCCCTGGTGTCTTTGTTGTCTTTGCCTTTCATGGTTACTGTTGCCCCCATGTGGAGATAGCTGGTTATTACGGTCTGGAGGTGGAGGGTTTCTGTCTTGCTCAAGTCTGAAGCACATTATGAAGAAAAGAAGAAATATCATTCCATTTGGTTACACCAGCAGAAAAACAACAACAAAAAAACAGGCTAATTTAGCAATAATCAGGAACCTGTTTACAGCACAAAATAAAGTAAGTGAATATTTTTCCTACTGCACAAGCCTCAAAGGAGGTATTATCAGGCATTGATGACGACCAACACAACTTAATTAATAGCTACTGCCCTTTTTTGTATTGGATTCTTGATGCTGGAGCATCTTTGAGAAAGAGAGAAGTAATTGAACCAGCCACGTGTTTGGGTGAGGGAGCTGATGGTCTCATGGCTTGGTGCTCTGTGAGATAGAGATTAGCTGTGCCAGTTAATTACTGTGTTGTTTCAGTGAGCAGCTGATACGATCTGAGTGCGTTAATGTGCTGCCATTCTCATGAAATTAAGCTGATTAATGTAATTGATTTGATTTCAGTCTGGGTGTGGTTCATTTAGGATTTTTTCCATCTCATGGAAGTAGTCAGATTTGATTTTTTTTTTTTTTTTTTTTTGATTGAACCTCCATAATTTGGGGATTTGGGAACTTAAAAAGTCAGGATGACTCTTGAAACCAAATGGGGCTTATTTTGAATGTACCTAAAAGCTCACTTTAATTTGGGTTGCTTGTGATGACAAGAGGTTAATTAATATATTGATGTTTTTAATTTATTTGTAATATTATATTTCATTTTTCTTATTATGAGTTTTGTTTTTTACTTTGAAAAGAATCGTTTGTATCTAACCTTTTCTGGTAAAGGAAAAAAACAACAACAAAAAGTCATCTTTTATTTGATCAGTTACGACTTAAATTATGTGAAATTTATCCTTTTTTTGTTTTGGTCCTAACCAGAGATTGTTTAGGAGCAACATGTATGATTGTGTGTGTGTGTGTGTGTGTGTGTGTGTGTGTGTCTGTTTGTGTGGTGGTTGTATTGTTTGTTGTTATGTGTCCTGGTTACAATTGATGATTCTGAGATTATGCTGAGATGTTGGGATGTTTCATAGTGTGATTTTCTACTTATTTTTCCTAAAAGCAACAACAGATGATGACGCAGTGAGTGAGCTCTTGATGTGACGCAAAATTAGACTGAATGTGGACTCGGAGACAAGAAGTGAGAGTGGACAGTGGTTCCTAATTTTCTTATGCTGAATGTGTTTTAACAAAGATAAAATCAAAGATTTTTCATGGGGATGATAAAATAAGGTTGTGAGGAGTTGGTCATCCATATACAGCAAGGAAAACGAGGATGAAGTAATAATTTGACATTTTGGCAAATTGGCGAAGAGTATGATGTATGCTAAAGATGAAGCCACTGCCAACAGCTGGTTAGCTTAGTATAAAGGCTCAAAATGGGGGGAAATATCCTACCAGCACCTTTTTTTAAGTTAACAAACTAAATTAACTTTTTAGTTTTTTTTAATCTGTGCAAAAACTTAGCCTCGCGCATAACCCCTGTAAAATTGTGAAAATCAGTTTTTACTCTTTTTTGTGCATTTTTAACAAAGACATTTAAGACATTTCTAAGTATCTAAAATAAGGTAGTTAATGATCTTACCTGTGGACAGACGAGCAGCTTCCTCCCTGTTTTGAGTCTTCACTCTTAGCTAAGCGAGTTGGCTGCAGTTCCAATATTGGAGGATTCCAATATTTTTTAAATTAAGCCTTTTTCGTAAAATGTAAAACATTTTTTAAAGTTGAAATACAATTGATAGGATCCCAAATGAAAAGCAGATGGAGAAAGAAGAATGTATTGATGCTGTAAAAGGACACTTTTCCTTTGAATGAGGAAACCAGTTGGTCGTAACAGACGTTCACTTGCAGTCAAATGGGCTATTGCACCTGTACAAATACAAAACATAGCAAGAGAAGGGTTTCATTCTGAATCGTGTCCATTTCTGTCAGAAAAAGGAGTATTTTATTACTCATTATGAGGATCCCATGATCAAAAAAGGCACTCCTTTGTAAATAATCAATTAAATATTACTGACCAGCAATCAAAAGTCAATGTCTTATTTTGGAATGAAACTCTTTCAAGACAGTAGGGACCACGTTCAAGACTTCACCACAAACACAGTATTATGTTGCACAACAACAAATGAAAAAAAAAGTGTTTCACTGTATTTCAAAGGCAACAGTATTGTAATTGTATGTGCTTTCGATGATCAGCAGTCAGATGAGGATGTGGTGGCTGCAATATTTCCATTGAATTTCAGGAAAATATTTTTTTTGTTTTTACCTCTCATCCATTAGCCACTACTCGCACATTAATTCTTTCATTGTGAAAGTATAACACAACTTTTTTTTCATGTTGTCGTAACAATTTTTTTTGGAATCAAACAAGTGATATTTTCTGCTTCATTAAAAAATTGAAAGAAAATGTGTCTTGTTTCTTTTTCAGCTCTTTATTTTGTCATTCTTCCAAAAGCTATCAGTAAAAAAAGGATCCATATTTCAAGTATTACCTTTGCAATGAGTTAAAATGCACAACAGTTCTGTATCAAGTATGTGTACATACATATCATCAATTATCACCATAATGCAGCAGTTTTAATACTAGCCAGAATCAGACCCTTGTGATCTCAGCTGTGTCAAACCACTGAAGTATCAGGGCGCCCTTGGTTTCTTCTTTTAGCCTTTTAGAGCAGAACTCTCTGGATCTTTATCATCTGAAAGCTTCTTGTGTGGGAGACAGTTGAGATATTCATGCTGGCAAGGATAGAAAATAAAGTATGATCAGTTCATGCTGTGGCTTGTAAAGAAATTCATAATGAAAAGTCTCAGATAAAAATCATATCTACAAATTATCTCTTTGAAGAAAACCCATTATTACATTAAAAACCGACAATAATTAAAGGGGGTATTTGCAAGTTTGTTTTTGCCACAGACGTTTGATCCTGATTTCATTTAGACAGACTGAGCTCCTAATATCAATGCTGGCTATGTAGCATTATCAGACTATATTAAATCTTTGCATATGTGGAATATAGCAGAACTATTTTACCAGTTACTTTTGCACAGTCAACAAAGAAACAGAGCTACGGGGCGCAGAGTGGAGCAGTGGGTTGAGCAGGCGCCCCCATATGCAGAGGCTACAGTCCTCACTGCAGTCGGCCCTGGTTGGAATCCCGCATCAGGCAGCCCTTCCTGTTTCTCTCAACTATACTGTCAAATAAAGGTAAAAGATGCCCAAAAAAATACTTAAAAACAAAAAAAAAGAGAAAGAAACAGAGCTGTGTCAGGTAAGTGAATTTGTTACCTTCCACATGAAGTAGCCGAAGAGTGCCAATATCAGGAGCAAAGCTATGACTGTTAAAAGGATGATCCACCAGGCCACTTTGTTGAGAGTTTTGGTCTTTTTCTCAAGAAACACTGTCAGTCTTACCTGTGGATATTTTAAAGCACATTAACAACATCTTCCTTTGGTTAAATGTGAAGTCATTTTTTGTAATTTCATGCAAATTGTCATTGTCTGAACCCAATTTGGAGAAAAAAGTAAAAGAAAAAAAAAAGTCTGCAATGCTCATAATTTACCTTGGTCACAGGCTTCTCTGGTTTAAGTCCAATATTCTCTGGAGAGTTGTTTAAACTGAGGGCAGCGTCCACAACAATGTGAAGATAATTTAAAGAGCTGTAATCCTAAACGGGAGAAACAAAATAAATGAGTGAGTGGTCTCATGCTTTGTAGTTCTGAGTAATAATGATTTACAGGTTGCAGCCAACAACAAAACACACACACACACACACAAATCCAAATTGTGTAACCTCAGTAAAAGTGGTGTTCCAGAGTCGTGTGTGCAGAACCACCCTAGCAGTACTGTCCAAGCCCAGCAGAGGGCAGCGTATCTCCACGCACTTCAGTCCATCTGAACAGGTCTGAGGAGGAGAGAGCAACAGGCCGAAGGTCACATTCAACTTGGTATGGTCATGTACAGACATTAACGTTCCCCAGAGGATAAATCGAAATGACTTAATGATCTGCTTTACCATAACTGTTTAGTTTCTGTGTGGGTCTCTGATTAATTAAAACCTTACCAATGTTTTGAATTTTCGTCTCGATGGGAGAAATGACAGAAACCCGTCAGTGGAAAGGGGTTCATATTCAGCTTCACGTCTTTTCCTCGAGGAGCCATGCCAACCCTTCACATAAAACATTATCATGTTACAGGGCGTTATGTCTAATTACAACAATAAAACTAAAGGTGCAGACGTGTTTTATTACCTTCATGTGTTTAAGTGGATTGATTTCATGCACAGGCGAGCAGGAGACAGACTGTACACTTTCACTGGTGATCTGAGTCAGGTACAGCAGCCATTTTCCCACTGAATTCTCCTTTGGCCAGTAGATGTTCAGTGAGGCGTTGGCGAAAGATTTCAATGATCTGCCCAGACTCATTATCTGAAAAATATTAAATGATCAGTTTTCATGAATTGTCTCGTGTTGAAAAGAAATTCTAGGGTTTTTTTTTAGCTGTCGTGGTGCCTCTCACCCTGAATTCATATTGAACCGGCGTTCCGATTTCATCCACTGATTTTATGGCACTTTCACCAATCAAGGTTTCACCAAGTGACACTTGGGAAGGTTTGGCTTGTCTAAGAAGCAACCCAACAAAGAAACAAACAAACAAACAAACAAACACAGACCATTATATACTATATCTGACATTCTCATCTATCAATGAGAAGCATTAATTACAGTCAGTACCTACCCATATATTTGCATCTCCAGCTCAAAAACCACTCTGGCTAATGCCTCAACTGGTTGTATGGTCTGCACACTTGTCCTACATAAATTAAATAACAAATTGTGTTTATTCATAATCATGTGCAGACTGTCAGCTGGTCAATACCTGGTGCCAGTTTTCTCCACAATCTCCTCACTCCACTCACGTTTGAAGTTGCATGGTCACATTGACGTTTTTTGTACTCAGCGAGATTCTGGACGTTGTGAGCATCACATAAAACGTAACCTAGAGGGAACGATAGAGTCTCGTAACAGAGTGTTCAGGTGATGATATGAATACGAGGTAAAGTGATGTCTGATACTCACTTCAGCATCTCTTTCTAAGGGGTTTCCCAGTTCACAGTCTATAAATGTTCCATTTTTATTGCTTGTACAAGTCAATTGTGTTTCCTGTGGATACAAATAAACATACGGTGCATGCACATGTATCAATATACAAATAAATAAATAAATATAAACAAAGAAATTTAACTGTACTGGAAAAAAATAGAGAAAATGTTTAGGTGATCTTGCAAAAAAAAGTCTGTATGTAAACCACCATTCCCCCTCTTTGTAGTTTTTATTTTGTAATAGCTTTGTCATCCCCAATTATTATTTTTTTGAGTATATATATATATATTTTTTTTTTAAATAATGATTTTATTCTTTAATGGACAAATAAATAAAAAAAGAAAACACAGGCTGACAGCAACCACAAAAAATGAAAAAGTTTTCACTAGATCTGTCAAAGTTATTTTGGTCTTTAAGGGGATCTGTCAGTATTTATCATTGTTTTGGTGAATGTATCATAAAGTTACATTTACTCAAAGAAAGACGCATATTTTCCAATTATCAAATACTTGAAAATATCTTATAAGGTATATTTTTAATAAACAAAAATGTGTTATTAATTTGTGATTAATTGTGATTAGACAGTCACTAATTAATTAATTGACAGCCCTTGTTACACACTTGTCATTTTTATATACTCACTGCTGCTGTGTTGTGGACTATAGAGGAGTAATGAAGAGTTTCTGGGAGCGTGATGATTATGTGACTCTGGTGAGCATCGTCACCGTTTCTGTTGGTCACCGTGATCTCTAAGGCGACGTCTTCCATAGAGGGAGTGATGACTGCTACACCATCTTCTCTAGAGACAAAACCCAGGATGAGAGTGGATGCTGAGGTAACTGTCATTCATGTTGCTCTGTTTGTCTGGTTACTGTTGGTTTACCTTGTTTGCCTTACCTGGCCAGTGATGTGCAAACATCTGGATTTTTTTGTGTTTTTTTGGAGCAGAACTTGTGCTGTAACTCCAGATTACTTTGGCAAATGTTGTCACTGCCACAGCCCTTGTTTATTAGGATGATCTGTGAAACACAACAGAGCAGGAGTAATCTATTTAGACTATGTGGATTATAACTTTAAAAAAAAACAAAAAAAACATAGCTTGGCCTGGTCTCCAACACAAATAGACACATTTCTAAAAGAGTTAAATTGACAAACACTAACAAATGGACACACACACACACACATTGGTACCTCTGAGACACTGGTGTCGTTTTGGTAGAGGTTGAGGACAGGACCTGCCCCACTTCTCGCATTCGACAGAGACATTGAGACAGAGATTGGGATTCTGGACAGCTTATCTATGATATCACGCTGGAACAGAAGAGATTTATTTTGGTTTAATATGTGCTGCTTGATGTTTAATGGGTTCACTTAATGGACACTTGGACAAGAGGCCACAAAACACTTTTTTCTCAGGCATCCCAATAACAGTGACACAACATACGCAGAACCAGGATTCATTACTTTTACTCATTATTATTGAGACAGTACCAGAAGTCGGAGCTCAGCGTCAGTGCAGATTTTCCTTCCTTGTCCTGACAGCTCCAGTTTCCCATGAGTCAAACCACGAATGTCGATTCTGGGAGGAAGCCCGGCTTTCCTCTTGTCAGCGTCAGCCTCAAAGGTGTAGTTGAGCACTACAGAGGAAACATGAAAGACTGATTATTACCACAACTGCTGTTATAAACAAGTTAAGTTCCCAAACACGCAAAAAAACGTAGACTACAGTATAGCAAAAAGAGACGTGAACTGACAATTAGGAAACTTACTGAGTTTGGGGTTGAATGATGCTTGATGTGCTGTATAGGTGAAACATGCCCGAGCTGCAAAAACACTTGACAGAAATGTGTGCAAAGAGACGTCAGGGTCAGAAGCCAATAAGCCTGCAATTACACAATGTCATACTTAGTGTTAGAGTTGATCCTACCATGTGCTTTTATCACATGGTTCCTTTGTGATGTGTATTTCTTTCGGTCTCACCACCAGAGAGATGCTGACACTGACCACTGGCCTCGCTCTGCAAGAGAGGCAACAAAGGAAGGACAGGGCTTCATAAATGACTTGGTTTGGGATCTGAGATAGTAAAACAGTTGTAAAAAGCAACAAAGGAAATGAAACTTGAAAAAAAAAAACATTTAATCATCTTCCAGGTCTGATAAAGCACCATGAAACTTAGACTTTAGATTTAATTAAAAAAGCTGTATATTATTTCAAAACTCAATAAGCAAGTACAAATTGTGAAAAAACGTCTAGGAAAAGACATGACAAACAAACCAGAACATGTAAACGGTGAGCAAAATGATAAAACAAAGCTAATAAACAGGCTTTTAATCTGCGAGTCTCTTCTGGGCAATGTTTAACTTGAACACTTAATATGAGAGCATTTCATTTTGTGAAATTACCTGTAAACAAAAACTGAATCGGAGAGGGATCCCACAGCCAAATCAGGATACTGATTATCGTCCACATCCAAGTTGCCGGACAGAGAATATCCAAACAGTTTCATTTTGTCAGATCCAGATGTTAGTACCTATAAAGAAGACAGAATATCAGATCTGTTCTTTCACATATCTTAAACAAAATTGAAATTGTGACAGACGAACCCGACAAACCTCACCTGTGCTGGCTTTTGGTGGATACCATTTGATGAGCCACAGTAGATATATACCCGGCCATCACCATCATATGGCGCCCCCACAGCAATGTCTGTCAGCAAAGAACAACATTTAGTGTGATGACAACAAAAATTGCAGTTTAGCACTTAGTCACTGGTCCCAAAATGCTAAAAGTTTGTTTGCAGTTGAGTCTCTTTTGGATGCAGAAGTTTGGATTTAACTATATGTGGCAAGGTGAAGAGGGCCTGGGTGAGGATTGAACCCACACCTCCCAGGTAATAGTCATGTGCGCTTGCCAGTCACCCATAGGGAGGCAAAGTGACAAGAACCTCAACTGTCACATATATAACTGCACTACAAATGTAGAATATGTAGCATTTGTGTGGTTTGAACTTGCATCATTGCTAAGAGCTTTCTTTCTCTTATCAATCAAATTATAAACAGTCAAGTTTTCCTACTTGGCAACACTTATGATTTTGTTATTGTGTAATTACCAGACACAAAGAATTTACATTACTTTCGAATAAGCCCTTCATATATTTAACATTAAAATGACACAACCTCCATAGCCGTCTTGATTGATATCTCCTATATTTTCCACTGCAAGGCCGAACATCGAGTCTCTGTGTCCAAGAAGCTTCGTTGGGACAACATGCTCCCAGTTTTTTCCCTTGTTGTTGATGTAGACGTAGACGGCTCCTCCAACTGTACCATTTTTGAAAAATAACTGTGGTGCTCCTACAGCAAGGTCCTCCCACCTGCAGTAACACGACAGAAACAATGAGCTAGTTTGTTTTGGCACACCACTTGAGTAATGAGCTATTAAACTATTTACTAAAGGTTTTGTCTTGTAGATTGTGTTACTGTGTATAGAAACCGGAACGGCACTCAGTTGAGCACATACTTCCACCGAAGCTGAACATTTTCACTGACACATCTGGATTATAATCTGGATCTGAGCTAAATTTCACTAACCTAAAGATGTCAGTGTTATATATATATTTTCAAAATATATATAACCTTGTCAGAGTGTCCTTGGGCAAGACACTGAACCCACACTTGCCTTCCGATGTATCACCGGATGTATGAATGTGTGTGATTGATTAGCCCCCAAAAAGCCTGTCTGCAAACAGAGGTGTATGAATGTGTTTGCGAAAGGGTGGATGCGACAAAAACAGTGCAAAGTGCTTTGAGTGACTAGAAAAGTGCAAGTCCATTTACGCTAATAAGTGCAAGTCCATTTACCTTTACAAAGGATCTCCCAAAAAAATCCTACGATGGTCATATTGGTGCTAATTAAAGGCCATGATGTCAGATATGAAGATATTATCCAAGAAACAAGATTTTCTTTGAGAGTCTACAGAGTGCCATAAAATAGGTTACCTGAACAATTTTCTAAGTCTTCATCAAAATGGGGTTCTTCTGTAAAACCTACCCATCACCATTAAAATCTACCACTGCCACGTCGTAGCCAAAGGAGGAGGCCAGGCATGGACCGGAGAGTACAACCTCCACAGACAAACTTCTCTTTGCCACAGGATCCTTCTTCAGAAACGCCACCTGGCCGCTGTAGCCCCCTCGAGGCGCTCCTGATACGATCGTCAGCTCACCCTTCCTGATCAGGGCCATACCGGAGTCAGTGGAGAAACCTGGACAGCAAAGAAATTAAGTTAGTTTTATGGTATTCTCCTGAATTTGGCTGAAATCACAATAAAGCTCATCAACTTTATAATGTTTCATTAATCATCAGATTTATGAAGAAAAGTGCAACTTTAAATACCATAATTAACTAAGACTAAGACTAGACTCAGGGCCGTTGTATAGGGGAGAAAGGTGATGATAATTCTAGGGGCCCAGTGCCCAGTAGGGCCCACAAAAAACCCCAGTAGTCTAATCTTTGTATGACTAAATTATTCTGCATAAGACCCTGACTAATGATCATAGTAATGCTGCATTAGCAAGAAAACAAAGTAGGCTAAATAAAAAATGATAACACATACGCAGTCTAAGAAAAAAAGTGGAAAAGTTAGGGGGTAGGGGCCCACTTTAGTATTCTTTCAGGGGCCCAGAATTCTTAGCAACGGCCCTGCTAGACTAGAAACTGACCCAGGTAGCTGTTGTCCTTGAGAGGAATGAGCTTTGTGTCGAACAGGTCGATGTCCCCAGTTTCACGTGGGTCTTCATCCAAGTTGTCGAAGTCCTGGTTGTCCAAGTCCTCCAGTCGCACAATCCCTGTAAGCACATCGCAAAATGAAATACAAGATGGTGAAATTTAAAAAAGTACTGCAGAAAACACCCGATTCATATCACTGTATGTGTTATTTCTACCTTTCCACTGGTAAGCCCCAGGTGCTCCGAACACCAGGGATCTGTTGTCCTTTGCAAAAGACGCTCCGTGGCCTTGTTGGCAGTATCCAAACCACTGGTGGTCATTGTGACGTCTGCCGAGGTGGTCAGAATCACAAACTACCCTTCTCCACGACCTGTGTTCATTCCCCACCTTCAGGTCATCTCCTAGGAGGTAGCACTGACCCGTCAGCACCAGGTGAGGGTCACTGCTGCTCGGACGCGGGCTCCACTGCTTGTACCGATGAGCGCAAGTCTTCAGAGGAGGGGGATGAAACACAAAAAAATTACAAAATCTGTCGATCATTTCATTCTAATCTGCGTTTGTCCTATCAAAGTGGAGTGTTTCACTTACCATTACATTTTGACCAGGGCCTTGGCTCGTCACACTGATTCCCATCCACTGGCCGTCTACGCCTTTACTATCGAGGAACGCTAGTGAAATAAACAAGCTGAGCTCACTGTGTGTCTCCAATATGTAATTATAGTAAAATTACAATAATTAAAAGAAACCAGCTTTCAAACACCTACTTGAGAAAATGCACATATTTGGACAAACGTCTTTAAAGTATCAAATTATAGCTGTAAAATGCACCTTTTGCTTGGTGTCATTATATATGTAGGTTATAACATAGTTAATACTGATACATTAGTCTATAAGCAGCATGTCAACCAGTTTTAAGTACTTTATATAAAGTTTGATCCAGAGGGTCCCAGTCGATGTGTCACAAAATAAATCTGAAGGGTGATGAATGCGACGAAAAAATAAAAATGACTAAATTATGCAGCATGAAATGTGGATTAATTGTTTGAACCTCTGTGGCTCAGACATTTTAATTAAACAAGAAGAGAAAATAAAACCAAAAGTATGGGAGCCGGTGATTTAATCTATGATGACAATTTTAATTTTTTCATTTTTACCACAAATTGTGTTATAGGTAAAGTCTTAATTTGACAAGAAACAGAGAAACATCAAAATAAAATAAAGGATGATATTTTCCTCTGAATTGTAGTTGAGTAAAGAGCATTAAATGACTGAAAATAAATAAAGTACCTGGAAGTTACGGAGTATGTACTTTACTCATGATATGAATGTATGGCTTTAAACATACCAAGATAACTCTTGTGATTTCAGTTAGAATAAGCAAACAAACCTTCATTATCAAACTCAATGGGCTGACAGCGCTCGGATGTTGTGGTCAGATCACACCGGTAAACGACACCTGTAACATTCACCTGGTTGAGGTGTTTCGATCGTGGAGCTCCAACCAGTAATCTGAGGGCAAATACCTCAAACAGTGAGACAGATACAGAATCCTACTGAATTTACTTACATTTAAATCGAGTATAGCTCATTTCTACTCACAGTGTCTTTCTGGTCGGACTCAGCTGCTGGTGAAAGGCAACAGAAAAACCAAACAAGCTTCCTGGATCTCCACTCCACCGCAGCACATTCCCAGTGTCCAGGTTAAAAGCTGAAACTTTAAAGTAGCAAACACTCCACAGGTAGACCAAGAACCAGAGCTTCGCCATGATTAAAATATGTAATAAGCTATTTCACAGAGGGGATGTAGACACTTATCAAACAGGGAATGCTGACAGGTGCTAACTGGCTCATTGTAGACACACACAAGTAAGGTGTGGTGGTGAGAAATGTATCGCGACAGTGACAACGCTGGGCAGTTCAACTTTATGAGCTGATAAGTGTAGTTAATATTAACCAATCCTGCTTTGATGGAAGTCAAACAGAGGGGCACACCCATGAGCAACAGCCCTCTCTGCTGCTGAGTGAGCACTGATTGAGCAGTAATCATAGCTGGATATTTAGAAAAACTACACAATACTGCTTGTTATTGTCTCTGCAAAAAGCAATGAAGATGAGTAAACATGCACGTGACTGAACATCATGGGAACTTCTTTGACGGTAATATACTGAGCACTCGTGATTATCTGTTCTGAAACAACCTGCTGCTCATTCACTCACACCCTCTTCGCTGTAGAGAAGCTGTGTTTACTATGTAATTGTGAATCATTTTTCTTTTAGAATAGAATAGAAAGACTTTATTGTCCACCATAGTGGAAATTTGTCTTCTGCCTCCTCAAGACAGCAAAGCATAAAACAATCAAAGCACTCCGCAGCATACACATAAAAGACACAGAAACATGTCTTTTTATGATGTTGTAATCTAATGTAATTTTCTTTCACACAAAAGCTCTACAGGTAGCCTATTCATGGTGATCTGGCGTTAAAGTGGATCAGCTAATCCTGCACTCGGACATTACAGTTTCGCTAAAAGGATATACGAAGCCAATCATGCGTGTATGTCATGAGGGCCTTGCACATACAGATCTACAAACCTGCTGCACTCAGTGCAACACCTCCAAAATAAGTGTTGCTCAATCAGGCCTATTTGGCCTCACTGAGCTAACCAATCATTGTAACAATTGCAATTGTAGTATCATGGTTATTTTGTCACTAAAACTCAGAGAGTAGCTGTAAAAAGTATCAAACACCAGTTGTGACCAGGTGTCCCACTTTGTGCAGGACTGCACAGCAATTTCTTCCCTTGTCCCCACATCACACATTGAGACAATGTCCTGCATTCTGATTAGCTCTAAGTTTGTTTGCATTTTTAAAACCTGCTCTAGTTTTCAAGACACTGCACTGCAAGACTGACGTTTTTTTTGTTGTTGTAAAATATCACTCTAAATACTGTGTCATCATGTCATCAGTCAGTCAGGGCATGCAGGTGAAATGCAGGTTAGCCTGCCACTCTCTTCATCTGTGCTTCCTTGCTGTTTTTGGAAACCTGACAAATTGATGGAGGCCACGACGAAGTAAAATAGACGCTACAGCTACATCGAAATACCAGAGGATAGTCACAGAGAGTTTTTTGTTTGTCTTCTCGGTCACTCTGCTTTCTCTGCACTCTCAAAATCCCTGTGAGTGAACTGTCCTACTTTGTGATGCAGTCTTGCATTTGCAGGATGAAAAGCCCCAGCAGTATAATCGAAACCTACCGTCTTTGTTTTTATTTTAGAAACTATCATCATTGTTGACTCCTCGCATTGGTAATGATTGTCCCACATTGTCGCACATAAAAACAGTCTTTGTCTCACATTTGGTTGTTGGGGGGGGATCTGGTACGAGGACTGTGAGAATCCACTGACACCACTGACCCTCAGAGGAACTGGTGGACTAAAACTTCATGACACATACAAAGATGATGGTTTGAGTTTGGCTCACACGCTCTACAGCATCACAACCACTCACTGTATGACTTCCTGTCTCAGAGATGGATGTGTGAAAATAGAGAGAGCACCCTGTCTTTACTTATGTTACAATAACGTAATCTATATGAGATTGTTTGGCCAATGCTTTCACCTGCCGACAGTACACACACACACACACACACACACACACACACAAAGCTGCACTATGATGCAACATGTATGAGCAGTTATTAACAGTGTTTGCACAGCGGCGTCAGGGGAGTGGTTCTGACCTTCACTGGTTGAGACAGTGGGAGAGTTTCTCAGTCACCGGTCTCACGTACGTCTCTGTAAAAAGGTGTGAGGGACTGATTTCCGCTAACTTGCCTGTTTTTACGACACCGGGGTTGATAGTCATGCACCACCTTCATCTTTCTGTCCGCAGACACCACACTTGCAAACTGCAGGTTATATGTGTATGTTAAAACTAATATTATGGTGTTTTTAGTTTTAATCTATCAACTTGTGAAAGCAACATGCATTATGTAATTGCATTACTGTTCTTGCATTGAATTAAAGTATCAGTGATGATCTTAGGAAGTTAAAGAAATAAATTAAACAGGACAATATCAAATAATCTCTCTATTGCAGTTATCTTAGTTTAGCACAATGATTAGAAGCAGTGGGAGGCAGCTACAATGGCTGTGTCGGAAAGCAGGTAAGGAATAGGTATTGTTGTAGGCTATATTGATTTGCGATAAACAGGTGCTTATCCAGGAAGGCAGCATTCAAAACTAGGCGGTTTCGCTAAATTTAGCTCGCAGGGGTTTCTTGTAACTAGCTCCATTTCCTGTTGATGCCCAGAGACTTGTACGTTTTGAGTAAACATGCATGGTGGTCTGTCGGAGGCTGCGAAAATAGCCAGCCACAGCCTGCGTATCACAGCTCAGCTACTGTGTGTGGTTTCGCTGGTTGCTTCACATGCATGGACTTGCACATACCACAGAGCTGTGAAACTGAATAAAAAGGAAAAAACATTTGCTGACTCAAACAAACTATTTTAATGTCAGCAGTTGCACATTTAATGTCTATTGTTAGCCTCAATGGACAGAAACAACGTCCATGGGTCTTTTGTTTGTCAATAAACAATTGCTCTTTGTAGCACTGTAACAAATGTCATGTTCATACCCAGTGACGCTTTGTTGCTAGTACACACAGTGAAGCGCAGACCACTGCTCCACGCCCACTCAGGCCGACTGACACATTTCACTCAAGTGGCAACTTATTTAAGATTCTTCCTCATTTATTTTACATTTATCTAAGTGTATATAACACAATCATTGAAGTGCAATTTGAAACTGAAGGATAAACACACTTTGATCTTTCTTTGTCTCCATATAAATCGGTGTTGGCTGTTGATTGTAGTTTCAGAGAGAAGACGGAGTAAAATCTGATACTTTAGCAGAGCTCTATTTATGTAACACGTAGGTGCAGACTGTGGCATGCTCTCCTAGTTTCTGAGATGAGAAGATGACGTGTTTGCTCTGAAGTGGTAAAAGTACACCGGTTGACTTGTGTACAGCGAACTTTTATCATCAAAGCACATTGTTGGCTACTACTGCTTTCAAGGAGGAAGGAGCTTCATAGACCTATGCATTCATTTCTTACTCTCTATTTCATTCTATTTGTTGTCCTATGTTTCATTGAGTGATTGAGTCGAACAAGGACACATATTTAAGAATTCAACAGCTTTTAGCATTTCTTTTTGTTTTTGCGGGTAACACACTTCCTGGTATAGTAGTGGTTTTAGTAACCATAACTGAGGATGCTGAAAACAAGATAACGACTTAAAAAGGTGGAAAACAGGAAATCAGCTCATCTTAAATAACACAATCGTTGAAGGCTTTTTTAAAAGTCACACTGATAGTTTTTGTTTCTGTTTCTGTTACAGATTTTTCCAAATCAGCGATGGGCTAGTGTTGCAGTTGAAACCAAACTTTTTAAAAAAAATAAAGGATTGACATCAAATTTGTCAGACTTGTATTTCTGTCTTTCATGTTTCCTCAGCACATACAGTTTAATAGCTGAGTGGTGTGAATGCCACAGATGTCACGTACTAAATGGCCGAACAGTTGATGCTTGTGCACGTTGACCTGGTTAGCAAGCGCGTGTGGTGAAATTAGGCAAGCTAGGCAGTTCATGGCCATGTCAGTGCACAGGCAATCGGTGTCAGCTCAAAACCTCACATACGTACAAAAAGAGAAAGGGCAGCTGACTCTGGTACAGAATTTTACATTTGTTCTTCAATACATGCTTTTAGTACACCCTGAATGGAAGTGGAAGTTTTTTTCTTCCAGACCGCCAACTAAAACAAGAGTATGAGTCTACAGTCTTTCCAGCAGCTCTGTAAGACAATGTACAATAGCATTTTTAACTAAATGCCAATGACAAACCTGCTACCTTGGCCAGGATTAGGTTAAGATTAGAAGCTTTATTGTCATCATATTGACACAGTGCATCAACATGACGAAATTCAAGGTGCTACTCCAGTCATTGCAATAAAAGAAACACTTCTATAAAAATAAATTACATATAAAAGAATAAAATTAGGACACATGTACCACACAATATAAATAAAAGCTTAGAGGGTGGACAGAGGGAGTAGAGTTCAGTGGGTGGGGTATCACACATGGGAGGTGGCAGTCGAGGTTTTTCAGGTTATTGGTTGTTAAGTGTGTGTATTGCCCAGGGAAAGAAACGGTTTGTCAGTCTGGTGGTGCGGGATTTCATTGACCTGTAGCGCCTGCCCCGAGGGCAGCTGGTTGAACAGGTGAAGAGCTGGAGATGATGGCTGAAGGGCTGTGTTGATGACCCTCTGAAGAGCTTTCTTGTCTGCTGCTGTTTTCTGATCTCAATGGGACTTTGGGGTTAAATAAAAAATTAAATAAATAGATAATAACACGCTAACATGCTCATATTGACATAGTAGCTAGTATGTAGACATGAAGCACCATCTCAGTTGTTAGCGGTGGACTGACCGACAGTCCTAACTCCGTATTTGTGACATGAAAGCAGTTGCTCTTCTCCAGACTTTATCTGATTGAACTCAAATACTGTAAACCATAGAAAAATCACTTCTATCTCAGGCTGTTATGTGTTATGAAATGTATAGCACAACGTTTTCATCAGCATTACCAAGCTGTGATCAACATAGAAACATAAAAGCTTAGGTCTGCAACACTTCGTGCAATCTGTGCAGTTTTGCGGTGGACTGTTTTTTTTTCTATTTCATCATCACTTCTCACCTTTCAGGGAGTTGCTTAAAAAGTTGTGGCTTCCTTGGCACACAGACTTTTATTATAAGTGCTTGAGCCTGAAAGTCACTTCAGAGAAAAAAAACAAAACACGTTACATGTTGTTCATGAATCAAATGAATTAGGCATCTCCATTTCTCTTCATGTCAGAGATCAAAAGTTTATGTTGCTGCAGGTGGCAGCTGTTCACGTTTGCTGTCCTGCTCGAAGTTTCCACGAACACAAACCCTTAATGTCTTTTTCACTGTTGATGGTTCCTGTCACACAAACTGCAGGAGGACCAGTGAGAAAAAACCCACTGCACTTTCAAATTTATTGCAGTGTCTTGAGGAATTTAGTATAACAATGGATGATAATCAGTTGAAGAGAAAATACAGTAACACAACAATAACACACTGAAAAGTACTGTTGAATGCTGAATTAGAATTAATGCAATCATGCATGGAAATTCATCCAGTTATCAAATCTTTATAAGAAAAGTAACAAGTAACTACAGGTGAAAACAATATTGGAGTGGAGTTATAGTGTAAAGTACCTCAAGATTACACCTACCATTGTTGTCAAAGCTTTATCATGCCTGTTTAAACTGACTCAAAACAAAACCTCACCACACAGAACAGCCCACACTACTTTAATGTGAAACTACATTTAAATTTACATGTATACCTTCACTTAAGGCTATGACTAATGCCTGATTTGTCATTATTATTATACTTTGATAACACAGGAATGAAAGAAGCTACAACTCCAGCCATGTGTCCATTGCCCAGTTATCACCTCTGTGCTTGATCCAGTTAAACTATACAAGGTTTACCATTCAAATCTTCACTTTGGTCATCACAAACAAGGCTTCATAAAGAAAACAGAATGCCCAGTTAAAAAAAATACTGCTTCAATTGTATTTATTTATACTTGTGTGTATACTGAATTAAGTTTTTCAGTGTTTTAATATTGTTTTAAAGCCATTTGCTTTAAAGGCATACTCTGGAAACGGACAGCAAGTATGCAAAATATCACAGGAAGTGTATTTGCCGTGGTTCAGCCAATGACTATGATTTCCACTTTGTCAACCATTATCACCTTGTGACTAAATTTGTCATTTGAGTGAGATGACACCAGTTGTGCAAGGGGCAGTCAAACACAATGATTGGAGGACTGGCTGCTTTGATTCTGCTATCAGGACTGTGTGAGTGCACTTCTTCTGTGAATTATTGTGTGACACGTTAGGTTGTATTTAATGTTAGATCATTTTTGTAATTTTAAGTGTTTTTTTTATTGTGTCATGTTGTAATTAGTTTTTATTTGTCTCTTCCCTTCAGCTCTGGTTCAAACAGAGTTTTCTCAACAGATCTCTTTGACTGTGGCTGAACCTGGTGATAATGTGACTCTGATATGTACAATCATTGGGAAAGACATCGGGTTGTTTTACTGGTACAAGCTGAATTTTGGATACATGATTGAAACAGTTGTCTCAGGAACGTACGACACAATGAATCTAAAAGGACAATTTAACAGCTCAAGATTCAATGTCACAAAAGTGGGCGATCTTTATTCTCTTATCATAAGAAACGTGAGCAAAGAAGATGAAGCAACGTACTTGTGTCAATCAGGAGGAGCATACTTAATGAAATTCATTAATGGCACAATTTTGGCTGTGAATGGTAAAGTATGTTCATTGACTTGTCAATATCCAAACAATTGCAGATTTTTTTTTCTCATATCCTTTTGTGAATCACACAGATCCCAAAGATCAGATGACATCTTTCTCCGTAAAACAAAGTCCAGAGAAAGCATCAGTCAAGAGAGAAAAGTCAGTGAATCTCCAGTGTTCGCTTCTCTCCACGCACAAAGAAACCAGAGTCCAGTGTCCAGGTGAACACAGTGTGCACTGGTTCAAAGCCGGATCAGGAGGATTTCATCCAGGAATCATTTACACTCACAGCAACATAAGTGATAAACAAGAAGAACGGAGCTGTGACTACAGTTTGTCCAAAACTATGGAGGACCCCTCTGATGATGGGACTTACTACTGTGCTGTGGTCACATGCGGAAAAATCCTGTTCGGTCAAGGAACCAAAGTAGAGACAAGTATGTATTCATGTTATAAACCATAATTTAGTAGAAAGGTTGCGCACATCCAGTTTAAAAAGGTGCTGGCCTCAAACATAAATGTAGACAGAAAAGAGAAAGAGGAGACCGCACACTTCAGCTCCTTTTTGTAACCATAATTTATCCATGTTTATAATTACACTCACTTTCTACATTCATTTTTAACCTTGCTTCTTTGATGGTTTTATCTCATTGGGTGTTGAACAAAGAGTCACAATGAGATCTGTGTCAAGCGCTCAAGGTTGGGAACCACTGAATCAGTTTAAACTGTGCAGTTCACAGGCTCAAGGAGGTGGACCCGTGGTAGCGACACATATATCGTGCTGCTCTGTCTTGAGTGGGGTTTTCACTGCCTCTGCATCTTTTCCTCTCTTTGTTCTTTTTGTTTGCTTCTCTCTCTATCTCTGCAAGTCTGTGTGTGTCTTAACTCTCCATTTCCTGTGGTACTTTTTGTTCCATTGAGGCCCCTCGAGTGTTCATGTTTTCTTGTACAGTTTATATAAACATTGTCGACCTGCCAGTGGAGTGTTAGTAACGTGACAGAAAAATGCCTATAAATCAATAAAATTGTAGTACAATTAAATTTTTCACGGACCTCGATATAATCTGATAAGCGCTGACCCTATTATTGATTTGGTCCTTTTGTTTGTTATTCATTTTGAGAGATTTGGGTATATATACATACGTTTATTGTTTCAGGGGATCATAAATGTTTGATCTGAATTTGATCTTGATCCATCCCATCCAAAGGTTGTCCAGATATCACAGATAATACAGTGCAAACCAAAGTACCAATGACTCAACATGCAGACGCTGCCATTAATAGAACTGCACCAGCGCGGTCGAAAGTTAACATTTGTTAACTGGACAAGAAATTAAACGGTTGTCTACAACAAAATGACTTTAGTCTTCCCTCAGATTTTATAGTGTTGATGAGCACTGTTTGTAAGAGACTTATGTGACAGTCTCTTTGTGTTCCTCTCTGCCTCCAGGACAAGAACTGCACCAAACTCACATTATGCTTGGGGCACTGCTGACCGGCTGCGTCATTGTGATTGTTGCTCTAATACTCTACATAAAGCTAAAGCCTGTTTATGAACATTGCAAAGGTGGGTTCATTGTGTATATATATGGATGATTTGATATGTTAAGTAAGTCAGGTGTCAAGAGTTTTTTTTGCACTGATTTCAATTTGGTTTTGAAGCATAATCATTAAGGTCTAATTTCATGGGATTATATCAGTTGATTCATGTTTATAGCCACGGTATCAGTTGCTTTATATTGCTCACCTGGTCATAATCAGTAAAAAAATAAAGGTTAATGTGTTATAAGTCGGTAAGGTGGAGCTGCAAAAAAGGTGTCAACGCATTTTATTAATGTTTTGTTTTCAGGGACAGCGGAGGTAACCACCTCCAGTCACGCTGAACATAACAGATCAGCAGAGGATCAGCAAAGTTCTGTGGTAAATATCTAATGCTTGCCTCGACCTGGTGGTGGTTGGTGGGTGTACAAAGGGCAGGCTTCTGTATGTGATGAGGTTTAGGCAACCTAAGACTGTGGTTTCGGTTTAATGTAAATAAATAAAGCTGCAGCGATTTTTGTCTAATAAACATTGCCAATAGACAGTTTAATAATGCTGCAAGGCACTACAGGTTCATGTATTACTGCAATTTTGGATATTTTGCAAAGAAATTGTCAGTAATCATTTTGCGTTATGTTCAATGACAATATTGCCTTAAGAATATCAAACAGTTTAGCCTTACATCTTTGACAGCACTGGATACCGAAGCTTTGAATGTGTTTTTTTTTTTTTTTTTGCTTCTGGTATTAACTTCTAACCTTCAGTCGTAATTATCATTTGCAGGACGGTGAAGCTGCATTGAACTATGTAGCTCTGGATTTCTCCTCAAGAAAAGCTAAAAGATGGGCGGCTAACAGGGAGCTACCACGGGAGAGTATGTACGCAGGCGTGAGAGACTATCAGTGAAGTGCTGTCCCAATGAGGAAGAAAAAACTGTTCATGTACATTTGCAGCTCTAATTCCTGTTTAGGTAAAGGAAATCAGATAACGGAATATTTTGGTTGTAATGTTATTGCTTTTAATATTATCCAGTGGATTAGTTTAACATGAGACCACTTGTGTTTTGATATGATGTTGCTTATCCGTCACAGAATATTTATTATTATTTGTGTTTTATTTTCAAAATCTGAATTAAATATGATTAAAATTGCATGCCATTAAAGAAAAAACATCAAGGTCCATTAAACAAAGGTTGAGAATTGAAGAAGAGTTTTGGAAATGATCACTGAACAAACATGGTATCAATATTATATTCTTATTGTTGATTGGTCAGGAAGGATGTTTTGTATTGGAGCATCATTTTACATATTAGTCCAAGAATGAAAAAAAAAAGATGCACATTACATCATTGTTGCCACAAACAATTGTTTTGAAATGTGATACTATGAAATCTGCATTTAAAGATATGGGGACAGGTTTTAAATGGAAGACATTTTCATGCTGCAACAAGAGGTGTCGTGTTTTCTTTCATTTACCTCGTGAGAAAATGTCTTTACATTTACACAAACATTCATTTGGTCTCAATAATGAACACATGACATTGTGGTGGTCCAAAGGTCAAAAGGTCACTGTGACCGAGGACCACCACTCCACCACTAGTTGTTGCAAGGTGAGATGTAAACGTCTGGTGAAAGCAGCCACTAACCACACAACAGGAACTGAAGTGGCCTGTTAAAATGGCCTGTCTACACGAGAGACCACAAAAAAGACAATGTAACCACACTCAAAGTTAGCCAGCTAGCCACAGCAGAACACACTTATGATATTGGTGTCAACGAGTAAGCTAACATTATCATGCCTATAGTAGTCAGTCACCGATGAAAATAGACAAACATTAAAGCAGAAGTAAGCAGAATGTTTGTGTTAATATAAGTCTTAAATAGTTATATCTTCCGACAGCAATCACTTACATAGAGTGTTTGGTCTGAAACGGGTCTGTCAGTCATTCTGCTCTGCTGTAAGCCGAGGAGAAAACTTTCCTTGTATCCTACAACCTTTATCCAATGAGGAGAGAGAACGGCATAAAGGGGCGGTCCTCTCTGTGTGTGCAGCCAAGGGATGCGCATGAATGTGGTGACGTATAGGCACGAGGGCGGGGACTGCTAACTCCATCGGCTGACAAGAAGTTAGCCGAAACGACCGGATCGCTTACATCTGCTTTAAGTTACGTACACATGGAAGAGAAGAAACGCAGTCCACAGTATCTATCAAACCAGTATTAAAGGAGCTATATGTAAGAAATGTGTGGCAAGTAATCCTAAACTCACCCAATATGTTACCAGAGAGTAACAAAAAATATGAAATACTGATCTAACAACAATAGTACAGCCAGAATATTCGCATTTAAAAAAATGTATTTGCAGCCTGCAAATAATGTTTATGTTTTGATTTTGTGTTTTGGCCTGTTGTGCCACCCACCGCTCTCTCACAATCACAGAGTCAGTGACATTTCGGCGTCCAGGTTGCCAGTTAGGCTGAGCCACTGAGCTACAGCTACGGCTGGGGGATAAAACAACCTCCACTATCTCCACAGAAATAAGCGGCCTGTCACTCTGCCTTCTGATACAAAACACTGGGCTGCTCCTGTTGATTATTCAGCGGTAACACGTAGTATATGTTGACTCATTTACGGTGCGAAGAACATGCACTAAGGCTCCTGTAGATGCAAGGTAACTGTGTGTCTGTATGTCAGCGCTGCACACACACACACACACACACACACGGGGCGTAGCATCAGAGCAGTAAAGTGAAACAATAAGCAGATCACCTGAGTTGACGTGAACTCCACTCGTAGTTACTGTGAGTCAGAGCAATAAAACCGTCAAAGTAAAAAGCGAACTACTCATCAACAACCTGCTCAACCTACAGAAACGTGAACACATAGGAGATATTGTCTTATGATAACAGATCTCACTGCAGGTAGTAACTAATGCAATCTAACATATTAGCTACATCTTTACTTTGAGACTGTAGAGACTGTCTGAGTGAGTCTCGGGGTACCATAGCTATAAAACTGGAGCACGGCAGAGGTTAGCGTGTGGCTATCTGGCAACCTCTAGTCTGGGGGCGAGGGGGAGGGGAAACAAAGCGCTGCAGTGTTTTGAATTTGACTAAGAAGTCCCGTCCCAGTATCGCACTGGGAAAGAAATTCAGTCTTGTGCTCCACTGGTTATGGTCACAATTTTTGGTCCGCTCGTTCTCTAGTACTGAGACTTCATAGGAAGAAATTCAGAAAGATTTTTACCTGAACGATGCCTGAACTAGTCCACTGTGCCATGTAGGCTGTGTGTGTTTATAAAGGAAATGGCAATGCTACCAGTCTTAAATCCAATAAGTAGGCTAGCTGTTTGCAGATTTTTTTATTGCAATAATTTTACATTTTTTGTTAACACTGTTCAAAAAAAGCTCATATAAAATATGTTTACAAGCCTTGGTATGCCAAAACATGTCACAATAATAAAGCAACATTTAATTTTCAGCTAAGATAAAAAAAACAAAAAACAGAAACATTTGCAAACATATCATGTAACATGTTTAAACACTTAAATTCTGATGCTCAACATTATCAAGATTATCAATAGTTAACTTCAGAGTACAAACTGTCCTCGGCCTCGGCAAACTCATTCTGATTTCTTCCTCTCGTTGTTTTTCTTTCCGAGAAATGCAGAGCAGCGTAGTTCACTCCGTTCACTTCAGCTCCACTCTGTCTAACAAAATAACAGAATAGTTGTGTGTGTATATATAAAATATAACCCCATATAATATATGGTATTTTACAGATTATGTGAATGGAACAATAACAAACGTATTGTCACTTACATGATCATGGACTTTTAGATGCGAATTGATATTCTGTTCTGTTTCCGTTCCTGAAGATAAGAATGCAATATTATAAAATAAATATCTTCATTATTGTAATTAAACAACTTAAAGGCTGAATTTAAAGAGGTTCACAAAGTTAGAACAAGGACTATGTGGACGGAAAGGTGTGTCTTTAACATGTATGTTGCTTTTATGATGATGACACCAATTAACTACTTACAGACTACTGGTAAATTTCCTCTAGAACCTACAGTATATTGTTAAGTTTTATGTGACTAAATAAATTTAACCTCATAATGAACATTGAATAAATGTAACAAATGTATTTGTAATAATTTTAGTTCTTGACAACACTTACCTTTATATTGTTTGCGTGCTCTTCGGCTGCAGAGGAGGAAAATGTTTCCAACCACAGAAATGACCAAGCAGACTATTAATATCCCAACTGAAATCAGGTCTGTACGCACCGGCACTGTTTGCACATGAAAACACAGAAAAAAATATTGTCAATGCCTCTTGGGGAAAATGGGACGTATCAGTTCTGATCAGTAATTGTAATATTTGCACAGAAAATCATACCAATGTCTACTTTTGTTCCATTTCCAATCAACATCTGTCCACATGTGGCCACGGCGCAGTAATAAGTCCCAGCATCAGAGGAGCTGACGTTCTTAGTGAAGCGATAAACGCAGCTCTTTGGAGCAGAACGTGCATCAGTTCTGCCTTCACATTTACTAGGTTTGTATCCATCAGTGTAGATGATGTCAGGATGAGACTCATCTGATCTGGCTCTGAACCAGTACACGCTGTGATCTCCTGGACACGTCTTGTTGTCAGAGCCAGAGAAGACTGAACACTGGAGAGTCATTGAGTCTCCTGGACGGACTGGACCAGACGCTGTCGGCCGCTGAACTACAGTATAGTTTGATGTCCTTTGAGAAGTTCCTTTAAATAGAAGAACTTTGTTAAAAATAAAACACCACAAACATATTCAGGTAAATTCAAAAACCTTTATAGAGAAACTGGAATACTTACCTTTCACGAACAAATATGTCCCACTCCATTTAACATTAGACCAATCCAGGACTGCACAGTGATACAGTCCTTCATCTTCTTGACTTGTCCCCACTATGGTCAAGTTCATAAACCTCTCATCAATATTTGTCTTGAATCTAGATTCAGAAAACTCTGGCGCATACTTAGGTTCTGTTGTTCTAAACACTGACACAATTAACTTCATAGCATCTCCGGCACTTTGCTTGCACCAGTAGATTTGCTTGGTGTTAATCTCAACATCAGACAGAGCACATGTAAAGGTCACAGGTTGTCCGAGCTGCGCTGTGATCACTGGAGCCAGTGAATCTGAATTTAAAGAAGAGACACAAAACATTCAATAAAAACTACTGTGCAATGTCTAAGAGTTATTATGCAGCTGACACAAACTCTTGATTGTAAAGCACAATAAAACTTCACTTACATCCACGATGAAGGACGAGCAACGTGATCCACAACACGATCATCTTCACAATGTCTATTGTCAGTTCACTTGTAGGTATTTAAGTGAAGGAAGGATGTGATGTCATTGTGAGGTAAGAGCATCAGATGTATCTGATTGGTTTTTCATGGTCATAATACAGTAAGATTCAAAAGTGAGCTTCCTGCCACACTCACCTCATGGTCTTTGTGAAGTACATCTGTCTCTTTCACCTTCCCAGAGATTTACATACAGTAGGCTACAACTGTTTCTGACTGTGCTGTGACAAACATAACTTTAACTCAAATCTACACAAATGTTTTGGGGAAAAACAGCAGCTGAAAGTGTGAAAAGAGTGGATGTTTTGTTTCTCTAATGTTGTGAAGTTTATCAAATCAGTTAACAAGTTATCACTGCATTGTTCAGGTCACATACATTTAACCTAGGGGTGTAACGATTCGTTTTAACAACGATTCGATTCGTTTGCCGATACGATTCAAGGACGATATTGGTTCAACGATACAATCCGATACGATTCAATGACTTGAAATCGATTCAGTAACTTTTCAGTATTCAGTAAAATTCAACCAGTGTGACTGTGAAATAAATACCTGGATACTGGCCAGTGCAGATGAAGTTTCTTAGATCCCTGTTGTTTCTTGTAAGGGAATCAGGTTTGAATTAATTATGGATCTAAACAAGTGAACAACAATTAATGGCAAATGCCTTAACCTTTTTTCTGAATAAAGTGCAACCACTTCATTCATCGCTCAGAATATATTCTGATATTCACAACAGCAAAAAGCAATTATTAATTATAGCTGTTGCACAGCAATGGTCGCGGCCGGGCAATTTTAGGCAAAATTAGGCAAAATTAGGCAATTTGAAAGTGAAAGTTCAAAAGCTGTAGCACATATGGTTGATTTGTTATGAATTTCAAGGTTTTGAAAGTGGACTATTGACTATTGTCTTGTGTTTCCAGTTGAGGACATGGACCTTTGTGAAAAGTATGGGAATTTCTCATATGGAAAGGTTGCACAAGCTGAGGCTTGAATTCACAACCGTTAACACCAACAACCATCCACTATCTCACTGAGCTAATTGGCAATTGGGAAGGTCACATGTGGCTGCACAAATGGACTAAGCCAGTCACCTGTGTGCAAGACAGCAGCTGTGTGTAAAGGCAAACGGCTGTCAAAAATTCAGTTAAGACAAAAATCCGAGAATACATAAATTGCATCTAGACAGCATGGAGATGTTTTTAACAATGATTTATTGGCTCCATAAGTGAAAAACTGATGTTTAAAAATGCAATTTCCACAATGACTGCCCTACCTGGGGTTTGAAATCACAACCTCTAAGAAATAGCCCCTAACTAACTGAGCTAATTGGATGGAAGTGCTGTGTTCGAAATCGAAAAAGCTAGTGTGTACAAACGGACTGAAGTAGTCACTGGCCAGGCAGCAGTCAAGGCAGATTTCTGTTATCAAAACAAAAAATTTGATAATACATAAATTGCATCTTGACAACATGGCCTGTTGGTGATTTGTTTTTAACATTAAGTGTCTTGCTTCATAAGAGAAAATCTGATATTAAAAGTGCCATTCTTACATTGACTCCAATTGTGTGCATGAGAGTGAAATTCAAAATGCTGTAAAAAAATTCAGTGTTTGAGTTAAAATTCTGATATTTCCCAGACATCATCTACAATGACTCCCAAATTGTGTCATTTTTTAATGAACACTGAAAATGTTTTTAGGAAGAATTTTCAAGTATATGTTTACAATACCGTTTACAGTCAAACATTTTTGATGCACTGTAGGCTCAATTTTCGATAAACTAAAAATCTGCGTGGATCGTTTGTGGAGGACAATCTGAAGATGCTCTGTAGCGAGTTTGGTGTCAATTGAGCAAAAATTGTGGGAGGAGATACGTTTAATAGGTTGTACACTTTTTGAAAGAAACAGTGATGGATTTCATAATTTGTGCTGAATTTAAATGTTCAAAAGTTTCTAAAGTATTGGGGCTACATTTTGGTGAAAGTTGCTAAACTGTAGCACGTACGGTTGGTTTGGTAGGAATTTTCAAAGTTTACTTGGAGTTGAGTAAATCTGGCATTGGACCGGACATTTGTGTAAAGTCTTTTTCATCAAGTAGTATTTCCTAGGAAGAAGAAGAAGAGAAAGAAGAAGAACATGCAGCAAAACAAGAGGGTCCTGGCAGCAGATCTTGCAAAACCTTTGCAAGACCTTGCATCTTTTTTTTTGTCCCCTAGGGGACTCCGTAATTACTTGTGTTTTATTTTCAATTATTTCTGACCACTTTGATGTTGAGTAATCGCTCAAAATCTGAATTAAATATGATTAAAATTGATGTGCCATTAAAGAGAAAAAAACATTGTCCAAGTTCTCTGTATTTTGATATTAAACATTTGAATGAAGTAACAGGCTGATACTCTGACAACAAAAGTATGGTGGACAAATCTAACCTGTAACTTGATAGACACTGTTTAATAATCAGGTACAGATCTCAAAATAGTAACCCATTACACTACTAACGTCTGATTCAAATCACTGTATTTACTAATATACTGTTTTCTCCATGCACCATATGGAATCATACTGTACAACAAAGCAATCTGCTCTCATGTGTCAGTTCCTGTGCACATAAACAAAATGCAATTTCATGCAACTACACATGAATTATTATATTATGTTCCTCTTACATGAATCTATCATTTGCACCAGTTTGCCAGACTTGTAAATAACAGAAGTTGAGAATTGAAGATGAGGTTTGGAAATGATCATTGAACAAACATGGTGTCAATATTATATTATTGTTGTTGATTGTTTGTGTTGATGTTGTTTAGGAAGAATGTTTTGTATTGGAGCACCATAAGCATGAAAAAAATGATGCACACTACATCATTGTTGCCACAAACAGTGTTGTAATGTTTTTGTGATACTATGAAATCTGCATTTAAAGATATGGCGACAGGTTTTATATGGAAGACATTTTCATGCTGCGACAAGAGGTGTCGTGTTTTCTTTCATTCACCTCGTGAAAAAATGTCTCTACATTTACACAAACATTCATTTCGTCTCAATAATGAACACATGCAGTGGCGGCTGGTGGTCAAATTAGTTGGGTGGGCTAATAAATAAATTATACCCATTAAATGGTTAACACAGCTAAAAGTTAGGGTTATCCCATCTCACAAAAGTATAGCAACTAACTAGGCCTACACACTGCATTAAGTAGAAGGGTCTAGTCCAAAAAAAAAAAAAAAACTTCACCTGGTTATCTCACACATACACACACAGTCTCTCTCTCTCTCTCTCACGCACGCACACACACGCACACACACACACACACACACACACGCACACACACACACACACACACGTACGCACGCACGCACACACACCCGACGATATTGCTCAATTAAAAAAAAAAAAAAAAAGACGATATATGCAGCTCATATCGACGGCCTTCCTGGTCTGTTATCGCCATGTCATTTAAGTCTGGTGCTCCCGGTGAGTTTAGAAACTAGATTCTCCACTTCGTTCATGTTAGCAAAGACAGTTTAGAGCAGTAAAGTAATGCTACGTGTGATGCTAGCGCCTAGCGCCGCTGTTTCTGTCTTCTCCCTACCACAACAACACAACTTTTCCTCCGGTTCCTGTCATTGGTCTGAAAACAGCGGTGTTGGGCTAAATGAAATTAGCCCCAATGACAAGTTAACCAAGGGGGCGGGACATGGCACCTGTCAATCATTGACCCTGCGTAAGCCCGCTGCTGATTGGTCAGAACCGATCGGCCTGTGGGCTGAATGAAATTAGCCCCAACAGTTGGTCAATGGCGAGGGCGGGACATGGCACCTGTCAATCATCCACAGTCGGAAAATGAATGAGAGCAGACTCGGTGAGCTCGGGCTGATTAAAATTAGCCCATTTAGAGATATCCTGTGTTTTTCTTGAAACTATTTAATATTGTTGCCAGTTCCGATTTTACTAAGACTTAGAACAATCTTTTGTATGTTATTTAGAGAATATAATATATATATAATATTTTTTCCTCATCTTTTGTTGTGTAATGTAGGGAGGGCTTAGCCCCACTAGCCCATTGATACCAGCCGTCACTGAACACATGACATTGTGGTGGTCTGAAGGTCAAAGGTCACTGTGACAAGTTGAGAACCACCACTCCACCAAGTTGTTGCAAGGTGAATGTAAACGTCTGGTGAAAGCAGCCAGTAACCACACAACAGGAACTGAAGTGGCCTGTTGAAGTGGCCTGTCTACACGAGAACCCACAAAAAAGACAATGTAATCACTCTCACAGTTATTTATAACATTGGTGTCAGTGAGTAACATTATCATGCCTATTTTAGTCAGTCACCGATGAAAATAGACATGCGGCATTTATAAACATTCAGTTACTTACACATGGAAGAGAAGAAACACCGGTCCACAGGATCTATCTTGGGGAAGTCAGACCAGTATTAAAAAAGTCCTGTCCCATCATCGCACTGGGAAAGAAACTCAGTCTTGCGCTCCACTGATTATGGTCACAATGGGCCTCATTCACCAATATCTTCTTAAGAACCTTCTTAGATTCTTTCTTAAGTTGTTCTTAAGAAGTTCCTTAAGAAAACCCTACGTCAGATTCATCAACGCGTTCGTAAGCCTCAGAATTGTTCGCAGCTGTGTTCCTACTTGATGAATGCCATCTCCTCGTAAATTGAGGGCGTGTGCCAGGTGAGTCTAATTAACATAGGATTAGCATAGGTAACCGCCCCATCAATGCCCGTAAAAGGGCATGAGACTGCAGGGCCGTGTGCACACAGAACCCACAGGCCCTGAGCAGAGAAGGTGAAGTGAGAAGGAAAGTTGAAATGCTCAAATGAAAATCTGGGAGGGAGCACCAGACTCCAAACGTAAAAAGAACTTAAGTAGTGAAGTGGCGCTACTGCGGCAGGAATGAGACAAAGAAACAAACAAAAGGCTGATATTTAGTTTATATTTTTATATTTATATTTAGGCTATATTTAGTAGCGTCAGCAGTGGATGCAGCTCTTAGGTTGTTATCAGAGAGACCACACTCTCACGTGTGCCATCATAAATATCATCATATTATCACCTATAAAAAAAACAGTTGTGTGTAGTGTGCACTGTTGCAGCCCACAATTAGGAAAAAAAAAATCATATCGGCAGCTGTATGCCCCCCCCCCCCCAAAAAAAGAGAAAAAAAACAACTGATATGAATTAAGTGTCTATAATGTTTTTTAAGAGACTGCAATGATTTGTCAATTATTATTATTAATATATATGATTATTAAAAACATCATAAAAGATAAGAAAATAATTCTTATTCAAATCATATAATATCATACAACTGCAGAACAAAAGAAAACGCTATAATCGGTTATTTTTGCAGAAGTCTCAGCACCTAAAAGTGCGTAAGTATACTCCTGACTGTTCGTAGATTTTGTTCTTAGTTAAGAACAAATTCTGGATAAGAAAACATTCATGAATGCCACAATCTTCGTAAAAACTTCGTAAGTAGGACTTAAGAACAAATTTGTTCCTAAGAACGGTTCGTGAATGAGGCCCAATGTTCGGCCTGCTTGTTCTTAAGTCTTGAGACTTCATAGGAGGAAATACTGTACAGAAAGATCTCTTTTACTTAAACGATGCTTGAACTAGTCCGCTGTGCCGTGTCGGCTGTGTGTGTTCATAAAGGTGGGGAGGTCCAACTGTTTATACGTTAAAATGGCAATGCTACGAGTCTTACATCCAATAAGTAGGCTAGTTGTTAGCTGTTTTATGATTTTTTTTTATTTCAATACAAAATAGAGTAACGGTAAGTAAAACAAACACACAAACAATTAAAATATGTTTACAAGCCTTGAAATGCCTGATATTGTCAATAATAAAGAAACATTTCATATTCAGCTGAGATAAAACAGAACAAAACTGTTAACAATAAACATATAAGCAGCTGCAAACATACCATGTAACATGTTTTAAGGGTCAAATTCTGATGCTCAACATTATCAAGATTATCAATAGTTAACTTCAGAGTACAAACTGTCCTCGGCCTCGGCAAACTCAGTCTGATTTCTTCCTCTCGTTGTTTTTCTCTCAGAGAAATGAAGAGCAGCGTAGTTCACTCCACCTTCAGCTCCACTCTGTCTGACAAAATAACAAAATAGTTGAAATATCTCAATTGTATATTTATATATATGGTATTTTACAGATTATGTGAATAGAATAACAATAACAAACGTACGTGTATTGTCACTTACATGATCATGGACTTTTACATGCGAATTGATATTTTGTTCTGTTTCCGTTCCTGAAGATTAGAATGCAATATTATAAAATAAATATCTTAATTATTGTGATTAAACAAATTAAAGGATGAATTTAATGAAGCGCACAAAGTTAGAACAAGGAAAGGTTTGTCTTTAACATGTATGTTGCTTTTATGATGATGACACCAGATCACTAATTACAGACTACTGGTAGATTTACTCTAGAACCTATATTGTTAAGTTTTGTCTGACTAAATAAATTTAACCTCATAATGAACATTGAATGGATGTAACAGGATGGTTTTAGTTCCTTACAACACTCACCTTTATATTGTTTGCGTGCTCTTCGGCTGCAGAGGAGGAAAATGTTTCCAACCACAGAAATGCCCAAACAGACTATTAATATCCCCACTGAAATCAGGTCCGTACGCACCAGCACTGTTTGCACATGAAAACACAGTAAAAATAATTGTCAATGCCTCTTGAGGAAAATGGGAAGGGTCAGTTGTGATCAGTAATAGTAATACTTTTTATATGCACAGAAAGTCATACCGATGTCCACTTTTGTTCCATTTCCAATCAACATCTGTCCACATGTGGCCACGGCGCAGTAATAAGTCCCAGCATCAGAGGAGCTGACGTTCTTAGTGAAGCGATAAACGCAGCTCTTTGGAGCAGAACGTGCATCAGTTCTGCCTTCACATTTACCAGGTTTGTATCCATCAGTGTAGATGATGTCAGGATGAGACTCATCTGATCTGGCTCTGAACCAGTACACGCTGTGATCTCCTGGACACGTCTTGTTGTCAGAGTCAGAGAAGACTGAACACTGGAGAGTCATTGAGTCTCCTGGACGGACTGGACCAGACGCTGTCGGCCGCTGAACTACAGTATAGTTTGATGTCCTTTGAGAAGTTCCTATGAAAACAAAAATATATTAAAAATAAAACACCTCAAACATATTCAGGTAAATTAAAAGGGAAAATAAACCTGTACAGAGAAACTGGAAAACTGACCTTTAACAAACAAATATGTCCCACTCCATGTAATATCAACCCACTCCAGGACTGCACAGTGATACAGTCCTTCATCTTCTTGACTTGTCCCCACTATGGTCAAGTTCATAAATCTCTCATCAATATTTGTATTGAATCTTGATTCAGAAAACTCTGGCGCATACTTAGGTTCTGTTGTTCTATACACTGACACAATTAATTTCATAGCATCTCCGGCACTTTGCTTGTACCAGTAGATTTGCTTGGTGCTGGTTTCAACATCGAACAGAGCACATGTGAAGGTCACAGGTTGTCCGAGCTGCGCTGTGATCACTGGAGCCAGTGAATCTGAATTTAAAGAAAAGACACAAAACATTCAATAAAAACCTAATGTACAATGTTTAAGAGTTATAATCTGAAACGTAAACTCTTAATTGTAAAGCACAATAAAACTTGACTTACATCCATGATGAAGGACGAACAACATGATCCACAACACGATCATCTTCACAATGTCTATTGTCAGTTCACTTGTAGGTATTTAAGTGAAGGAAGGATGTGATGTCATTGTGAGGTCAGAGCATCAGATGTATCTGATTGGTTTTTGACAAAATAAGATTCAAAAGTGAGCTTCCTGCCACACTCACCTCATGGTCTTTGTGAAGTACATCCACTCTCTTTCACCTTCCCAGAGATTTACATACAGTAGGCTACAACTGTTTCTGACTGTGCTGTGACAAACATAACTTCAACTCAAATCTACACACGTTTTGGGGGAAAAACAGCAGCTGATACTGAGAAAAGAGTGGATGTTTTGTTGCTCTAATGTTTATCAAATCAGTTAACAAGTTATCACTGCATTGTTCAGGTCACATACATTTAACCTAGGGGTGTAACGATTCATTTTAACAACGACTCGATTCGTTTGCTGATACGATTCAAGGACGATATTGGTTCAACTATACAATCCGATACAATTCAATGACTTGAAATCGATTCAGTAACTTTTCAGTATTCAGTAAAATTCAACCAGTGTGACTGTGAAATAAATACTTGGATACTGGCCAGTGCAGATGAAGTTTCCTAGATCCCTGTTGTTTCTTGTAAGGGAATCAGGTTTGAATTAATTATGGATCGAAACAAGTGAACAACAATTAATGGCAAATGCCTTAACCTTTTATCTGAATAAAGTGCAACCACTTCATTCATCGCTCAGAATATATTCTGATATTCACAACAGCAAAAAGCAATTATTAATTATAGCTGTTGCACAGCAATGGTCGCAGCCGGGCAATTTTAGGCAAAATTAGGCAATCTGAAAGTGAAAGTTCCAAAGCTGTAGCACATATGGTTGATTTGTTATGAATTTTCAAGGTTTTGAAATTGGACTATTGACTATTGTCTTGTGTTTCCAGTTGAGGACATGGACCTTTGTGAAAAGTATGGGAATTTCTCATATGGAAAGGTTGCACAAGCTGAGGCCCCAATTCACAACTGTTAACACCAACAACCATCCACTATCTCACTGAGCTAATTGGTAATTGGGAAGGTCACATGTGGCTTCACAAATTGACGAAGCCAGTCACCTGTGTGCAAGACAGCAGCTGTGTGTAAAGGCAAACGGCTGTCAAAAATTCAGTTAAGACAAAACTCTGAAAATACAGAAATTACATAGACAGCATGGATATGTTTTTAACAATGATTTTTTGGCTCCATAAGTGAAAAACTGATTTCATTTCCCCAATGACTGCCCTACCTGGGGTTTGAAATCCCAACCTCTAACACCAAGAAATAGCCCCTAACTAATTGAGCTAATGGGCTCTATGCACAGCTCCAGCACTTCCTGAATTTAAGGCAGGTCCTTCATTTCCTGTCTTACATTATTGGACAAACTGATTAATCCAGGTGTGTCTGACCATTGTGACTACTCAGACACACCTGGATTAATCAGTTTGTCCAATAATGTAAGACAGGAAATGAAAGACCTGCCTTAAGTTCAGCAAGTGCTGGAGCTGTGCATAGAGCCCATTGGATGGAAGTGCTGTGTTCGAAATCGAAAGACCTAGTGTGTACAAATGGACTCAGGTAGTCACCGGCCAGGCAGCAGTTGTCAAGGTAGATTTCTGTCATCAAAACAAAAATCTGATAATACATAAATTGCATCCTGACAACATGGCCTGTTGATGATTTGTTTTTAACGATAAGTGTTTTGCTTCATAAGAGAAAATCTGAGAGTGAAATTCAAAATGCTGTAAAAAATTCTGGGTAACACTTTAGATTAGGGAACACATTAGGGAACACATATTCACCATTAACTAGGTGCTTATTATTATGCATATAAGTAGCTTACTAGTTCATTATTAGTAATCATTAAGCACGCATTAACACCTTATTCTACCTCTATTACACCATGAATTAAGATTTTTCCTGATATTAACTCTTAATTATCGCTTATTCATTGTAAATTAATGCATTGTTGTTTCTGAGTAATGATGTGAATAACCAGTGGGTTATTGGGGCCTTGTACAGGGGCAGTAGCACAAGAACAGTAATTCTTCCTTTATAATTTATCATATTTCTTTTAACATGTTTTTATATGAGGGACAGCACAGTCTGGGGGGTGTAGTCAGGATTTCATTTCACTGCTTGTGACAAATAAAGAATCTTGAATCTTGAATCACTCTGAATTAGTACAGCATTAATGCATTAATTTACAATGAATAAGCGATAATTAGGAGTTAATATCAGGAAAAATCTGAATTCATGGTGTAATAGAGGTAGAATAAGGCTATGTACAGTGTAAAAACTCAAAATCTTTCTTATTTCTTGTCAAAATGTCTCATTTCTAGTCAAAACTAATATCTTTCCACTTAAAATAAGACTAATCACCTAAAAAATAACTTGTTTTTAGATAATTTTCACTTGTTTCAAACTAATTTTCACTTGAAATAAGAAGAAAAATCTGCCAGTGAAAGTACGTTTTTTTATGCTTGTAATAAGGAAGAAAAACTTGCTCCACTATCAGATTATTTCAAGTGAAAATATGCTTGAAAGAAGGAAAAAGTGTCTAAAAACAAGCTGCTTTTTAATGTGATGAGTCTTATTTTAAGTAGAATGAGATTTGTTTTGACTAGAAATGACATTTTGACGAAAAATAAGACAAATATTATTGGTAAGATATTTGATTTTTTGCAGTGTAGAATAAGGTGTTAATACGTGCTTAATAATTACTAATACGGAGCTAGTAAGATACTTATATGCATATTAATAAGCACCTAGTTAATGGTGAATATGTGTTCCCTAATCTAAAGTGTTACCAAATTCGGATATTTCCCAGACATCATCTACCATGACTCTAAAATGGTATGTTGATGTTGTTTAGGAAGAACGTTTTGTATTGGAGCATCATAAGCATGAAAAAAAAGATGCACACTACATCATTGTTGCCACAAACAGTGTTTTTAAATGTGATACTATGAAATCTGCATTTAAAGATATGGCGACAGGTTTTAAATGGAAGACATTTTCATGCTGTGACAATCGGTGTCATGTTTTCTTTCATTTACCTCGTGAGAAAATGTCTTTACATTTACACAAACATTCATTTGGATTCAATAATGACCACATGATATTGTGGTGGTCCGAAGGTCAAAGGTCACTGTGACCGTTGAGGACCACCACTACACCAGTAGTTGTTGCAAGGCGAATGTAAACGTCTGGTGAAAGCAGCCACTAACCACACAACAGGAACTGAAGTGGCCTGTTGAAGTGGCCTATCTACATGAGAACCCACAAAAAAGACAATGTAATCACGCTCACAGTTATTTATGATATTGGTGTCAGTGAGTAACATTATCATGCCTATTTTAGTCAGTCACCGATGAAAATAGACATGCAACATTTATAAACATTCAGTTACTTACATGGAGGAGAAGAAACAGCGGTCCACAGGATCTATCTTGGGGAAGTCAGACCAGTATTAAAAAAGTCCCGTCCCATCATCACACTGGGAAAGAAACTCAGTCTTGTGCTCCACTGATTATGGTCACAATGTTCGGTCTGCTTGTTCTCAAGTCCTGAGACTTCATAGGAGGAAATCCAGAAAGATCTCTTTTACTTAAACGATGCTTGAACTAGTCCGCTGTGCCGTGTCGGCTGTGTGTGTTCATAAAGGTGGGGAGGTCCAACTGTTTCTACGTTAAAATGGCAATTACATCCAATACAATAGGTAGGCTAGTTGTTAGCTGTTTTATGATTTTTTTTTATTTCAATACAAAATAGAGTAACGGTAAGTAAAACAAACACACAAACAATTAAAATATGTTTACAAGCCTTGAAATGCCTGATATTGTCAATAATAAAGAAACATTTCATATTCAGCTGAGATAAAACAGAACAAAACTGTTAACAATAAACATATAAGCAGCTGCAAACATACCATGTAACATGTTTTAAGGGTCAAATTCTGATGCTCAACATTATCAAGATTATCAATAGTTAACTTCAGAGTACAAACTGTCCTCGGCAAACTCAGTCAGATTTCTTCCTCTCGTTGTTTTTCTCTCAGAGAAATGAAGAGCAGCGTAGTTCACTCCACCTTCAGCTCCACTCTGTCCAACAAAATAGTTGACATCTCAATTGTGTATATGTATATATATATATATATATATATATATATATATGGTATCTTACAGATTATGTGAATGGAATAACAATAAAAAACTGACTGTATTATCACTTACATGATCATGGACTTTTAAATGCGAATTGATATTTTGTTCTGTTTCCGTTCCTGAAGATTAGAATGCAATATTAAAGAATAAATATCTCAATTATTGTGATTAAACAAGTTAAAGGATGCATTTAATGAAGTGGACAAAGTTATAATAAGGAAAGGTTTGTCTTTAACATGTATGTTGCTTTTATGATGATGACACCAATTAACTAATTACAGACTACTGGTAAATTTTCTCTAGAACCTACAGTATAATGTTATGTTTTATCTGACTAAATAAATTTAACTTCGTAATGAACAATGAATGGATGTAACAGGATAGTATTTGTAATAATTTTAGTTCCTTTCAACACTCACCTTTGTATTGTTTGCGTGCTCTTCGGCTGCAGAGGAGGAAAATGTTTCCAACCACAGAAATGACCAAGCAGACTATTAATATCCCCACTGAAATCAGGTCCGTACGCACCGGCACTGCACATGAAAACACAGACAAAATAATTGTCAATGCCTCTTGAGGAAAATGGGAAGGGTCAGTTGTGATCAGTAATAGTAATACTTTTTATATGCACAGAAAGTCATACCGATGTCCACCTTTGTTCCATTTCCAATCAACATCTGTCCACATGTGGCCACGGCGCAGTAATAAGTCCCAGCATCAGAGGAGCTGACGTTCTTAGTGAAGCGATAAACGCAGCTCTTTGGAGCAGAACGTGCATCGGTTCTGCCTTCACATTTACTAGGTTTGTATCCATCAGTGTAGATGATGTCAGGATGAGACTCATCTGATCCGGCTCTGAACCAGTACACGCTGTGATCTCCTGGACACGTCTTGTTGTCAGAGCCAGAGAAGACTGAACACTGGAGAGTCATTGAGTCTCCTGGACGGACTGGACCAGACGCTGTCGGCCGCTGAACTACAGTATAGTTTGATGTCCTCTGAGAAGTTCCTATAAATAGAAGAACTTTGTTAAAAAATAAAACACCCCAAACATATTAAGATAAATTAAAAGGAAAAAAAACCTGTACAGAGAAACTGGAATACTTACCTTTCACAAACAAATATGTCTCACTCCATTTAATATCAGTCCAATCCACGACTGCACAGTGATACAGTCCTTCATCTTCTTGACTTGTCCTCACTATGGTCAAGTTCATAAACCTCTTATCAATATTTGTATTGAATCTTGATTCAGAAAACTCTGGCGCATACTTAGGCTCTGTTGTTCTAAACACTGACACAATTAACTTCATAGCATCTCCGGCACTTTGCTTGTACCAGTAGAATTGCTTGCTGCTGATCTGAACATCGGATAGAGCACATGTGAAGGTCACAGGTTGTCCGAGCTGCGCTGTGATCACTGGAGCCAGTGAATCTGAATTGAAAGAAGAGACACAAATCATTCAATAAAGACCTAATGTACACTGTTTAAGAGTTGCAATCTGAAACATAAACTCTTGATTGTAAAGCACAATAAAACTTCACTTACATCCATGATGAAGGACGAGCAACGTGATCCACAACACGATCATCTTCACAATGTCTATTGTCAGTTCACATGTAGGTATTTAAGTGAAGGAAGGATGTGATGTCATTGTGAGGTCAGAGCATCAGATGTATCTGATTGGTTTTTGACAAAATAAGATTCAAAAGTGAGCTTCCTGCCACACTCACCTCATGGTCTTTGTGAAGTACATCCACTCTCTTTCACCTTCCCAGAGATTTACATACAGTACAACTGTTTCTGACTGTGCTGTGACAAACATAACTTCAACTCAAATCTACACTTACGTTTTGGGGGAAGACAGCAGCTGATAGTGTGAAAAGAGTGGATGTTTTGTTTCTCTAATGTTCTGAAGTTTATCAAATCAGTTGACAAGTTATCACTGCATTGTTCAGGTCACATACATTTAACCTAGGAGTGTAACGATTCATTTTAACAATGACTCGATTCGTTTGCTGATACGATTCAAGGACGATATTGGTTCAACGATACAATCCGATACGATTCAATGACTTGAAATCGATTCAGTAACTTTTCAGTATTCAGTAAAATTCAACCAGTGTGACTGTGAAATAAATACCTGGATACTGGCCAGTGCAGTTGAAGTTTCTTAGATCCCTGTTGTTTCTTCTAAGGGAATCAGGTTTGAATTAATTATGGTTCTAAACAAGTGAACAACAATTAATGGCAAATGCCTTAACCTTTTATCTGAATAAAGTGCAACCACTTAATTCATTGCTCAGAATATATTCTGATATTCACAACAGCAAAAAGCAATTATTAATTATAGCTGTTGCACAGCAATGGTTGCGGCCGGGCAATTTTAGGCAAAATTAGGCAATTTGAAAGTGAAAGTTCCAAAGCTGTAGCACATATGGTTGATTTGTTATGAATTTCAAGGTTTTGAAAGTGGACTATTGACTATTGTCTTGTGTTTCCAGTTGAGGACATGGACCTTTGTGAAAAGTATGGGAATTTCTCATATGGAAAGGTTGCACAAGCTGAGGCTTGAATTCACAACCGTTAACACCAACAACCATCCACTATCTCACTGAGCTAATTGGCAATTGGGAAGGTCACATGTGGCTGCACAAATTGACTAAGCCAGTCACCTGTGTGCAAGACAGCAGCTGTGTGTAAAGGCAAACGGCTGTCAAAAATTCAGTTAAGACAAAACTCTGAAAATACAGAAATTACATAGACAGCATGGAGATGCTTTTAACAATGATTTATGGGCTCCATAAGTGAAAAACTGATTTCATTTCCCCAATGACTGCCCTACCTGGGGTTTGAAATCCCAACCTCTAACACCAAGAAATAGCCCCTAAGGGACCGTTCGTTATTTATGGAATGGGCCACCGGAGGAAAATGGGGGGGGGGGTCATGTCATAATATTCTTTGTTGAGGGGTGGGTCCACTAAAAAAAAAAGGTCAGCGAGGGGGGGTCATTCAACATTTTGTCTGGAGGACACTGCAATGCTCGCAAAAAAACAAAAACAAAACAAAAACGGGACATTTCAAAGCTGCAAGCACTGATGACAACGAGAGCAACGGCCCCGAATCACAATGTTATTTTATGTTGCCCTGATCTGCCCTGAGTTGGTTTCGAACCCGGGTCTCCCGCACCGCAGGCGACGATGCTAACCGCTTCGCCAAGAACTCAATAAGGGTTTTGCCCGTGGCTTAGCACGTCTTTTATTGGTGAGTGAGTTTAACTTCAGTACCATACAGAGGCTACGCTGCCTGCCTGCCTCATTGCGTAACTCTACATAGTCTGAGCAGCACGTACGTTCACGTTGCTTTCGTGAATTGTAAACAAACAGACGCCCCCTCGGTTTTAGCGTCCAGCAGTTTAGCGGCTAATTCAACAGCAGTGATGGATAACGCTAGGGATCCACTGGCGTCAATGCGATTTCTTGCCGGACGCGACGCCTCTGAAAAAACGGACGCTTCGGTAGGCGGGAACACAGACCGGCGAGTTAACGGACAGTGGACAAGCAGACCCCCGCCCCCCCGAGCTGTTCTCTATCTCGCTCCCCATTGGACAGCGACCCTGCGTCGGACGCATTCATTTGCATAAAGTTGAGCTCCGGTCAACTTTTGGACGCGCCGCAACTGCTCGAACGGACGCGCCGCGTACCCAGAATGCTTTGCGGGCGCGTCATTAACGGTTTGACGCGTCCCATAGAAATGAACAGGCAGCCGCGTCGCGGCGGACGAAACGAACGCCAGTGGATCCCAGGCGTAACTGTATCGGAGAGGACAACTTCATGAGCTTCATTTGAGGAATAAACGGCAGCTTTTACCTGACGGGAGACCGACGCCTGAGCTACGGTAGCTAACAGCTAACAGGTTACAGACTTTCTCTCTCTCTCTCTCTCTCTCTTTCTTACACACACACACACACACACACACACACACACACACACACACACACACACACACACACACACACACACACACACAGTTGTCTATCATATCTGTCGTAAACCTTGTAATAATACGTTGTTGAGTGCAGTTCACATTATTGTTGCTTCGGTTTGAGTGTGGATTAATTGTTAATGGCTTGTTGTGTAATGTGAGCTGGTCCAAAATCGCGATTCTGTTATTGATGAGTTGGATTTTAATAACAGCTGATAAATGGCATTGTGATGAGAAGGTGTTGCACACATGGTTGTCAAAATGAAATAATGTAGTGTCACGCGCTACGTGATGCGATCGTGTCGATGGCTGGGGGGGGGTCATGTATCTTTTGATAAGGCTTAATGCAGGGTCATGTTAAAATTTACTGACTCCGACAGGGGGGTCATGTAAAAAAAAAAAAAAGTCCCGTGAATCCCTCCGGTGGCACTGATGATAAATAACGAACAGTCCCTAACTAATTGAGCTAATGGGCTCTATGCACAGCTCCAGCACTTCCTGAATTTAAGGCAGGTCCTTCATTTCCTGTCTTACATTATTGGACAAACTGATTAATCCAGGTGTGTCTGAGTAGTCACAATGGTCAGACACACCTGGATTAATCAGTTTGTCCAATAATGTAAGACAGGAAATGAAGGACCTGCCTTAAGTTCAGCAAGTGCTGGAGCTGTGCATAGAGCCCATTGGATGGAAGTGCTGTGTTCGAAATCGAAAGACCTGTTTACAAATGGACTCAGGTAGTCACCAGCCAGGCAGCAGTTGTCAAGGTAGATTTCTGTCATCAAAACAAAAATCTGATAATACATAAATTGCATCCTGACAACATGGCCTGTTGATGATTTGTTTTTAACGATAAGTGTTTTGCTTCATAAGAGAAAATCTGATATTTAAAAGTGCCATTCTTACATTGACTCCAATGTTCATGAGAGTGAAATTCAAAATGCTGTAAAAAATTCTGGGTAACACTTAAGATTAGGGAACACATTAGGGAACACATATTCACCATTAACTAGGTGCTTATTATTATGCATATAAGTAGCTTACTAGTTCATTATTAGTAATCATTAAGCACGCATTAACACCTTATTCTACCTCTATTACACCATGAATTAAGATTTTTCCTGATATTAACTCTTAATTATCGCTTATTCATTGTAAATTAATGCATTGTTGTTTCTGAGTAATGATGTGAATAACCAGTGGGTTATTGGGGCCTTGTACAGGGGCAGTAGCACAAGAACAGTAATTCTTCCTTTATAATTTATCATATTTCTTTTAACATGTTTTTATATGAGGGACAGCACAGTCTGGGGGGTGTAGTCAGGATTTCATTTCACTGCTTGTGACAAATAAAGAATCTTGAATCTCGAATCACTCTGAATTAGTACAGCATTAATGCATTAATTTACAATGAATAAGCGATAATTAGGAGTTAATATCAGGAAAAATCTGAATTCATGGTGTAATAGAGGTAGAATAAGGCTATGTACAGTGTAAAAACTCAAAATCTTTCCAAGAATATTTGTCTTATTTCTTGTCAAAAGGCTATGTACAGTGTAAAAACTCAAAATCTTTCCAAGAATATTTGTCTTATTTCTTGTCAAAATGTCTCATTTCTAGTCAAAACTAATATCTTTCCACTTAAAATAAGACTAATCACCTAAAAGTTAACTTGTTTTTAGATAATTTTCACTTGTTTCAAACTAATTTTCACTTGAAATAAGAAGAAAAATCTGCCAGTGAAAGTACGTTTTTTTATGCTTGTAATAAGGAAGAAAAACTTGCTCCACTATCAGATTATTTCAAGTGAAAATATGCTTGAAAGAAGGAAAAAGTGTCTAAAAACAAGCTGCTTTTTAATGTGATGAGTCTTATTTTAAGTAGAATGAGATTTGTTTTGACTAGAAATGACATTTTGACGAAAAATAAGACAAATATTATTGGTAAGATATTTGATTTTTTGCAGTGTAGAATAAGGTGTTAATACGTGCTTAATAATTACTAATACGGAGCTAGTAAGATACTTATATGCATATTAATAAGCACCTAGTTAATGGTGAATATGTGTTCCCTAATCTAAAGTGTTACCAAATTCGGATATTTCCCAGACATCATCTACCATGACTCTAAAATGGTATGTTGATGTTGTTTAGGAAGAACGTTTTGTATTGGAGCATCATAAGCATGAAAAAAAGATGCACACTACATCATTGTTGCCACAAACAGTGTTTTTAAATGTGATACTATGAAATCTGCATTTAAAGATATGGCGACAGGTTTTAAATGGAAGACATTTTCATGCTGTGACAATCGGTGTCATGTTTTCTTTCATTCACCTTGTGAGAAGATGTCTTTACATTTACACAAACATTCATTTGGATTCAATAATGACCACATGATATTGTGGTGGTCCGAAGGTCAAAGGTCACTGTGACAAGTCGAGGACCACCACTCCACCAGTAGTTGTTGCAAGGCGAATGTAAACGTCTGGTGAAAGCAGCCACTAACCACACAACAGGAACTGAAGTGGCCTGTTGAAGTGGCCTGTCTACATGAGAGCCCACAAAAAAGACAATGTAACCAGTCTCACAGTTATTTATGATATTGGTGTCAGTGAGTAACATTATCATGCCTATTTTAGTCAGTCACCGATGAAAATAGACATGCGACATTTATAAACATTCAGTTACTTACATGGAGGAGAAGAAACAGCGGTCCACAGGATCTATCTTGGGGAAGTCAGACCAGTATTAAAAAAGTCCCGTCCCATCATCGCACTGGGAAACAAACTCAGTCTTGCGCTCCACTGATTATGGTCACAATGTTCGGTCTGCTTGTTCTCTAGTCCTGAGACTTCATAGGAGGAAATCCAGAAAGATCTCTTTTACTTAAAATGATGCTTGAACTAGTCCGCTGTGCCATGTCGGCTGTGTGTGTTCATAAAGGTGGGGAGGTCCAACTGTTTATACGTTAAAATGGCAATTACATCCAATACAATAAGTAGGCTAGTTGTTAGCTGTTATATGATTTTTTTTTATTGCAATAAAAAATAGAGTAACGGTAATTAAAAAAACAAACAAACAATTAAAATATGTTTACAAGCCTTGAAATGCCAGATATTAGTCAATAATAAAGCAACATTTCATATTCAGCTGAGATAAAACAAAACAAAACTGTTAACAATAAACATATAAGCAGTTGCAAACATACCATGTAACATGTTTTAAGGGTCAAATTCTGATGCTCAACATTATCAAGATTATCAATAGTTAACTTCAGAGTACAAACTGTCCTCGGCCTCGGCAAACTCAGTCTGATTTCTTCCTCTCGTTGTTTTTCTCTCAGAGAAATGAAGAGCAGCGTAGTTCACTCCACCTTCAGCTCCACTCTGTCCAACAAAATAGTTGACATATCTCAATTGTGTATATGTATATATATACTGTATATATATATGGTATTTTACAGATTATGTGAATGGAATAACAATAAAAAACTGACTGTATTATCACTTACATGATCATGGACTTTTACATGCGAATTGATATTTTGTTCTGTTTCCGTTCCTGAAGATTAGAATGCAATATTAAAGAATAAATATCCTAATTATTGTGATTAAACAAGTTAAAGGATGCATTTAATGATGTGCACAAAGTTATAATAAGTAAAGGTTTGTCTTTAACATGTATGTTGCTTTTATGATGATGACACCAATTAACTACTTACAGACTACTGGTAAATTTCCTCTAGAACCTACAGTATAATGTTATGTTTTATCTGACTAAATAAATTTAACTTCATAATGAACAATGAATGGATGTAACAGGATAGTATTTGTAATAATTTTAGTTCCTTTCAACACTCACCTTTGTATTGTTTGCGTGCTCTTCGGCTGCAGAGGAGGAAAATGTTTCCAACCACAGAAATGACCAAACAGACTATTAATATCCCCACTGAAATCAGGTCTGTACGCACCGGCACTGTTTGCACATGAAAACAAAGTAAAAATAATTGTCAATGCCTCTTGAGGAAAATGGGAAGGGTCAGTTGTGATCAGTAATAGTAATACTTTTTATATGCACAGAAAATCATACCGATGTCCACTTTTGTTCCATTTCCAATCAACATCTGTCCACATGTGGCCACGGCGCAGTAATAAGTCCCAGCATCAGAGGAGCTGACGTTCTTAGTGAAGCGATAAACGCAGCTCTTTGGAGCAGATCGTGCATCGGTTCTGCCTTCACATTTACCAGGTTTGTATCCATCAGTGTGGATGATGTCAGGATGAGACTCATCTGATCCGGCTCTGAACCAGTACACGCTGTGATCTCCTGGACACGTCTTGTTGTCAGAGCCAGAGAAGACTGAACACTGGAGAGTCATTGAGTCTCCTGGACGGACTGGACCAGACGCTGTCGGCCGCTGAACAACAGTATAGTTTGATGTCCTCTGAGAAGTTCCTTTAAATAGAAGAACTTTGTTAAAAATAAAACACCACAAACATATTCAGATAAATTAAAAGGAAAAAAAACCTGTACAGAGAAACTGGAATACTTACCTTTCACAAACAAATATGTCTCACTCCATTTAATATCAGACCAACCCACGACTGCACAGTGATACAGTCCTTCATCTTCTTGACTTGTCCTCACTATGGTCAAGTTCATAAATCTCTCATCAATATTTGTCTTGAATCTTGATTCAGAAAACTCTGGCGCATACTTAGGTTCTGTTAATCTATACACTGACACAATTAATTTCATAGCATCTCCGGCACTTTGCTTGTACCAGATTTGCCTGGTACTGGTCTCAACATCGGACAGAGCACATGTAAAGGTCACAGGTTGTCCAAGCTGCGCTGTGATCACTGGAGCCAGTGAATCTGAATTTAAACAAGAGACACAAAACATTCAATAAAAACCTAATGTACACTGTTTAAGAGTTGCAATCTGAAACATAAACTCTTGATTGTAAAGCACAATAAAACTTCACTTACATCCACGATGAAGGACGAGCAACGTGATCCACAACACGATCATCTTCACAATGTCTATTGTCAGTTCACTTGTATTTAAGTGAAGGAAGGATGTGATGTCATTGTGAGGTCAGAGCATCAGATGTATCTGATTGGTTTTTGACAAAATAAGATTCAAAAGTGAGCTTCCTGCCACACTCACCTCATGGTCTTTGTGAAGTACATCCACTCTCTTTCACCTTCCCAGAGATTTACATACAGTAGGCTACAACTGTTTCTGACTGTGCTGTGACAAACATAACTTCAACTCAAATCAAATCAACACTTACGTTTTGGGGGAAGACAGCAGCTGATAGTGTGAAAAGAGTGGATGTTTTGTTTCTCTAATGTTCTGAAGTTTATCAAATCAGTTGACAAGTTATCACTGCATTGTTCAGGTCACATACATTTAACCTAGGAGTGTAACGATTCATTTTAACAATGACTCGATTCGTTTGATGATACGATTCAAGGACGATATTGGTTCAACTATACAATCCGATACAATTCAATGACTTGAAATCGATTCAGTAACTTTTCAGTATTCAGTAAAATTCAACCAGTGTGACTGTGTAATAAATACTTGGATACTGGCCAGTGCAGATGAAGTTTCCTAGATCCCTGTTGTTTCTTGTAAGGGAATCAGGTTTGAATTAATTATGGATCGAAACAAGTGAACAACAATTAATGGCAAATGCCTTAACCTTTTTTCTGAATAAAGTGCAACCACTTCATTCATCGCTCAGAATATATTCTGATATTCACAACAGCAAAAAGCAATTATTAATTATAGCTGTTGCACAGCAATGGTCGCAGCCGGGCAATTTTAGGCAAAATTAGGCAATCTGAAAGTGAAAGTTCCAAAGCTGTAGCACATATGGTTGATTTGTTATGAATTTTCAAGGTTTTGAAATTGGACTATTGACTATTGTCTTGTGTTTCCAGTTGAGGACATGGACCTTTGTGAAAAGTATGGGAATTTCTCATATGGAAAGGTTGCACAAGCTGAGGCCCCAATTCACAACTGTTAACACCAACAACCATCCACTATCTCACTGAGCTAATCGGCAATTGGGAAGGTCACATGTGGCTTCACAAATTGACGAAGCCAGTCACCTGTGTGCAAGACAGCAGCTGTGTGTAAAGGCAAACGGCTGTCAAAAATTCAGTTAAGACAAAACTCTGAAAATACAGAAATTACATTGACAGAATGGAGATGCTTTTAACAATGATTTATTGGCTCCATAAGTGAAAAACTGATTTCATTTCCCCAATGACTGCCCTACCTGGGGTTTGAAATCCCAACCTCTAACACCAAGAAATAGCCCCTAACTAATTGAGCTAATGGGCTCTATGCACAGCTCCAGCACTTCCTGAATTTAAGGCAGGTCCTTCATTTCCTGTCTTACATTATTGGACAAACTGATTAATCCAGGTGTGTCTGAGTAGTCACAATGGTCAGACACACCTGGATTAATCAGTTTGTCCAATAATGTAAGACAGGAAATGAAAGACCTGCCTTAAGTTCAGCAAGTGCTGGAGCTGTGCATAGAGCCCATTGGATGGAAGTGCTGTGTTCGAAATCGAAAGACCTAGTGTGTACAAATGGACTCAGGTAGTCACCGGCCAGGCAGCAGTTGTCAAGGTAGATTTCTGTCATCAAAACAAAAATCTGATAATACATAAATTGCATCTTGACAACATGGCCTGTTGGTGATTTGTTTTTAACGATAAGTGTTTTGCTTCATAAGAGAAAATCTGGTAACACTTTAGATTAGGGAACACATATTCACCATTAACTAAGTGCTTATCAATATGCATACAAGTAGCTTACTAGTTCATTATTAGTATTCATTAAGCACATATTAACACCTTATTCTACCTCTATTACACCATGAATTAAGATTTTTCCTGATATTAACTCTTAATTATTGCTTATTCATTGTAAATTAATGCATTGTTGTTTCTGAGTAATGATGTGAATAACCAGTGGGTTACTGGGGCCTTGTACAGGGGCAGTAGCACAAGAACAGTAATTCTTCCTTTATAATTTATCATATTTCTTTTAACATGTTTTTATATGAGGGACAGCACAGTCTGGGGGGTGTAGTCAGGATTTCATTTCACTGCTTGTGACAAATAAAGAATCTTGAATCTTGAATCACTCTGAATTAGTACAGCATTAATGCATTAATTTACAATGAATAAGCGATAATTAGGAGTTAATATCAGGAAAAATCTGAATTCATGGTGTAATAGAGGTAGAATAAGGCTATGTACAGTGTAAAAACTCAAAATCTTTCTTATTTCTTGTCAAAATGTCTCATTTCTAGTCAAAACTAATATCTTTCCACTTAAAATAAGACTAATCACCTAAAAAATAACTTGTTTTTAGATAATTTTCACTTGTTTCAAACTAATTTTCACTTGAAATAAGAAGAAAAATCTGCCAGTGAAAGTACGTTTTTTTATGCTTGTAATAAGGAAGAAAAACTTGCTCCACTATCAGATTATTTCAAGTGAAAATATGCTTGAAAGAAGGAAAAAGTGTCTAAAAACAAGCTGCTTTTTAATGTGATGAGTCTTATTTTAAGTAGAATGAGATTTGTTTTGACTAGAAATGACATTTTGACGAAAAATAAGACAAATATTATTGGTAAGATATTTGATTTTTTGCAGTGTAGAATAAGGTGTTAATACGTGCTTAATAATTACTAATACGGAGCTAGTAAGATACTTATATGCATATTAATAAGCACCTAGTTAAAGGGACAACGAGGAGTTTTGGAAAAGCGAAACGTTTTCACACTACATTTATGAGCCTCCGCGTGCACCGTAAAATTCTTTTGACCAGCGCAAGACGGACTCATGTTTTCATTCATCAATAATTAAAGTCAGAGGTTCAAAGAGGTTCACATACCGTCGTAGTTCCGACCATAAACGGCGATTCAGCTACGTTATTCTCATGACTCGTTGCCAGAGATGGCTAAAGTACCCAGATTCTTTACTCGAGTAGAAGTAAAAGTACCTGTGTAAAAAACGACTTAAGTAAAAGTGAAAGTACTGATCCAAATATCTACTCAAGTAAAAGTAAAAAGTACAGGCTCTGAAATTTACTCAAAAGTATTATTAAGAGTAAAAAGTATTTCCATTGCACAATTCACTGCAAAGCAAATAACCACACGATAATTTATCTTGAATCCATTTCATCAATGTTATTGTTTAAACAAACATTGTTCACATAGCCTAAGTTTACCTGCTGGACACAAAATGTATCCTAATGTACTTCACTATGGTCAATCGTAGGCATTTGTATTGTACACTTCAGGTTTACACATCACACTTATGAACATAAAATTTTGGACCAGGATTGGCTTCTAAACTGTGGTGTCACAAATCATGCTCGTAGTCCCAATTAATAATCTTGTGGATTGAGACACTTTAGGGGGGTTATTATTTATGGCCCTTTTCCACTAGCGCGACTTGGCTCGACACGTCTCTATTCGTTTTGTTTGTTTTTTTTGGGCTTTTTCACTAGTACTCAGCTCAAGTCGAGCTGTAATTTTATTTTGCCGTAAATTTATTTTGCCGTGGAAACCCTGATATATTAAAAAAAGTAACGAGCATTTTGAAGAAATGTAAGGAGTGGAAAGTACCGATATTTGCGTTTCAAATTTACTGAGTAAAAGTAAAAAGTTGTCAGAAAAATAAATACTTCTAAAAGTACAAAGTACCTGACAATTCTACTTAAGTACAGTAACAAAGTATTTGTACTTCGTTACTTGCCATCACTGCTCGTTGCGAAACTGAAAGTAAAGAAACGCTGGTCGGCTCGACCAGCATCTCCGCCACCACTAATAGTAACAAAATAACGATAGAGACAGAATGATATATTTATCGAAAATGGACCCATTAACAAGTGTGGGTAGCGGAGATTCATCCACATTAACGTGAGACTTTTTTATAACCGATTAGAAACTCCTCGTTGTCCCTTTAATGGTGAATATGTGTTCCCTAATCTAAAGTGTTACCAAATTCTGATATTTCCCAGAAATCATCTATCATGACTCTAAAATGGTATGTTGATGTTGTTTAGGAAGAACGTTTTGTATTGGAGCATCATAAGCATGAAAAAAAAGATGCACACTACATCATTGTTGCCACAAACAGTGTTTTTAAATGTGATACTATGAAATCTGCATTTAAAGATATGGCGACAGGTTTTACATGGAAGACATTTTCATGCTGTGACAATCGGTGTCATGTTTTCTTTCATTCACCTTGTGAGAAAATGTCTTTACATTTACACAAACATTCATTTGGATTCAATAATGACCACATGATATTGTGGTGGTCCGAAGGTCAAAGGTCAAAGGTCACTGTGACCGTTGAGGACCACCACTCCACCAGTAGTTGTTGCAAGGCGAATGTAAACGTCTGGTGAAAGCAGCCACTAACCACACAACAGGAACTGAAGTGGCCTGTTAAAATGGCCTGTCTACATGAGAGCCCACAAAAAAGACAATGTAACCACTCTCACAGTTATTTATGATATTGGTGTCAGTGAGTAACATTATCATGCCTATTTTAGTCAGTCACCGATGAAAATAGACATGCAACATTTATAAACATTCAGTTACTTACATGGAGGAGAAGAAACAGCGGTCCACAGGATCTATCTTGGGGAAGTCAGACCAGTATTAAAAAAGTCCACTGGGAAACAAACTCAGTCTTGTGCTCCACTGGTTATGGTCACAATGTTCGGCCTGCTTGTTCTCTAGTCCTGAGACTTCATAGGAGGAAATCCAGAAAGATCTCTTTTACTTAAACGATGCTTGAACTAGTCCGCTGTGCCATGTCGGCTGTGTGTGTTCATAAAGGTGGGGAGGTCCAACTGTTTCTACGTTAAAATGGCAATTACATCCAATAAGTAGGCTAGTTGTTAGCTGTTATATGATTTTTTTTATTGCAATAAAAAATAGAGTAACGGTAAGTAAAAAAACAAACAAACAATTAAAATATGTTTACAAGCCTTGAAATGCCAGATAATAGTCAATAATAAAGCAACATTTCATCAGCTGAGATAAAACAGAACAAAACTATCAACAATAAAAATATAAGTAGTTGCAAACATACCATGTAACATGTTTTAAGGGTCAAATTCTGATGCTCAAGATTATCAAGATTATCAATAGTTAACTTCAGAGTACAAACTGTCCTCGGCAAACTCAGTCTGATTTCTTCCTCTCGTTGTTTTTCTCTCAGAGAAATGAAGAGCAGCGTAGTTCACTCCACCTTCAGCTCCACTCTGTCCAACAAAATAGTTGACATATCTCAATTGTGTATATGTATATATATATATATATATGGTATCTTACAGATTATGTGAATGGAATAACAATAAAAAACTGACTGTATTATCACTTACATGATCATGGACTTTTACATGCGAATTGATATTTTGTTCTGTTTCCGTTCCTGAAGATTAGAATGCAATATTAAAGAATAAATATCTTAATTATTGTGATTAAACAAGTTAAAGGATGCATTTAATGAAGTGCACAAAGTTATAATAAGTAAAGGTTTGTCTTTAACATGTATGTTGCTTTTATGATGATGACACCAATTAACTAATTACAGACTACTGGTAAATTTTCTCTAGAACCTACAGTATAATGTTATGTTTTATCTGACTAAATAAATTTAACTTCATAATGAACAATGAATGGATGTAACAGGATAGTATTTGTCATAATTTTAGTTCCTTTCAACACTCACCTTTGTATTGTTTGCGTGCTGTTCGGCTGCAGAGGAGGAAAATGTTTCCAACCACAGAAATGACCAAACAGACTATTAATATCCCCACTGAAATCAGGTCCGTACGCACCGGCACTGCACATGAAAACACAGACAAAATAATTGTCACTGCCTCTTGAGGAAAATGGGAAGGGTCAGTTGTGATCAGTAATAGTAATACTTTTTATATGCACAGAAAGTCATACCGATGTCCACTTTTGTTCCATTTCCAATCAACATCTGTCCACATGTGGCCACGGCGCAGTAATAAGTCCCAGCATCAGAGGAGCTGACGTTCTTAGTGAAGCGATAAACGCAGCTCTTTGGAGCAGAACGTGCATCGGTTCTGCCTTCACATTTACTAGGTTTGTATCCATCAGTGTAGATGATGTCAGGATGAGACTCATCTGATCGGGCTCTGAACCAGTACACGCTGTGATCTCCTGGACACGTCTTGTTGTCAGAGCCAGAGAAGACTGAACACTGGAGAGTCATTGAGTCTCCTGGACGGACTGGACCAGACGCTGTCGGCCGCTGAACAACAGTATAGTTTGATGTCCTCTGAGAAGTTCCTTTAAATAGAAGAACTTTGTTAAAAATAAAACACCACAAACATATTCAGATAAATTAAAAGAAAAATAAACCTTTATAGAGAAACTGGAAAACTGACCTTTCACAAACAAATATGTCCCACTCCATTTAACATCAGACCAATCCAGGACTGCACAGTGATACAGTCCTTCATCTTCTTGACTTGTCCCCACTATGGTCAAGTTCATAGAATCCTTATCAATACTTGTATTGAATCTTGATTCAGAAAACTCTGGCGCATTCTTAGGTTTTGTTATTCTAAACACTGACACAATTAACTTCATAGCATCTCCGGCACTTTGCTTGTACCAGTGGATTTGCCTGCTGCCGACCTCACCATCGGACAGAGCACATGTGAAGGTCACAGGTTGTCCGAGCTGCACTGTGATCACTGGAGCCAGTGAATCTGAATTGAAAGAAGAGACACAAAACATTCAATAAAAACTACTGTGCAATGTCTAAGAGTTATTACATATGCAGCTGACACATAAACTCTTGATTGTAAATCACAAAAAAACTTCACTTACATCCATGATGAAGGACGAGCAACGTGATCCACAACACGATCATCTTGAAAATGTCTATTGTTAGTTCACATGTAGGTATTTAAGTGAAGGAAGGATGTGATGTCATTGTGAGGTCAGAGCATCAGATGTATCTGATTGGTTTTTGACAAAATAAGATTCAAAAGTGAGCTTCCTGCCACACTCACCTCATGGTCTTTGTGAAGTACATCCACTCTCTTTCACCTTCCCAGAGATTTACATACAGTACAACTGTTTCTGCCTGTGCTGTGACAAACATAACTTCAACTCAAATCTACACGTTTTGGGGGAAAACAGCAGCTGATAGTGAGAAAAGCATGGGTTTTTTGTTTCTCTGATATTCTGAAGTTTATCAAATCAGTTGACAGGTTATCACTTTTCACGTCACATACATTTAATCATTTGTATTATTAATTCATAAGCATTCAGCTTTATCAATTATTCTTTTGTATCTTTCACCCCTTATGCTGAAGTTAACATCAGTCGCATGACGTCCTGTGGCGCTAACGTTCACGTTCTTCACTTGTTCATTGATCAGTGTTCACAAAAAAACATGTTCAAGCACAACGCGGGACAAGATATTTCACTCCCTGGTAAAGGGTGGAGGGAGGGGGGGGCTTTAAATTATATAGATTCCCTTGGGAACCATGAATATGAGTGTTATTCTTTACCTCCTGTGTTCAATAGATGTTAGGTTACTTCACAGAATAAATGAAAACTTTGACCTAGTGGTGGCGCTATAACAGAAGAGCCACACTAACATCAAAGTATGATGGTCCATCCCCTCAGGACCATGATTATCTAATCAAAATTCACAGAAATCTATTTGATGACTGTAATTCAGTCCTGTTTAACTGATTGAAAAACATGAACAATTGCTAACATTACATGACACATTTACCCATAGTGCGAATTATAGGGGGGTTTGACCCCCCAATTACGACTTCAACACCCCTAAAAGAGGTACAAATAACAGATAAGGGGGGTTAAAACATTTATCTTTCTTATTAGTAATTATAAATACTACAGTATACAGTATTTTCCATACTCATTCCAGGAAGATGCTTGTAGTAAAATTTCAGACACCCCTAGTGGACTATACCATTTCATTGCCCGAGTGACTGACTAGCTCACATCCAAGTCGGTGCAAAAAAAAAAAAAAAAAGACAAACACGTCATCTCATGGAGTGCTGTAAATTAATGCAAGTAGCTACCAAGCTATTTAATACACTTACTTTTACTTACTAACCTTCAGAGTTTCATAAGTATGTTGTTGTGCCAGGTGTTTACAGCTTATCTTGTAGGTGTGCCTCTCCTACCTTCTGTTTTTTGCTAGGAACACCTGGCCTTTGCCTGCTCGTCCCTCTCTGGCGTCTTCATGTTGATTTCAGCTGCTTCCTCTGACTCTTTAACGTCACTATTTCTTCTTACCACGTCGTGTTTCTGTCCGTTTGTTTTTTTCTTATTAGAAATCGATCCATTTTGTGCCCTGTGCACGTCACTGGTTAGCGTAGCGGGGCTATCGCAAACTACAAGCTGCATTGCGCAGGGTCAAGTTGTAAGTAAGGCCGCAAGCTGCGTTGCCAGGTTTGACAGTTACCCCCTTTTTGGAAACAACATTAATTGAAGTGAATGAGTTTAATGTGGATGTTTGCGTGTTTGTAGTGCAGTGTATTGTGTATTTATGTAGCACATTTAAAATATGTTCTATAATTTCATTTTAATAGTCTTTGAGTGGTGGTTTAGTTGGGCTTTTACCTTTTTAATAGGCTACTGAAAACATCGGTGACCTCAAAATCAAACTTTGTGAGCTGTTTTCTTAGTCTAATATGTTTCTCACTTATGAATTCATGGTAAAAATAAGAGTCACCCTATTGAGCCTATAGACTATAGAGTCATATCTTATCCATTCATTTCAATATTGGGACCAGTAGCTACAGGATGTGAACCTGTCTAGACTAGAGCATGTATGGTAACACATCTGCCAAAGACTTTGCTAGTCTTTGTGTGGGTCTGTTTGAGCAGAAATTAGGGTTTGCTAGGGTGTGTGTGTGTGTGTGTGCAGTTTAGATTTAGAATATTTTGTTGGTGACTGCAAAAGTTGTTTGTGTGGTATTATAGCCTATGCCACATGAACTGTAAAATTGTGTAAAATTTGGTTTACAGACAGTAGACATTTCATTGAACAAGCAAGATACTGTAAGGATACTGTGAGACTTCTGTAAACTCAAGCCCGCGCCTGCGCTGTACTAAGTTCCCTTTACACCGTGAAGAAAATATTGACCCCTCCAATTGTCATTGTATAATTCGCACTCTTTTGGGTGAGGGGGGAACTACGCTTCTCAAAGTTCAGGACAAGAGCAGACTAACAGGAAGTACACTTTGATCCTGTGATAGCCAATCAGATGAATCTAATGCTCTGACCTCATGATCATCTCTCCTCCTCCACTCACAAAATTACCAAGACATCTCCAAAGAAAGACAGAGTCAAGATGATCCTGCTGTGGGCTACACTGTTTTTACTGCAAAAAGGATGTAAGTGCTTTTGTTTAATGATAATAATATGTTTCCTCATTTATGCATCAAGTTATCCTTACACATTGTTTCCATGTGCATTGTGCTGTGATTTAATTTAGATGCGGTGATTCCAGTGATCACAGTTCAACTTGGTGAACCAGTGACATTTTCATGTGTTTTGCCCTCTGGGTTCAGCAAAAGACAAATCTTCTGGTACAAGCAGAGTGCTGGGGACAGTCTGAAATTAATCAGTGAACTACGGAAGAGTGCGACCCTTGTGTATGGACCAGGGTTTTCTCCATCAAGACTTGAAGTGAAGGATAATGAAAATACCACCAATCTGACCATTTTGAGTGCCGTTCATGAAGATGAGGGAATGTATCATTGTGCCATCTTAGACTGGTCCGAGAATATTTGGACTGGGACGTATTTGTCAGTACAAGGTAATTATATACTCAAACCTGTGTTCGTGATTATGAATAGTAACTTGACATGGTGTCAACAAACCTTCCAAATCCATTTAACAGCACAAAGACATTTTCAAATATCCAAATGATGTGTTATGGTTGTTATGGTTACTCTCTCTTCATAACTATTCCTTTGTGTTGAATCACTGTAAAGCTTTGTATTCATAGGAAATTCTCTCTTGAGGACATCAAACTATACTGTCGTTCAGCGGCCAACAGAGTCTGGCCCAGTCCGTCCAGGAGACTCAGTGACTCTGCAGTGTTCAGTCTTCTCTGACTCTGACAATGTGACGTGTTCAGGAGATCACAGTGTGTACTGGTTCAGATCAGATGAGTCTCATCCTGATGTCATCTACACTGATGGGACTGAATCTGATAAATATGCCAAGAGATCTGACTCCCCGAGGAGTTGCTTTTATCGCTTCACCAAGAACGTCAGCTCCTCTGATGCTGGGGCTTATTACTGCGCTGTGGCCACATGTGGACAGATCATTTTTGGACGTGGATCGAAACTGTCTCCATCCAGTAAAGGTAAAATACAAAATTACATTAACATCATGGCTTACGTATCTCCTCCTCTCTCAGGGCTTTGACAAACTTATTTTCTTTACAGAACAAACAGTGAGATCTGAACTTATTGTGCTGCTGGTGATATCAATTGTCTGCTTGGCCTTTTCTGTGACTGGAAATATAGTTTTCATGTATCATCAAAATCAAAGACAAGCGCGGGAACAGTTTGAGCGTAAGTGATGTTTTCTCAGTCAAAAAACCTTACCACTGTATTAACACTGTGTTTGTACTGGGAAAGTTCACGTCATAGTGTAGAAACCTCAATGTTACCTGTGTGATCTGGGTTTTTAGAAGAATAGTCTCCATATTCCTGTTGGTTCTCCTTTGTTGTTTTTACTGTAAACGCAACCCAAAAAGAGGATTCTTGGTCATGTTAAGTAATATAATAATAATAGTATACATAATGTTTCCATTCCTCAAATAGGAACAGACTATACCTCATCAGGAGAGCTACGTGACAACTGGAGCCAACCAGTAAATGTAAGTAAGTTGTTGTTGTTTTGACTAACATGATTTCCAAGAGTTGCATATTGTATACCACCATGATTAAATGAGTATTTTATTTTCCACACAGGCTGGAGATGGACATGATGTGAACTATGCTGCTTTAAGTTTCTCTGGAGGGAGAGTTACAAGAGGAAGGAAGATGAAAGAGTTGAAGACGAAAGACGAAAGTGTGCATTCTCCAGTTACATACTAAGTGTTGAAGGTGTGTCTGTGAAAAGCTGTTGATGGGTGGGTGGGTTTCTAAACCCCACTCTGACAGTGTTTCTTCATGATTAAAGCCACAGTGTGTAGAGTGTGTATTTGCTTTTGTTATTTCTTAATCTTTGAAGAAACTGTTTTAATCTTTTCTGTATATTTCTTTCATACATTTAAACGGCTGTTGTTTTTGTGTGTGTGTTTTTTTTTTAAACCAACAACAAACATTTGTAATAGTCCCTGTCTTTGTTTGAATTTGGGGGATGCTGTTTGTAAGTGGGAGAAGAAGTGAAAATAAAATGGCTTTGTGAATTTTAACTGTTCACATGTGAATAAGCAGCTGACGGTTTTTGCAGTCGTCCTGTAGGAAACACCTTCCATGGGAAATGATTGGTATGAGTTTTAGTATTTTTTATGTGACTGGGACGGGACGTGAAAAAGACATGACATGAGATTAGAGTCTTGAAGGACCTATTGAAGATTTTTTCACAGCATCTGTAAACTTGTTCCACCACTGGTAAACCACAGACAGCATCAGTCTCGACTATGATTGCTGGCATGGTAATCACAAATTACGTTCTTTCGAGGAATGCAGGGACCAATAAGATTATATGATTAATTTCATTAATTTCGCACTGCAGCGATTTGTATTAGATTTGGGCTTGCCAGTGTTGATTGATGAGTATCGTAGTGGGTTGCTGCAGGTGAGCTGCTGCAGTCTGAACCATGTGTTTATGACCCGTCAGAAAACATGATCAGAGAACACCGAGATATTTGGTCATCAAACATGACTGAGGCTACTCACAACCTTGTTGAGTTCAGTCTAAGAGAGGTTTAGTTTAAGTTTGTAAGTTTAGACATGCATACTGATAGGTCAGGGCAAGATTTGCACAGAACTTGTTGGGTTTGCTGGCAGAATGAGAGCTACAGTTGGGTGTCATCTGCAATGCAATGATGTAAAAAGCCATAGAGTGAATAATTGGACCCAGGGGGGTCGTATATTACAAAGAGAAGGGGTCACTGTACCGAACCAAGGAGGAACCCTGTGAGGTGAGAAGGGCCTGAACACTTGACCTAACATAACAAAACAAAGGAGCAGCCAGTGAGATAGGAGTCAAACCAAGAAAGCACTTTGCCTGAGATGCTCATGTCTGAGAGTACAGACAGCAGGATGTGGTGATGATGCATCACAGAGGCCATTCAGTGTAGGAAGAACATGACACCTGCTTGAAAAAAGCCCCTTTCTTACTTAAAAGACAACAAAGTTAGTGAGACTGATCAATAGTTCCTCGCTTTAAGAGAGCAGAGAAGTTACCTGACACTGTTCAAATGTAGTTGGAAATATTCAGTGCACAATGTTGAGAGATAAGGCTCGAAGGGGGTTTGTGGAAAAGGAGTCCAGTGTCCATGTAGTAGGACTAAATGACTATTAGGACTGCTGTGCCTGCTGCGCAGCTGATCTTGTCATTGTAAATTGAACTTATTACTGTACTGATGTTGGATGAGAAGGAAAACAGGAGTGACTGACAGTCCTTAGGTCAGCGGGGTCACCAGTTTTACATAATTTTCTCCCAGCATTGTGCCAGTTAGAGTGGGAAGAGGACATAAGCATGGGCTTTGTTAACGACAGACTGGTCATTCCTCGGTCAAATGGAGAAGGAGGCACGTGTATTATTGAAATAGGAGTATTACCTCGCTTGGTGGATTTGCAAAGGTTGACTTGCTGGTTTTGACCCTAGTAGATCTTCCACATGAGGGCTGATGCCTTCCCCTGTTGTCTGAAACTTGAAACAACCAGACAAATTTTGCAGAAAAAATGCACAGTTTACGTGCTTTAGTAGCAGCAAGTATACGAGTGAGATAATAAGAACTGAAGTAACACTTGTGTAACAACTGTGGCCACCACACATTTGAGGAGACAAAACCACTCTCAAGTGCAACCACATGGGTCTATAAAAAGGCAAATCTGGTTTGAGAGCGGAAAAAAATGATGAACTTACATCTGTGAATGCTCACGTGGCCTATGCAGTAATGGCAGAATTTATAGAGAAGTACAATTGGTGTTCTCGTCTACAGTAGTTTTAGTATTCACACTTCCTCCCCACTCTCCAAAACTCAAAACAACAACAGTCTTTGACATCAGGAAAAAGAGTGAGTGGACATAAGAATAAGTTTGTGGGCTTCACAAAGAGCAGAATGAGACAGGAAGTGCTCCTTTGAGTATCTGTGATAACCAATCAGGGGCATTTGTCAGTGTTACATGTAGTACTGTATGTATGATCCCCTCCTCCACTCACTGAGACACCAATGTGGTCGTATCAAGAGACAATGTCAAAATGCTCCTGTTATGGGTTACACTGCTTGCTCTTCATCAAGTATGTAAGTACTATCTAATTCTGTTTATGTGGTCAATTAAGAAATGATATGCAAAAGAAAGATAAATGTGTTGTTTATTTGTTAATGTGTTAATTGTTTACTATAATTCAGATTCGCTGGTTCCAGTGATCTCAGTTGAGCTTGGTGAGCCGGTGACCTTCACATGTTCTCTGCCTACGAGTGAGATCACCAGCAGACAAGTCAGCTGGTACAAGCAAAGAGCCGGGGATGTTCTGAAATTAATAGTGACACATCGGATGTTTAAAAAACCTGAGTTTACCCCAGAGTTCAACGATGCCAGATTTGAAGCAAATGATGATAAGAATTTTCTCAACCTGACCATAGTGAGGACGACTGAAGAAGATGAGGGACTGTATCACTGTACAGTCATGGATTGGGTCAGTGATCCTGTGTGGAGTGGGACTTATTTGTTGATTAAAGGTGATTATGTGATCTTCTTTCGTGAAGTTTTGCAAATGGTTCACTCATTCTCACTTTGCTAATGTTAAGAAAAACAACTTAGAGTCACCGAGCTTGTTTGAAAAATAGTTAAACCTACAGGTTCAGTCAAATTGAATTCACATTTAAGATACTGTACATTTCATCTCTGTATTCCACGTTACACATACAGTACCAATAAATGAGTCGGATTTGTCTGCTTTGTCTTTATTGTAGGCTACCTCTAATTAGAGTTCCTTGTTTTAACTTTACAGGTCTTTATTTGCTAAATTTCAGCACAATATCAAATTAGGGTCACCTTTGAGGTTTTCACACTATGTTATATTTATAGGAAATACTATGTTAAAGTAGACAGGCAGACCTTGGTCAGCAGTATGAAACAACATGCACCAGACTTAGGAGAAAAAAACAATCCAATTAATTTTAAACAATCCAATTATGCCTGAAATGTAATATGTTCTTCAGTGGCCGACGTCCTTTCCCTCCACCGCATCTGTCACCAATCAGCTCTGTTACTATTTCTACATGTTATAGGCTACTCTGATCAATGAACAGTACTAAACTGTACTCCAGTTTTCCCTATCCGTTTAAAATGTTTTGTATTTACAGGAAACTCTGAGAAGACGTCAAACTACGAAGTTGTTCAGTTGCCGACAGAGTCTGGTCCACACCGTCCAGGAGACCCAGTGACTCTGCAGTGTTCACTCCTCTCTGGCTCTGAGGACCAGACGTGTCCAGAAGATCACAGTGTGTACTGGTTCAGAGCCGGATCAAATATATCTCATCCTGACATAATCTACACTGATGGAAATAAACTTGATAAATGTAACAAAAGATCTGACTCCCCAAGAAACTGTGTTTATAACTTCACCAAGAACGTCAGCTCCTCTGATTCTGGGACTCATTACTGCGCCGTGGCCACATGTGGACAGATTTTATTTGGAAACGGCACAAAACTGTTTATGACCAGAGGTGAAATACAAAATATATCATACGCATGAATTATGTTTCTCCTTTCCTTTAGGAAATATTAATATTTTTCTTTTCTTTTTTAAGAGCAAACAGCAAGTTGTGAACAGCAGCTTCTTCCGCTGGTGATATCAGTTGTCTGCCTGTTCATTTCTCTGATTGGAAACATAATTCTCATGTGTCATCGAACTCAAAGACAAGTGAATGAACAATCTAAAAGTAAGTTCTATTGTCTTAGTCCAAACTGTGATTTCATAAAGGTTATATAGTATTTGTAATCACAAACAGGATAGTATTATTTTAACTTACACAGCATTAACATAACATTTGTATTTTCCATATTGTTTCTTCCATGTGTCTCATTGACAGTATATGAATTTATAATATTTAACTTTTAGTTAATCAATATTTATAAATTAAAACATGATGAGCCAGTTGGAGGTCCGTAATGAAAATCGGTTAAATTAATGATTTTCATATTTCCATTCATAATTATGAACAGAAAGTGTCTCATCAGAAAGACGACGTGACAACTGGAGCCAACCAGTGCCTGACAATGTAAGTAAAGATACTAAATCAAATTTGTTGCTTCAACGAACATGATTTCCAAGAGTAGCATATTGTATACCACCATGATTAAATGAGTATTTTTATTTCCTGCACAGACTGAAGATGGACACAATGTGAACTATGCGGCTTTACATTTCTCTGGAGGGAGAGTTACAAGAGGAAGGAAGATGACAGAGTTGAAGACGGAAGATGAAAGTGCGCACTCTCCAGTTACATACTAAGTGTAAAAGGTGTACATGTTTGTGAAAAGCTGTGGGTGGGTGTCTAAACTCCACTCCGACAGTGTGATAAAGTTGTTTCATGATTAAAGCCACAGTGTTGTAGCACACAGATGAACAACACACACATGGGCTCTTTTTTATTTTCTATTTTACATCAATCCGTCTTTTATCTACAGTATAATGAGCTTGTATTTGCTCTTGTTGTCTCTTTGTTTTTCAAGTATTTCTGGGGGGCTTTTAGGCCTTTGATTGATAGGACAGCTGAAGAGAGACAGGAAATGGGGAGACAGGGAGGGGGAGTGGAATCTAACCATGGACGCTGCAGCGAGTACTATAGCTTTTGCATATGGGGCACCTGCTCTACCCACTTAGCCCCCTTTTGTTACTATTTAACAAATAGGTTGTTAACAAAAAACAAGTGGACTGTTTAGGAATTAAAAATGTGAAAACAAAAAATGAAAATATTTAAAATTTGGTTTCTGTAAATTCCTTTTTCTCATTTAGGAATATGATGGCAGACCTGAAGCGGAAATGAAGTGTAACAACGTCAAAATAAAAGTTGCGTGCTATCTTATTAGTTGGGTTACAGGTCCGTGTATCTTTTGGTCATTGGATTTTCTTTTGATGAATGGGAATTAAAAAACAAAAAATGACTGGTTTCTTGGATTTTCATTTTGAAATACACAAAATAAAATTGAAACACAAAGCATTCTTCTTTTTTAGTATCAAACAACAATGAACTAAAACAGTTTGATTTTCATGTTGGGCTGGGACGAGATAATCTTAGCCCCCCACCCCAAACTGAAAGATTACATAGCTTCCATAATTTAATGCCCTGGGCCGGGACAACAGTTTGTCCCCCCTATCGGTGGGGGACAAAGTCTTCACACGCACACATGCACACTCACAACATACAGAGTAGAAGAGGGGAAAAGGGGAGATATAGCAGGTTCATACTTTGGTTATAACTTTTGCCACCTGTGACGTACGTTGGGGACTCAAGCTTCTGCCATTTTCATCTTAAAATCTCCTTTCTGCCCCCACTTTCATCTGATATGCGTACAGATTTCTATACATGTCAGGCCTTGTTTTGGAGTCTGAAATCCTATCTGAGTAGATTTTGGCCTACAGAACCACAGACACAGGTACCATAGTGCTCATTGGCGCTCTTGCTTTGAAGATGACAACATCTGGTGTCAAAATATGAAAAAAAGAAAGTGTTTTTGGTCTGAATTTGTTTCTGTTGACTGCTGATTTTATTTTTTGTTATGTGACAAAAGATACACTTCTTCGGTGGCTGTTGCATGAGACCAAGATAGCTTTACCCATTTAAACAGAGGCTACAGTGAAGTTTTTTTTAAACTGTGAAAAAGCATAGGCCTATTCAAAATGTGCATTTGGGCAACACTGCCATATAATAGGTGAAACATTGAACATTAGTTCATTCATTTGATCAATTACCCTAGGCGATGTCAGAGCAGCATAATTCGATTGACAGGTTATTATTGAATAATATAGCACGCTACTGTTTTTCAGTTTTACCGGTATTTCATTTTTGTCTCAAAACGGAAAAAGTTCAGTTTTTCTGAGTTTGTTTTGAAATGGAAAAACAAAAGAACGAACCATACACAAATTCACGAGCCATATGAGTGAATAATTGGACCCAGGGGGGTCGTATATTACAAAGAGAAGGGGTCACTGTACTGAACCAAAGAGGAACCCTGTGAGGTGAGAAGGGCCAACATGACAAAACAAAGGAGCAGCCAGTGAGATGGGAGTCAAACCAAGAAAGCATTTTACCTGAGATGCTCATGTCACAGACAGCAGGATGTGGTGATGATGCATCACAGAGGCCATTCAGTGTAGGAAGAACACGACACCTGCTTGAAAAAAGACCCTTTCTTACTTAAAAGACAACAAAGTTAGTGAGACTGATCGATAGATCCTCGCTTTAAGAGAGCAGAGAAGTTACCTGACATTGTTCAAATGTATTGGAAATATTCAGTACACAATGTTGACAGACAAGGCTCGAAGGGGGTTTGTGGAAAAGGGGTCCAGTGCCAGTAGGACTAAATGACTATTAGGACTGCTGTGCCTGCTGCACAGCTAATCTTATCATTGTAAATTGAACTTATTGCTGCACTGATGTTGGATGAGAAGGAAAACATGAGTGACTTAAGGTCAGCGGGGTCAGCAGATTTACATAATTTTCTCTCAGCACGGCGGACATTTGGTATACATCTTATAGATTGTGCCAGTTAGAGTGGGAAGAGGAGGACATAAGCATCGGCTTTGTTAACGACAGACTGGTCATTCCTCAGTCTAACGGAGAAGGAGGCACATGTGTGTGAGGACTGTGGCAATGACTGAAGATTCACCAAATTAATCTTAGCTTAGTGATACTTTGTGTGCACAGTCTTGTGTCAACCACAGGAATGGGACTGAGACGGATACATACAGTGATAAGTATAACCTGGGTTTAGAGGAAATAAGAAATCGGAGCATTACCTCGCTTGGTGGATTTGCAAAGGTTGACCTGCCATTCTTGACCCGAGTAGATCTTCCACATGAGGGCTGATGCCCCCCCTGCTGTCTGAAACTTGAAACACCCAGACAATATTTGTAGAAAACAGGCACAGTTTATGTGTTTTAGTAGCAGCAAGTATACGAGTGAGATAATAAGAAGTAACACTTGCGTAACAACTGTGGCCACCACACCTTTGAGGAGACAAAACCACACACAAGTCCAACCACTCGGGTCTATAAAAAGGCAAATCTGGTTCGAGAGCGGAAAAAAATTATGACCTTACAGCTGTGAATTGACATGGTCTATGCAATAATGGCAAAATGTACAAATAAGTCCAAATGGTGTTCTCATCTATTTTCAGTATTCACAACTTCATCCCCACTCTCCCAAAGTCAAAACAACACCGCCAACAACAAACTCATGAGTGGACAAGAATAAGATTGTGGGCTTCACAAAGAGCAAAATGAGATCAGTGTGGCAGGAAGTGCCCTTTTGAGTATCCGTGATAACCAATCAGGGGCATTTGTCACTGTCACATAAAGTGTATGTATCACCCTCTCCTTCACTCACTGAGCCAACAATGTGGGTCGTACCAAGAGACAATGTCAAAATGCTCCAGTTATGGGCTGCACTGTTTGCTCTTCATCAAGTGTGTAAGTGTTATCTAATTCTGTTTATGTGGTCAGTTAAAAAAAGAAAGAAAGATACATTTGTTACTTATTGTTTCTGTTTAATTGTTTTGTTTAATTCAGATTCGCTGGTTCCAGTGATCTCAGTTGAGCTTGGTGAGCCGGTGACCTTCACATGTTCTCTGCCTACGGCTGAGATCAGCAGCAGACAAGTCGGCTGGTACAAGCAAAGAGTCGGAGATACTCTGAAATTAATAGTGACACATCGCATGTATAAAAAACCTGAGTTTACCCCAGAGTTCAACGATTCCAGATTTGAAGCAAATGAAGATAAGAAGTTTGTCAACCTGACCATAGTGAGGACGACTGAAGAAGATGAGGGACTGTATCACTGTACAGTCATGGAGTGGGTTAGAGATCCTGTGTGGAGTGGGACATACTTGTTAATTAAAGGTATTTATGTGATCTACTTTGGTGAAGTTTTGAAAATGTTTCATTATCTGATATAAAGCTGCAGTGTGTTAATGTTTAAGAAAAACAACTTAGAGTCACTGAGCTTGTTTGAAAAATAGTTACATACAATAGATACATTTAATCTCTTTATTTCACATTATACATACCAAGGTTGCCTTTAACATCTGGCCAGGGACAACGGATGAAAACTAGCCTTGTTGGCTAACTCTGGCCCACTTACAGTTTTTCTTTTAACTCTGTTGATTAGTGGTGCACTGTCCCTATGAAATAAACTAATAAATGAAATGAAATGAAACAATACAGTTGGATTTGTCTGCTAAATTACAGCAGAATATAATATCAAATTAAGGTTACCTTTGTAACTGCATTCTTCTAAGGCTTTTAAACCATACTTGGAAACCACCAGTTGTCACATGTCACATTTATAGGAAACACGTTAAACTAAAACGGCAGACCTTTGTCAAGGCCAGTGTCAATCAACATGCACCAGACTTAGGAGAAAAGAAAAATCCAATTAATTATAAACAATCACAATTACGTCCTTTCCCTCCACGGCATCTGTTGCCAATCAGCTCTGTTCTTCTACATGTTATTGTTCTGATCAATGAACACACTAAAGCTATACTGTACTCAGGCTTTCGAAACATGATGAAAATTGGTGTTTAATACTATTTTGTATCACTCAGGAAACTCTGAGAAGACATCGAACTATGAAGTTGTTCAGCCGTCGACAGAGTCTGGTCCACAGCGTCCAGGAGACCCAGTGACTCTGCAGTGTTCACTCCTCTCTGGCTCTGAGGACCAGACGTGTCCAGAAGATCACAGTGTGTACTGGTTCAGAGCTGGATCAAATATATCTAATCCTGATTTCATCTACACTGATGGAAATAAACTTGATAAATGTAAGAAAAGATCTGACTCCTCGAGGAGCTGTGTTTATAACTTCACCAAGAACGTCAGCTCCTCTGATTCTGGGACTCATTACTGCGCCGTGGCCACATGTGGACAGATTTTATTCGGAAATGGAACAAAACTGTTTACAACCAGAGGTACAAAATATGTCATCAGCTTGAATTATGTGTATCCTTTTCTTTAGGAAGTATTTATAGGCTATATTTATTTTTTTCTATCTTTGTTTCTTTCTATCTTTTTAGATCAAAGAGCAAGTTGTGAACAGCAGCTTCTTACGCTGGTGATATCAGTTGTCTGCTTGTTCATTTCTCTGATTGGAAACATAATTCTCATGTGTCGTCGAACTCAAAGTCAGTCTAAAGGTAAGTGCCGTTGTCTTATTCCAAATTGTTATTTCATATCATTGGAGTAGAAATATTCGTATAGTATATGTTACCATAAACAAGATAATGGAAAGTTATTTTATCTTACACAGTATTAACATTGAATCTAAATCACATTTGTATTTTCCATATTGTTGTTTGTTCTATGTGTCTCATTGACAATAACTGTGTTTATAATTTATCACTTTTATTTTACCAATATTTATACATGAGCCAGTCGAAGGTTTGCAATGAAAAGTCAGACTGATTAATGATATCCGTGTTTCCATTCATCAATAGGAACAGAAAATGTCTCATCAGAAAGACGACGTGAGAACTTGAGCCAACCAGTGCTTGACGTTGTGAGTAAAGACATAAGTTACATTTCTTGTTGTTTCATTAACACGATTCCCAACAGTAACATGCGTCATAGCAACATGATTAAATTATGAGCCTTTTATTTGCGGCACAGACTGAAGATGGACTTGACCAGAACTACGCTGACATACATTTCTCTGGAAGGAAAGTTTCAGGGGGGAGACGGAAGAGAGAGTTGAAACCAGAGGAAAGCTTGTACGCTCAAGTTCGATGCAAAATGTGAACGGCAACATCAGAGCAGAATTTACATGTAAACTGATCCCATATGATTGTGTTTGCATGTGTGTTATTGTTATTTTTATATAATGATGATGGTTGTTGGTGATTTTATTGAATATAAAACACAAATTTATGTTTTTTTGTCTACATTGTAAGTCTGAAGACATGGTTTGAAAAATCAAGATAAGACTTCATGGACATGCAGCTGCTTTGATCAGCATGACATACACTGGTTGACTTGAGATGATGGAAATTTCTGTTTCAAAATGCACTGAACAGAGGATGATGACTCACCTGGGCCTACCTGCACCTTCACCTACACCTAATAAATAACCAACACAGTGTATAGCAGCAGAAGCAACAGAATATTTTATTGTTTTGTTTTTTTTGGCATAGTTTCAAGTTAGGTTAACAAGTATAGTTTGCATCGCCACAAAATAAAAATACAAAAAAAGCAACATGCATATCTGGAGACATTTACTAAACAAGCTTTATGTGTAATGATAAAATAAACTTGCATTCAAATCTTCTGATCTGACTGATCTTCTTTCTCTTTCCTGATATTGGTTACAATCAGTGTTGGGCATGTTACTCTGAAAAAGTAATCAGTAATCAGTTAAAGTTAGTTACTTTCCCCCAAAAGTAGGGTTTTTGGGTAGGATTTCCTTTCCTAAACCCCGTTTAACTAACTATTACACTAACCAACTTACTCAGTAATCCTCCACACAGGCAGGCTCCGTGATGCGTTGTATCACTCCGCCTAACAGCTGTTTAGATCAGCGGCGTGTGTAGGAGGCAGAGTGATACAGCTGTCGTGGAGCCTGTCTGTGCGGAGGAATACTGAATGAGTTGGTTATTTCCAGATAAACGGCTTTCTCTGACCAGTTGATGAACAGAAAATAATGTGTATATAACACCCTACACTTAAACAGGTGTATTATTTTCCGATGGGACTTCTAGAGTCAAGTAATGGCATATCGGTGCATTTTATTGTCAGTAACAGTAACAGCATTGTAACGGGGGAAAAAGTAACTTTTTGATTACTTGTTACTGAAAAAGAAGCGCCGTTAGCAACACCAATATTCCCATCACTGGTTATGATTCAAACTGATACCGATACTGATCCTAATTATTTCAAATCAGTTTGATATTCTGTCCACCAAATATATTGTTGCCAGTGGTGATACAGCAAAGTACTTCAGTTTTTCGCCACAACCTGCACTGCGAAACTTTTGTCTCCCCCCTCTGGCAGCAGGAGTCATTACACTGTTGAATAACAAACATTTCCACAGTTCCAATATAATTCATGATTTATGCAAAGTAAAGGGGATGGCCTTCTTAAAATATTTTACAAATGCAAAGCCGACAAGCAGCAGTCAGGTGACGCCCACATCTGCGCTCAGTCCCTCCACGTCCTTCAGTGCTACAAGGGAAAAGTCACACCACATCTGTGATCTGTGTCACATTCAGTTTCAGACTGAAATCCTTTCTGAACGTAGTTTAATTTTTTATTTACATGGAACATCAAAACCCCACCTCCTCCACCATCAGCTTCACTGTAGCCTGCTCCGTCCACCTCACTACAGTTTCTCTTTCTGAAACCACGTTCTGTTTTCTACATTGTGAACGAATCTGGAGCCTCCACACAATGATCCGACAGACAGCTGCATGCAGTGTGCAACACAGTACAACACTCTGAAGGCTCACTCATCTGACCCAGGAACCTGTGTTGAGTCTCCAGATGTGTTTACAATGTACGGAACACCCTCAATGCTTCCACAACATCATGTCTCATTTCAGTTTTAGTGAAACTGGGAACTGGGGGCAAATTATAGTCGCTTCTGTTATCAAAAAGAAGCTCAGGCAAAATTACTTTGACTCATCTAAATTTAAAAAGGTAGCTGTTGGAATAAGATTGTTTCCTCCTTCAGCTTTTTGGTATCACCAAGTGCACCTATCGGTACAGAATCTGTTTTTTGTTGGGGTGACAATGTTTTGTTGTACATTTCATTGTCTTGCTAATTAGTCCTACTGTAACTTCTGAAAGCTGTGCCATTTGTTGGTAAACAAGTAAATTTTACAGAACATTTTAAAGAAATTAAACTATTTAAAAAGGGAGGAGCCATTTGGCTCAGTGGGTAGAGCGGGCACCCCCTCGCTGCAGCCGGCCCCAGATCGAGTCCTGACTCACCGGCCCTTTGCATTCCCCCTCTCTCTGCCTCCCCATTTCCCGTCTCTCTCGACTGTACTATCGACTAAAGGCAAAAAAAAAAGCCCAGAAAATATACTTAAAAAAAGGAACTTTTAAAAAAGTGATGGGTACAAACATGAAATACAGCCTGACACTGAGAGACTTGTAGCTCACTGATCCAAACCAAAAGCCTTTACAGCAGCGTAGATCCTCCTTCTCTCTGTTGATGCTGTGTCCTGCCTGTTGGTTTTCATCAAGGTGAACACGACGGCAGAATAAACCCAGGTGTCCTCATCTCTCTGAGGAAAGATAAGAGACAAACAAAATAAGAAAAAAAAACCTGCACAACCTTTTTAATAAAGTCAAATCTGAAATTACGCTACCTGACTTATTTTAGTTCCATTGTGTTTGTGCAGGGCAACAGCTGTTGGGTTAAAAAAAACAAAACAAAGAAAAAATCAGGATACAGTGGTTTGACTGTCATACTTTTGGATACACAGCAATGACTAACTTTCCTTACCATTGGAACGGTCACACTTGTTTTTATTCATGGCAGGAATGAGGACAACTATAACAATCAGACTTAAAACCATGAGACCACACGGCACAAATATGACTTCACTGGCCGACCACATGTAAGTTTCTGAAACAAGATGAAAAGGTAGAATCAATTTTTAAGTAAGATAATAATAATGATGCTTAGTATCATATAATTCTAAATGTAAAATACAATTTAAATAATTAAATTTTATTTAGTATATAATCTGAAACTTACAAATTAATAATAAAAAACAAACAAAAAAAACAACTAGAAAAAACATTTCCAAGAATGGAAATGGTGTGAATGCTGAAAGCAATGCTGAATGAGCTGAAGAAATTGTTGAAACAATGCTGAATGAGCTGAAGAAAGAAAGAAAGAAGAAAAGGACAGAAGGAAAGAAAGAAAATGGGAAGGGTAGATGGAGAAAGAAGGAAAGAACAAAAGGACAGAAAGAAAGAAGACACAGAGAGAAGGGTAGATAGAGAAAGAAAAAGGTAAGAAAAACAGAATAATAGAACATAAAGAGAATAGAGAATGAATGAAAGAGACAGAGGGGTAGTAAGAAAGAAGGAAAGAAATTGGGGTGGATAAATGAAAGAGAGAGATATACAGAGAGCAGTAGAAAGAAAGAAAGAAATGGGGTAGAAACATAGAAAGAGAAAAGGAGTAGAAAGAAAAACAGAAAGAAACAAAGAAGTAAAAAGAAATGGGGTGAAAGAAAGAAAGAAAGAAAGAAAGAAAGAAAGAAAGAAGAAAAAGAGAGAAAAAAAGAGACAAAGGGTTTATAGATAGATAGATAGATAGATAGATAGATAGATAGATAGATAGATAGATAGATAGATAGATAGATAGATAGATAGATAGATAGATGTTAAAAGCTGCGTCCTATGTCCCAGGCTGAATGTGAGCTGAAAACCTGTGTGTGTGTGTGTGTGTGTGTGTGTGTGAGTCTGACGGTCTCTCTGTCTGCGTGTACATGTGCAGAAAGCCACAGAACTCCTCTCTCCCTAATGATCTGATTGATTGGCAGCCTGCCCTCAGAAGTTACCATGGCGACTCAACTAACTGCTTACATTTTACTGTATGGAACAGTGTTGTGTTTGTGTGTTTGTGTATGCGTGCATGTGTGACTGTGTGTGAGTGTCTGTGTGTGTCTGTCTGTGTGAGTGTGATGCCTGTGTTTGTGCGTGGACATCCTCTGTCAGTCTGGTTTATCATGTGTCTGTGTGGGGCTGTGTTTAAAAACATCTTAACGAGCGGCCAGGCTGCACCTGCACTGTTCTATTTATAGACATGATAACGAGCTGGCCGCTACAGCTGGACCAACTGCACACAGAGCAGAGCAGAGCAGAGAGATTTGAGCTCTGTGCAGCTTCTGAAAACAGCCCATAAAAAGAGAACCGTACCTCTTATCAGAATGTGGCCATGACTACTGGGGCAAGGAGACCTTCCTGAGCGAGGCAATGTGCATTAAATGTTTGTAGGGCAAAAACTTTTCTCAGGGTCGCAAGGTAGAAAAGGGGGGCATTTCTGTTTTTCTAAAAAAATCAGCTCCTACTTCTATATTGAAGTGGATGAGCCACTGGAGCGGGTCTAGCTGGACAATTAGGCTCATTGAGACAATTCTGTAAGTCTGTCTGCTGTTTTGAGCACATCAAATGAGACACAACAAGTGTGGCTACAAACCGGTGAGGAAATCATGTGTCTAGAGTTTAATTTGTGGCCGTGCTGGCAATTTATCCAGAAAAAATCCTGAATGTTTTTTCGATCCCTCTCACTCTAGCGATGATGTCACTCACTCTAAGCCCTGCTCGTTAGACGCAACACACACCCATTATAAAGCTGGATTTTGTCAAAAAACGTAATGATTTTAAAGCGGCCAAATATCAGAAACTGTTGAAGATATCAATAAGCTGAGTCATAGAGGAATACTTAAAAAGTTTGTCTACAGCTCAGAATTTGAATGAAGTCTCTAGCTTAAAGTATGTGGACACTTTAAAGGCTGAAAGAAGTAAGAAGATTTGAAGAGTTTCAAGACTGTTCCAATGCATTCTCTATGGGGAAAAAAAAATCAGAAATAGTTGAATATTGCAAAAAGTATGAATAGTTGAAAAGAGAAAAGACATAGCACACCTGTCCCGAAAAGGCTGAACATTTTGATATTTGAATTGTTGAAATAGCACAAAGTATGAAGGACTAGTTAAATGACGAAGAAAGGCAGAAAATGGCCGAACCGAATAACAATAGTGTGAATGCTGGAATTACCTTGAATGTCCAGTTTTGTAACATTTCCAAATAAAATCTGTCCACATGTGGCCACGGCGCAGTAATAAGTCCCAGAATCAGAGGAGCTGACGTTCTTGGTGAAGTGATAAAAACAGCTCCTCGGGGAGTCAGATCTCTTGTTACATTTATCAAGTTTATTTTCATCAGTGTAGATTATGTCAGGATGAGATACTATATTTGATCTGGCTCTGAACCAGTACACGCTGTGATCTTCTGGACACGTCTGGTCCTCAGAGCCAGAGAGGAGTGAACACTGCAGAGTCACTGGGTCTCCTGGGGCCTCATTTATCATTGTGGATACACCTTTTTTTACGCCATTTTCCCCTCGTTTTGTGCGTACGCACTTTTCTCCGCCAAATTTGGGATCTATCAAGCCAAAACCTGACGGGGAAAAGTGCGGACATTTACACCCATTTTGACCCTGGCGTACGCCTTTTTTGAGGAACAGGAGGAATTGGCGACACCGTTGCTGAGTCAGAGAACTACAGTGTGAGAGGGAGAGAGGAGCGGAGTACATTTAGAAGAGACAGTAGGATTTTTTGAAGTAATTGTGGCAGTGGTGGACCGCTGATGCTGGCAATCCAACCCGCTCTATAATAACACTAGGCTTTATGTTAATTGATAAACAGAGCGGATTGTGGATTTTGCTTTTTTGATTAGGCTATGTGTGACGTCTGACAAGGATCAAACCATCCAAGTTTAAAAACACATCGGCAGCAGCGCACACTGATCTGCAGCCTAGACTGTTATTAATCTGTCACCTGAGTTAACGAGGTGCACGTGTGTTTGGAGCTGACGAGAGGAGAGAATAAAGAGTGAGACAACGCGGCCCTGAGGAGGAACTGTGAAGGACTCAGCTGTAGCCTAATGGAAAATGACCTCAACCGAGTCCAGTAGAGCTGTAACTGTGTAGTGGAAAGGCGTGCAAAGTAATGGTAACTATCGTCCTGCTTCCTACATTGTTTTAACATCTAGGTAAAAAAAAAAAAAAAGATTTTCTGGGATAAACGGGCAGATTACATAAGATTATTCTTCTTTCTGCTCCCTTTTGTTGAGATTTGGGAGGTTTTTGTTTTTATTGTAGCTTATTAAAATGCAAGATCATTTTTCTGACTGATTTATTGCCCGTGTATCTGCTTTCGGAGAAGCGGAGAAGTTCCGCTTCTTTCCCCCGTCCTCCGCCCGTTGTCTCCGTTGTCACTTTGTTGTCACAAAAGTTGCTGCGCCACAGAGAGCACATGGCTAATTAAATATGCACGTGCTGACCATATATAGTTGTATATAGGCATTCCGGGGGCGGAGTAAGAGGTGTGTTCACGTGTGCACCATTCTTGAGTCCTGTGTCATGTATTGCGGAGAGTTGTGCGTACGCACAGTTTGATTGATCTGAAAAAGGTGTAAATATTTAGGGTGTACGCCATTTTCATCTTTTCGCCGTACGCAAATATTTAGTAGCAGTTTTACACCCTCTTTGATAAATGAGGCCCCTGGACGGTGTGGACCAGACTCTGTTGGCGGCTGAACAACTTCGTAGTTTGATGTCTTCTCAGAGTGTCCTGTAAATACAAAACAATGTTAAACATCAATTTCTATCATGTTTTAAAAGCCTAAGGACAATCTGAGAATATTTTTCACCTTGGTTTAAATTAAGGTTCAATAGAAATCTTGGAACTGAGCAACAACACAAAGCCAGTTCTTATCTTAGAATCAGTGTGTGGTGAAATTGGCAGCTTTTTAATTTGACAATTAAGCTTTGAATCGCAGCCTGAAGTTACCGCTAATATTTTGAAATAAGAAGATAAAATGAATCTTAAACGTGTAATTAATTTGACCGAACCTGTTGACTGAATCCTTTAACTATTTTTCAAACAAGTTGTTTTTCTTAAACATTAGCACACTGCAGCTTTAAATCAGAGAATGAAACATTTGCAAATCTTCACCAAAGTAGATCACATAATTACCTTTAATTAACAAATATGTCCCACTCCACACAGGATCACTGACCCAATCCATGACTGTACAGTGATACAGTCCCTCATCTTCTTCAGTCGTCCTCACTATGGTCAGGTTGACGAAATTCTTATCATTATTTGCTTCAAATCTGGCATCGTTGAACTCTGGGGTAAACTCAGGTTTTTTAAACCGATGTGTCACTATTAATTTCAGAACATCCCCGGCTCTTTGCTTGTACCAGCCGACTTGTCTGCTGGTGATCTCACTCGTAGGCAGAGAACATGTAAAGGTCACAGGCTCACCAAGCTCAACTGAGATCACTGGAACCAGCGAATCTGAATTAAACAAAAACATTTCACACATGAAAAAGTAAACAACAAATGTATCTTTCTTTTGCATATAATTTCTTAATTGACCACATAAACAGAATTAGATAGTACCTACACACTTGATGAAGAGCAAGCAGTGTAACCCATAACAGGATCATCTTGACATTGTCTCTTGGTACGACCCACATTGGTGTCTCAAAGAGTGAAGGAGGGGATCATACATACAGTACTACATGTAACGCTGACAAATGCTCCTGATTGGTTATCACAAATACTCAAAAGAGCACTTCCTGCTACACTGATCTTTATGAAGCCTATGAACTCAGCCTGGTTCTTTCTTTTCACTGGTAATGTCAAAGTGAAGAACACAGTGACTAAAAATTTCTCTATGTGAATAATAATAGTACATTTTATTTCATAGGTGCCGTTCTGTCACTCAAGGAAACTTTACAATGAATAAAGAAAAGTGCAAAGTAAACAACACAACCCACAAGCGATACACAAGATTAAAAACAGGAGAGGACAAGAGAATAGGCAATCTTAAACATATGGGTTTTGAAGTTTTGGACTTAAATTGTGGGAGTGAATTAATATTCCTTATCATGGGTGAGTTCCAGAGCCGGGCAGAAAAGCTTTCAGTGGCATTCATGGTGGTGAGACAAGGGGAGGGGACAGTCAATTGAATGGAGGAAGAAGATCTGAAGGTGTGAGAGGAAGTGGCAACATGGAGGAGGTCAGAAGAATATACAATAGAGGGTCAAGGTTGTGGATGGCCTTGAATGTTATCAAGGATTTTTAATTCTATACGGGACTCGACTGTGAGCCAGTGGAGCCGTTGCAGGATGGGAATGATGTGGTGGATGGAGGAGGCCCTGGTGATGACACAGGCAGCTGAAGCTTATGGAGGGATTTGTGAGTGAGACCAAAAAGGAGGGAGTTGCAGAAGTCCAGGCGAGAAGTGATGAGGCTGTGAACAAGGATAGCAGTGGTAAGGAGGGTATGGGACGGAGGCAGTTTATGTTTTTGTAGGTGGAAATATGCAGACTGGGGAATTTCATTGATGTGAGATTGAAAGACAGAGTACCGTCGACACCGATGACACCCAGACTCTTAACCCGTGGGGAGAGGGAAACGGAGCAATTGTCAATAGTAAGAGAAAAACTGTTGGTTAGTGTGTATTGTACCAATAAGAAGAACCTCAGTTTTGTCTCTGTTTAATTAAAGATTTACGTAAGAGAACCAGGATTTTATTTCTGCCAAGCAGTCAGTGTGGGAGGAAGGTGGGAAGTTGGAGGTTTACTGGTGAGGTAGAGCTGGGTGTCATCCGCGTAGCAGTGGAAGTTGATGTTATATTTGTGGAAGATATTGCCAAGGGGAAGGAGATAAATGATGAAGAGGAGGGGTCCCAGGACAGAGCCCTGGGGCACACCTGAAGTAACAAAGGAAGACTGGGATGTGAAAGTTTTATGATGACTGAACTGAGTGCGGCAAGAGTGATAAGATGTATTATGTATCTATTATAAGGCAGCAATTCCCAAATGAAACAAAAAGTCACACAACATGTGGAGCAGTACTGGCACAATTGATTTATGGCATTTTTTGTGTCATAATTATATTTATTTTGTTCCTCAAATCCGTGTGTCATCAGATCATCATGTTTAGTCAATAATATAAAAGATGGACCATGGTAATATGATTATTTCCTGAGTTCTAAGTTTAAAAGTTGTTTATATTGTATTGAATTGATTCATTAAGCAACACTTTTAAGCTCCCTGCATTGACACAGGTGGTTTCAAAATGAACACGTCATAACATATGATTGTGCAGGATGAAACACTGGCGGCTGTATAGAAGCAGAATTGAAACACAAAGTTGTAGAAAATTGTTTTATTGTGATGTCATTGCAGGTTGGAGGTAATTGTAGGTTTTGTATCTATTGCCTTTTATCTGTTAAAAAGGAAGCAACACACCTACACATCCATAATCTCCTGTCAGCACATCAGCTCAGCATGACATTGATACATGTAAGATGTTTACAGACTTATGAATATAAAGAAAAGGTTACATGGTTCATAACTTGGATAAAAACTCAGTTATGTGATCTCTATAGGTGTATAACAATGACAAAAAGATAGACCACATCAAAGCTCTCTACGGTAATTGCGAAGCCAAAACATCTCAATCGCCTATAGAGGCTGGCTGCAGTACATGTCCAGGTTAGCGGATATGGGACATTAGCCAAACTAACGAATAAACACCTGTTACTGTAAATACGGTTTCTGCCTGTTCTCAACATGCTGATATCTTCTGTCACTTTTTCTGATAACTTTGGTGTTAATTACTTTTTCACTGCCACTGAAAGGGAATGTAACACCATGATTGAGAGACTGATTGCGATTAGGTTTAGTGGATGTGTGGGTGGGACTTTGACACTGTGTGATTCACTGGTCTATCACAGCAGTGATGATGCACCATGTTTTTGCTATGAGTCATATAGAGTCATAAGTCTATTGACAGTATACATAAGTCAAAAATAAAAATATTGTTTCAGTTAAATATGTTAAATATGGTATAGGTCAAATATATACAGTTATATACAGTACCAGTCAAACATCAGGTAGTGTTTGGACTGATTTTACTATTTTTCATCCAACCCCAAAGTTCTGACATCAGTGTAGATACTCTCTTCTTCTGACGTCTTCTTGTCCTTTGTGCCTGTTCTGCTACCACTAGCTTGTCTGCTGGTGAATGTTGGTGCTGAATAAATCAATGAATCTTCATCTCTCTGGGGGGAATGTTGAAGAAAAATGCAAAAATTCAGATGTCAGATGTTAATATTAGGTGGTAGAGTAGATGACAATACATGATACTAACTTTTCAGCTACATTTTCTTTCTACTAAAACTTTACCTCCCGACTTTGATTTGCATCGGCTGTTGCGTTCATTTGCAGAGCACCAGCACCTGTGACATAACAATAAAAATTCCCAGTGTTAATGTGAACACATTTTTGTGACATTTATGTTTGATAGACCAATGATTTTACCTACCGTAAGAAGATTTTTTGAGTTTGTTGATTGAATAAATGAGAAAGGCTATAACAACCAGACTTATCGCCAACGCAGCACACAACAGAAAGAAAACTGTACTGTCTTTGCGCGAACATATACTGTTTTCTGCATGACATAACATGGAAAAGAACAAAAAATAAAGGTTTCTGATTAGTAAACATATATTGATCATCTATAATGAGATGTTACACACGTTTAAGAACAGATAGGACTCTCATCAAATGCACAAATATTGGAATTTCCTAATTATGTGGGAAATTGATGCAGTTACCGTCAGTAGGTTTCGAGGCATCTACAGACATCTCTTCACACGTGGTCACAGCACAGGAAATCCCACCATCAAAGCAGGTCATGTTCTTCAAGAAGCTGCAGATGCATTTCTTTGTTGAGAGTCCATCGGGGTTCTCCTCGTGAACATGTTTTGTACAATTAAAACGAAGGTGAGATTCAGCTCCAGCTCTGAAACAGCACACAAACTTTTCTTCTGGACACAGTTTCTTCTCAGGGTCAGAGATGTTTGAGCACAGTGGGGGGTCTTCAGGACGGACTGGATCAGATGTGGGAGCTACAGTGACATCAGGTTTTGTTCCTGGGGTGTTGAAAAAAATGCAACACAAAATATTTAACTTTCAAAAATAAAGTCATTTTCACTGCAGCTAAAAAAAATAGTTACTTTGTTTTGTTGTACTTACCTTTAACTTTCAGGTCTATTCCTTTTAAAAATGTCAAGTCTCGTTGATGTATTTTTACACAGTAGTAAACTGATGTATCCCTTAGCTCTGCTTTTTTAATATGCAAAATAAATTCTCCAGGCTTTTCAGTGGCTGTGATTCGAGGATTAACATCGTCTAAGCTGTGACTTCTTCCTAAGATCTTAGGAAAATTTTCAGAGACAATCCTGATCCAAAACAAGGTCCCTGAACCTTCTCGGACACATGTGAGGTTCACATTGTCTCCAACATGAACAGTCTTTAGCTCAGTGGTCTGCTCTCCTGTGAACCCTGAAAACACATTAAACAGAGCAGTAAATAATCTTCCAAATGAATGTGAACACTGTTAGTCCTTTGAATTAGGAGTAAATCCACGTATACTTACAGCCCACTCTGAGCATCAGCAGTAAATAAAATATGATCAGCATTTCTCTGGTTGCTCTTTTTGAGTCTGTTCAAAATTTAACAGCATTAGAAAGTGATTCAGCTGCATATAAACATATCAAGTGGGAGGAGATGATTTCACAGCAATCTGATTGGCTTCTCGTTACGTTGGCGTTTCACTGTTCTGCCTCAGAGGAAATTATATCAACCTTCTTTCCAACCTAAAGACATGAAACAACACAACAGCGAGTTTTGTTTCATGTGTCATGGTGGGTTTCTATAACTGAAACTTAGCGTGAACACAACAGATCAGTTTATAATGTCTCTGTAGAGGAAAACAAACAAACAAACAAACAAACAAAATGTGTGTCTTTTGGCCTGCCCACAGCTTGGATGCTTTTGGAGAGTAAACTGTACTAAACTCACTGAAACCCGTGAGAAGTTGTGAAAACACACTTGGATGACAAGGTAGCAGGTTTTGTGTTGTGATTATATGTGGTGTTGGTAACCTAGTTTCCAAAACCCCTAAAGTAGACAGCAGCTGCTCAGTGTTTTGTGATTCACAGGGTGTGGTGCTGTCCAAACTTTGATGCTGAGTGAAGATTATGTTCAGTGACAAATCCTTATGTGTTGGATATTTAGTTTTTCATTAAGCTTAAGGTGAAATGATTTAAACTACTTGGTCAGAGTTTGGGAACAATTGTTGTGATGGCAAAATAAACTATGATGAAAATCTGAATCACATCTCAGTGTGCTTCTTCCTGCCATGACACTTAACCCTAACTACAGCAATAACAAAACACGACTCACAACATATAACAACTTTTTATTTTTTAAATTTTAAATTTTTTTTTTACATCAGAGCCGTATTTTGGTGTAAATGACTCAACAGACAAAACATACATTTTAAAATGAACTGATGGCCTCTAAAACATACAACTATTACATGTATATGTTTTTGTATCAAATGTAAAAGGCATTTCTTCAAAAAAACAAACAAACAAACAAACAAACAAACAAACAAACAAACAAACAAACAAACAAACAAACAAACAAACAAACAAACAAACAAACAAACAAACAAACAAACACACTCAATTGCCCCTTTCCTTTATTTCAGGTAAGGTGAAACATTAGCATTAATTTGCATGTCTCCGATTTTTCCCTGTTAAAAGGGTTTTCCATGGAGTTTTTCCTCAGTCGATCTGAGGGTCTAAGGGCAGAGGATGTTGTTATGATGTCATGTGAAGCGCTTTGAGACAAACTGTTTGTAAAAACGGGCTATACAAATGAAATTGCCTTGCCTTGCCTTAATGCTTCATTATGTTCCCCAGATAGTCACTCATTTTGTCGGCTACTTTATCAGAACCTGTTTGAGCAAACACTGATGAAAATCAAACAGTAAAGTTGCAGGGTGTAAAATCAAAACAATTAACAGGAAGATGCTCGTATTATCTGTAAGGCTGAGGCGGCTTGACCCCTTTCAACAGTTATGAGTCACCCCATTGATATTTAAATATGGATTATTTGATTATTGATTATGCTTTAGAAGAAGGAGTTTTTACTCAAAATATATTTAGGTACTCACAGTTAAGTAATAAACAACACAGGAGCCGCCTTAATCCAGAAAATATGTATGTATAATTAGTGATGACGACTATCTGTATATGGTTTATGTGAACTCTCACACAGAGAGACACAAATAAACACACATTCAGAGTTACCAGTGACAAACAAATGATGTATGGAAACTTAAGCGTTGTTGTGGCCTAGGTTTCAAATTAAGGTGTGAATACAAAGGGGCTTTTCTTCCTCTTCTACTCTCTATTTTAGTCTTGTAGGGCTTGCATGGCTGTTTGATTAAAAGAAAAGTTGAATAACACCATAGTGCACTAAATTATTGTTATGAGTATTAATCAGGAGAATGGTACACACAGACACAAACACAGGCATGTCTGAAACACGACTGAGCAGGCATGACTGACATAGACTGATAGCTGGTGTGAGTGTGGCAAGGTGCTGATTATTCACTTGTTTCACTTATCAGTAAATAGGTTTGTGCAGCCATGAGTGATTCAATGTGCAATGATGGACTAGCAGCCTGTCTGAGTCAGAGATGGATGTACAGTAATTTTAGAGATCTGTTGTTGCTTCTTTAAAAGGACAAACATGTTACTAGTTGTATTTTGAATAAGCACGTTTAAAATTAGGTTAAACTAAAACACTTATTTCACTGTGTTCAACTAAAATTACTCAGCTGCAGCCTCATGTAGCTCTTCCATCACTTCATATCCTGTTGCAGCTCAGGTCTGTTCTCAGAAAACAGCTTCAGTTGGTCAGAGGGTAGAGAGATGGCCCACCACAGCTTGTGTAGCAGTGAAGCTGCTGCATGTGGTTTCACTTGTACTCGAGGCAGAGGCACATCATGTCTGTACAAAGTGATGTGAGATCAGAGAGACTCAGGAGTTCATCAACATCAGCAGCTTGTTTAATACAGGTTTTTTTGTAGCACATTAACATTTTGTGGTTTGTTTTGGACAAGAGAAGAAAAAGAAGATGATGATCTAAGCGCATCTATGTGTGTCATGCCTCTGTAGCTTAAGCTGGGAGAAATTGTTTTAGACATATACACAGCAGTTTACCGTCGCAGTGTGCCAAGATTGGTTGGTGAAATTTAGACTGAGGGTGAAATGCCTTTGAAAGCACAGGATGTACAGTCAGGCAAAAAAAGTTTGTTAGACAACCTCATAATATCTTAGGGCCCTAGTTTCTTGGCGCAGCGCAGGTGGCGCAAGGTAACGCAGCTGGTCTAATGCAAGTTTCGACCAGCGCAGCCTAGCGCAAAGTCAGATTGGAAGATTGGCAGATCGCGCTGCGCTGAGATAGGCGTCACAGATTCAGCTTGGTGCAGTGGAAGTTTTGTGCGAAAATGTCCCGCCGAGGTTGCGCTGAAAGCTCGCCACCTCCAACCAGGTCTACTCTCAGCGCAGGGCGAAGCGCAGCAGGTGCAGTGGAAGTTTGGCTGACTGACCTGCAGTGCACACACGTCACCAAGACCTCACAGGCAGATCTCCACAGTTCCAGACACATTTCAATGCAATAAATATCCACAATAACCACTATTTAATGCAACTAACGGAATCAACACGTGAATTTATATCCATATAGATTGTCCCGTCACATCTGACGTCAGATCAAAGCAGAGATCAAAGGCTGTCGGTGCGTAAAGGAAACTCCACCTGAATTAACACAGGAGGGACGAACTGGCACTGAAAAGCAGCTGTGGATGTCCCAAGCAGGACTGTGAGGGTGGATGACTGCATGTCGCTGCCATACCACTCTGCCCTTGTGATGATCCCCTTTATTTATTTATTTACTTATTAATTCATTAGCGCGAGCGACCGCATCACGCAGCCGTAATGAAAAACAAAACACAAATCATTATCTCTCTTAGTCCACCACAACAGCCTCGGTATCAGATAGTCAGTATATAGCCTACTACAGTATACTCAGCATCTCTATCACAGAAAAAAAAGAGAAAAAAAGAGACGGACAGAGAGAGAGAGAGAGGAGGACAGAGAGAGAGAGAGAGAGGGAGAGAGAGAGCGTCCTTTACGCTGATTTCATGGTGTTTGTTCATGTTGTGATTAGTGTAGCCTACACCTCTCATCTTGCTTACACAGGGTTTGAATAAATGTGAGTTTCTTTATTAGTTGTTGTTTCTTACATTGGGCAGGGGTTCTCAGTGTTTCAGATCAATCCTGGTTAAGTATATTAGTAAACTCATTATTCGGTCACTCTGAGCTCGGACCTCCGGACCAAAACAGCTGTTTCCTCCTGGGAGAGGTTCGGCCTCTGGCGTCGCTGTCTCCTCCGTCCATGTCCAAGTATAAAATGACAAACTTGCAGCACGCATCACCCGCCGCGCAGTTAAAGGTGAGGAGAGGAGCTCCTTTGATTGGTGAAGATCTGACTCGGCTGTGTCAAACCCACTCCACGCCTTTCTCTCCTCCTCCTGTCTCCCTCCCGCCCTCTCTCCTCCCTCTTCACCGTTTGCGCCGGTGGGAGGGACGAGGGGAGGGCTTGCGCTGGTCTAAGTCTGACTGCGCGGCCCACCAATCTTGCGAAATGGACCTGGGCCACACCCCGTTGGCGTGGCGAAGCTGCGCTGATGTTAGACTTCACCTGGTCTAAGAAACTAGGGCCCTTAAAGTCCAACATGATCCTGAGTTCACTGCCGATACGTCACAACAATAGATCTGTGTGCTTTGTGTGAATAAAGAATCAAAACCCCCAAATTGCTATTTAATTTGCACAACAGATACTCAGAAACATGTGACAACCATAGACTTTATATAAAAGAGGTGGCAACAAGGCAAAAAAAAAAAGAGGCAAAAATTATCTTAAAAAAACAAAAAAAAAGACTCAAATTTAAGCGAGGCAACAAGCCGATATGAATGCTGACTATTTTGATCATTAAAACCATATAATCCTATAGATTTGCGAATGACTGGAAACATTTGGAATAATGTCAGAGCGCAACTCAAATACAGTGAGCCCTATGCTTGTTAGACATGTGACAGTTGAGGTTCCTGTCACTATGCCTCCAATTGATCATGTGCCCTGGCTACTTGGTCAAAGGGATGTCCCTTTGGGTGACTGGCAAGCGCGCATAACTCTTACCCGGGAGGTGTGGGTTCAATCCCCGCCCAGGCCCTCTTCAAGTTGCCACAGACAGTTAATGTGGGAAAGGTGTGTAAACACAAATGTACAGTAGGTTTTGCTATTTGTACATAGCAGCTTTTACCTAGAGAGCTTCAGCCATTGTTGCATTTACAGTTCAGGAGGTTATAAGCAGTGGTTCTTTGGGGCAAATCTGACGCTGCAGTGACTCAGTATCGGAAAGTAATGAAAGTAAGGATTGATTAGCTGATTAGCGTGCTAACTTCAGTGGAAGAAAAAAAAGAAGAAGATAGGAACAAAAGCGTTTCCACCACAGGAGACAGATCATGGTGAGCTCCCAATATTCCTTGTAGACTGGAAAATAACAGCTGTTTATGCTAATGCTTGTTTTGCAATGGCAAAATTTACTAATAGCTCCTTTACGTAGCAAGTCTACAGTCTGGATCGTTAATGTGTCACAGAGCTCTGACACCAGCGTAGACTGTTTCTCTCTCTGCTGTCTTTACATCCGCTCTCCTTGTTTTTCCAGCTTTTCTCTTGGTGAAGGTTGGAGCAGCATAAGTCAACGAGTCCTCATCTCTCTGCGAAAACATATCAGTCAACAATGTTACAAGAGCAGAATATCTACATATCAAAATAAATAAATACACACACAGACATGCCAACAACTTTAATGGACCTTACCTGCTGTCCCCGCTGGTCATGACTGGTTGTTGTAGCATATGTTTGTCCAGAAACTGTGGCTGCAGAACATTATAAAAGTTTAAGATGCTGTAGATGAATTTAGACAAAGGACTAGTAATGTAAGCCAAGAGAAGTTATCTTTTACAAAAAGCAGTTTGATGTAGAGAGTTTCTTACCTTTGTCACAAGTTTTCTTCTTGATGAAATAAATCAGGACGGCAATGACAATCAGGCTTAAAGCCAAAGCAGCACATAATACAACCAGAACTACATTGTACTTATGCAACTCCCCCGTGTTGAGTCCTGAAATTATATAAAGACCAAATGATAGTCATAATTTTCTAATCAATTCTAATTTGGCAAGATATGAAAATCCAGTAAATATTATGTGATACATGATCTTAATAGATTCCACCAGATTCCAAAATTAGATACACAAACTTCAATATAGAAATGTTCTGCGCTTACCTTCAATGTCCAGTTTTGTTCCATTTCCAATTAATATTTGTCCACATGAGGCCACAGCGCAGTAATGAGTCCCAGCATCAGAGGAGCTGAGGGTCTTGGAGAAGTTGTAGACACATTTCTGTGTCATCTGAGCTTCAGGACTCTTCTCACATTGATCACCACCGTTTCCATGAGCGTAAATTAAACGGGGATAAGATTCATTTGATCCGGCTCTGAACCAGTACACACTGTGATCTCCTGAACATGATTTCTTCTCAGGGTCAGAGAGGACTGAACACTGGAGAGTCACTGAGTCTCCTGGACGAACTGGATCAGATAGGAAGTCTTCAGTGATGGCGGTGATATCAGGTTCTGGTTCTGAGAAAATTCAAAACACAGATTTTATAAGTTTCTTAGTGTTTGTGTAATGGTTTAAATATGCTGTTAAAACTAAAACAAGGGTTCAAAAACTCACATGGTTTTACTAAAAACAGTAAAAGGGAAGAATGGTATTATAATGATTTAATTCATTAAAGTACATGATTAAATCAGTAATGATGAAGGTTTAAGAAAAGTGGATTAAGGTTAAATTCCAGATGATATGTTGATCGAGTGATCCATTATCTACTGTTTTGGTCTGTGAGACAGGCGAGCATAGAGTGACAAGTTAGAGTGACAAGTTAAAAGGGTGTAAAACACAAGTAATTATCTATTTTATTTTAGAAAAGCTCTCTTAATATTATTTATGTTGTTTCTCAAGTGTTTCATCTTATAAGTTGTGTTTCTGAAAGCTAATCCTAAAAGCACCTCGGGTGTTCGGGGTTCGATTGCTTTTGCCTGAGCTGAAACGGTAGGGGGGAAGGACGGTGTTTCGCTCGTCCATTATTACACTGGACGTGACTGACGATACACCGTGTCTGTGTGTATTCATTATTATTCCCCTTTACAGGTAAGAAACGTAAACAAAAGCAGCTGTAACATGTGTTTAAATGTTTTATGTGTCACGAAATATGAGTAGAGAGTATATAAACGGAGTTTGAAGTCACTTTTGAGAACTATTTAGTTTCGTTTATGTCAATGCTAATTCCACCGTAGTTTCTTGCTAGCTACGTCGTGCCGTGTAGACGACGTTGGTTCAGAGGTACAGTTATGTTGTTTATTTACAACGTCAGACATTTAATGTGAATATGTTAATGATAAACGTGTTGCACCGTTATTCTTTTCTGTTTATGAGTGAATGAATGATAGTAACTTCCATTTTGCAGAATGTAGGTTTGGTTGTGAATATTCCACATGATAAAATGTGAGATACTTTCGTTTATATTTGTACAGAAGCAGATGTAAAAGTGAGTGAATATTATCACACGAGTTGCTGTGTATTGAAAATACAGTTAGTCAATTCTGATTTAATACACTGTAGAGATATATTTTATATTTCCAACGCAATGCTTTATTTCTTTTACTGAACTATATATTGACAGAACAGGTGCTTAAACAGTTTTGGTTTATTAACAATGTACAATGCTGTGAAGAAGGTTGTGAACTATTGAAAATACATTATTACACTGGACGTGACTGACGATACACCGTGTCTGTGTGTATTCATTATTATTCCCCTTTACAGGGGCGTAACATTTTCTGGAGGCACCGCTGGGATTGGGTGAGACGAGGTACGACTTCTGCCAGCCACGGACGTCGCCAGCTCTCATTCAGTCCCCTTCAACTTACCCAGGCCAGCAGCATCCATTGGCTTGTACGGTGGTGGTTTAACGTCTACAACAAGAGCACAAGCAATCTGAGGTGAACTTCAAGCACCAGGAGCGCTATTGCTGATGTTTAGCACGCAAATTACTACTGCTACAGAGCATCGAGTTGCTGCCGCAAGGAAAATGGAGTCAATTGAGCTAGAGACATTGCAGTTGGAAATACTTGAACTTTTGTGTACACTGCCAGCAGACAATTTAAAGAAAGTATGTGACTTCCTTGGTATTGCTGGAGAAAAATCAGAGCATGTAGCAGGAAAGAACAGAGCATCATTAATCACATTGATAAGTAATCACCTGCAAAGAGAAGAATTACAAGAACTCGAAGATATGGGAATATCAGAGCTTCTCTTCGCAAAAGACAAGGTAACTGAGCTCCATGCTGAAGTAGCTTTGACTGAGCATTTAGCTAAGCTTCAAGCAAAAACAGATGAAAATAAAGATGGACAAGACAAGACACAGGTCACTACACCACAAGAAAGCAGACCTCCACAGTTAGAGCCACTGCCTTTTACAGGGAGTAGTTATAGCGGAAGTGAACACAAGTCTCAGGTCACCGCAGTCATCCACACTGCGCCAGTCTCAGGTGCAGGTCCAGGTCAGGCTCCTCCCCCTGGCACAAAGAGTTTAAAATTTCAGGACAGATCGGAGAACCAGGACAAAAAGATCGCCTCACATTTTCCAGCCTAGCACGACAGTTTGAGCATGGCCTCCTAAAGGGCTTTCCTGAGACTGAGATTGTTGATGCCGTCATAAGGGCCATTGTTCCAGGAATGCAGTTACGCAGTTACTTAGAGGGGAAAAGTGACCTCAGACTACCAACACTTAGGAGGATTCTCCGTTGTCATTACCAAGAAAAGAGCGCCACAGAATTATACAAACAGTTGTCATCAGAAGTTCAGGGCACAAAAGAGACACCTCAAAACTTTCTCATCCGTGCTCTAGATCTAAGGCAGAAGATTCTGTTCGCCTCACAAGAGTCAGAGTCAGGACTAAGATATGATCCAGTGCTAGTACAGAACATGTTTCTTCACTCAGTGATGACTGGCTTGCAGAATGATAACATCAAACGAGATCTACAGCCATATCTTGAACAAGCTACTGTTTCTGATGAACTCCTGTTTGAAAAACTGAATACAGCATGTGCTTATGAAAGTGAAAGGCAAGACAAGAGGAAAATGACAACACCACAGCGACCTGTAGCCGTTCACTCTGCTCAGTCTGACCACAGCCCTGCAGAAAAAAAGGAGAAAACAAGTCAGCCGAGTCACAGTAAGAATCAAATTGATATTCTTTCAGAACTGCAGGAAATGAAAGCTAGCATGTCTCTCTTAAAGGACCTTAAAGCTGAAGTGGCTTCCATCAAAGAGTCAATGCAGCAGCCGTCTTATCCACCGAGGCAGCACCCGGATCCAGCTTTCCCACCAGATTGCACTCCTCATCAGCTAGCACCAGTCCACCATGGCCTGCCACAGAGACACTGGGCTGCTCCTGCCCCTGCAGCACAACATGGTTATCCTCAGCTCAACCAAAGGTTCGCCAGCCAACGCCCTCTCCCCACACCTCCACCACGTCGTAGAAGGAGATGTTATGCTTGCGAGCAGGAGAATCAAGAAGACTGCAGACACTGCTTCAGATGCGGCAGTAATGAACATTTCGCCGCCGGCTGCAGAATGGGCAGATCAGGTAATTTCAGAGGGAGTGCTTTAAACGGGCCAGGGTTACCCCAGCGGGGCAGGGAGTGACCACATCATCAACAGCGCCCCAACTTTGCGTACACTGTGGTGCACATGGAAGAAACGTGAGGCTGAGGCAATGTTCAGCATGTAAAGGTGTGTTATACTGTTCCAAAGCATGTCAACATGAACACTGGATGGCCCACAGAAATAAATGTTCAACAACCTCATGTAAAACAGTCAGAGCCACAACACGAAAAAGAAAACACATTAAAGTTGCTCCTCTAGTTGGAAATAAATACCTCATTGACTGCCATATCCAAGACCAGCAGGTTAGAGCTTTGTGGGACTCTGGATCACAAGTGACTGTGGTGAGTGAACGCTGGAAAACAGAACATTTATCACATGTAACACTGAGAGACATTTCTGAGATCATTGATGCTAATGACACTTTAAATCTTGTTGCTGCTAATGGTGAAGACATGCCATACGTCGGATGGATAGAGGTGACATTCAGATTAGCTGCAGAAGGAGTCCCCACAACAGAGGTCGTCGTTCCCACCCTGGTGATTAAAGGTGACGGTCTTGCACGACCTATTATTGGCTCAAATGTTATTGGACTGATTGTTGATACTGAGCTACAGCAGAGTAACGCCACTGATAAACAGCAGCTAATTAAAACTGTCCAAGCAGCTTTTCCTGGCTTTGAGATGGATCATGCTGAAGTTTTTGTGGAGCAAGTTACAGCTGAGCAGCGATCACATGAATATGTTGTCAAGACGACCAGAGAGCGAGTACATGTCCCCAAACACACATCTGTAAAAGTAGACTGCCGTGTTTTGACAGCACCTTCACAAGTTGAGACAACACTGATGTTTGAGCCTAGTGTTGACCCACAGTGGCCAGAGGGACTTGAATTCACCGATACTCTTGTGACACTGGAAAAAGGGGCAAAACCATTCATAATTGTGGATGTGCAAAACCCAACAGACCATGACGTCGTGCTCACCGGCAGAACTGTTATTGGGACAGTGCAGCAAGTTCAAGCAGTTTATCCACCGACCATCTTCGAGCGATCCTGCGCCTCTCCTCCAGTAACAGTGAGTAATGTGACAGTAAGAAATGAACAAACCTGTTGTGGTGAGTGGGATCCCCCAGTCGATGTGAACCATCTCAGTTCATCTGAAAAAGAAATTGTTAAACAAATGTTAAGAGAAGAGTCAGGTTCTTTCTCTAATTCTGATGATGACATTGGCTGTATTGAGAATTTGCGGCTTTCCATCTCACTGAAAGACACTGAGCCTGTGGCTAAAACTTACATCTCTGTGCCAAAACCACTTTACCAGGAGATGAAGAGCTACTTACATGACCTCATCACACAAGGTTGGGTGCGCAAATCAAACTCACCTTATGCATCCCCCGTTGTGTGCGTTCGTAAAAAGGATGGAAGCTTACGCTTGTGTATAGATTACCGTGAGTTAAACCACAAGACTGTACCAGACCGTCAGCCCATTCCACGCGTGCAGGACATTATGGACGGCTTAGGGGGGCACTCATGGTTTTCGCTTTTAGATCAGGGGAAAGCCTACCATCAGGGCTTCATGGCAGAAGAGAGCCGCCCCCTCACTGCTTTCGTGACCCCCTGGGGTTTGTACGAATGGATCCGAATCCCCTTCGGCTTGATGAATGCGCCGGCTGCCTTCCAGCGGTGCATGGAAGAGTGTCTGGAAGGGATTCGAGATCAGATTTGTATTCCATACCTCGATGATATTCTTGTGTTCAGTCAGTCGTTTGAAAGTCATGTTGAAAATGTCAGAACTGTGCTGAGAAGATTAAGAGAATATGGCATAAAGTTGAAGCCGGCCAAATGTGAGATGTTTCGTCGAGAGGTTCGCTATCTTGGGCGTGTTGTTTCATCAGAGGGAAGTAAAATTGACCCTGCTGACACCATAGCTGTCAGAGCTTTAAAAGACAAGCAGCCAACCACAGTGGGAGAATTACGAGCCATCATGGGTCTCCTCAGTTATTATCGTCAGTACATTCGTAATTTTTCTCAAATAGCAGCCCCTCTGTACGACCTCTTGAGAGCCCCTGCTGATGCACAAAAGACTGACAAACATAAAACAAAAATGAGACAGATGAAAAGGAGACACAGTGGAGCGTCCTCCAACCAGCCCATTGTATGGACAGGAAAACATCAACACTTGCTTGAGGAACTTTTGGATCATCTCGTGGAGCCGCCAATACTTGCTTTTCCTGATTTCAGTAAACCCTTTGTTTTACACACAGACGCGTCCAACCTGGGCCTGGGGGCCGTCTTATACCAGCAACAGGAAGGAAAAATGCGAGTAATTGCATACGCATCCCGGACTCTCACAGTATCCGAGAAGAATTACCATCTACATTCCGGAAAACTGGAGTTCCTGGCCCTAAAATGGGCCGTGTGTGAAAAATTCAGGGACTATTTGATCGGCTCATCATGCACAGTGTATACGGATAATAATCCGCTCACTTATGTTTTGTCCACAGCAAAGCTAAACGCAACTGGATGCAGATGGGTTGCTGAATTAGCGGATTTCCACCTCACCATACGATACCGGCCAGGAAAGGAAAATGTCGATGCCGACAGTCTTTCGAGGATGCCAGTAGACATCGACACCATGTTGAAAGACTGCACTGAGGAATTGTCATCTCGGTCAGTACAAGCAGTAGTACAGTCAGTTGAGGACCCAAGTCCAAGTTCAGTGTGGTCCATGGCTCTGTCTGCTCAGTCAAATGACATCACAAAGTCAAAACATCAGCCTCTCTTGCCTGCAGAGATTTGTCAAGCTCAGAAGGAAGATAAAAATATCGGCCCAGTGATTGAGTGTCGTCAGTTAAATACAAGACCTGATAACAAACAGTTAAAATCATTCAGTGCACAAAGTAAAAGACTGATGCGTGAATGGGAAAAACTCACCTTAGATGATGATGGCATCCTGCGTCGAAAAACAGCCACACGAACACAGCTTGTTCTGCCAGAAAAGTACAAGACAACTGTTTTGAAAGAACTACATGATGACATGGGGCACCAAGGAGTCGACCGCACCACTTCATTGGTAAGAGAGCGCTTCTTTTGGCCTCATATGCAGCAGGACATTGAACATTATGTGGCTCGAAGCTGTTCGTGTTTGAAACAAAAGAAACCCAGCCGAGAGATTAGAGCACCACTAACCAACATTGTCACAACCCAGCCCTTTGAATTAGTCTCCATTGACTTTTTGCATCTTGATAAGTGTTCAGGTGGTTATGAATATGTATTGGTTATCATTGATCATTTCTCAAGATTCGCCCAAGCTTATGCCACCACCTCTAAGTCGGCAAAAACAGTAGCGGACAAGCTTTTCAATGATTATGCATTAAAGTTTGGCTTTCCTCAGCGCATCCATCATGATCAGGGAGGTGAATTTCAAAACCAGCTCCTCTCACAACTGAAGCAGACTTCTGGAGTGCTAGGCTCACGAACAACGCCATACCACCCTGAAGGAAACGGCCAAGTAGAGCGTTTCAACCGAACACTCATACAGATGCTCAGAACACTGACAGAGAGAGAGAAATCGAACTGGAAGGACTCATTGAACAAGTTGATTTTTGCATACAACTGTACAAAGTGTGAAGTCACAGGCTTTTCTCCCTTTTATCTCCTTTTTGGGAGGACTCCAAGACTGCCTGTCGACATCCTCTTCCGTCTGACACCAGAAACAGGTACACCTGACCACAGAGAGTACATGCGAAAGTGGCGTGAAGGGATGCAGGAAGCCTATGAAATAACAAAGAACAGTGCAAGAAAATCAGCTGAACGAGGAAAAAGAAACCATGATCGCAAAGTAAGGAGCTCAGAGCTGGAACCAGGAGACCGCGTCCTTGTTAGAAACTTGACCCCAAGAGGAGGGACTGGCAAACTACGCAGTCATTGGGAAGAAATCATTCACAAGGTCGTTCGCCGAGTAAACAAAGATGCTCCAGTTTATGAAGTTGTACCGGAACAAGGAAAGGGGCGAGATAGCAGGATATTACATCGCAATCTCTTACTTCCGTGTGACCATCTGCCTTTGGAAGTTCCCCTAAAAGTTGCCAGATCACGGAGGAAAAGCCTGAAACAGACAGATGAAGGAAAAATCAGTACTCAGACTCAGCAAGAGGATGACAGTGATGAGGATTCAGAGGATGACTGGCTCTATTACCTACCTCAACAGCCTCTCCAGGATGCACAACCACAGGCAGGTAATCAAGAGGAATATGTTGGCCAGGCAGCAGACTCTGAACCGGCAAGAGCACATCACAAGCAAGGAGAACAACAACAAAGACTGACACAGCTGGAAGAGGATCCAGGTGAGATTGAGTTGCTGGACAGAGATGAGGCTCCAGAGGAACCGGAAATTCTTGGAGACAACCCTGCATCGCCACCTCTGTCGCCTCCACCACGTGACAATCACAGTGAGAGTGAACAAGTACAAGAGCGGCCAAGGAGAGAAAGGCGACCACCAAAGCTATTCACCTATAATGAGTTTGGTAATCCAGTTTGCTACAGTGTGGGACCTCCAGCCAGATCCACATATGGGTTTAACCCCATGCAGCACTACAGAATCCACCAACCAAGGACCATGTGGCCAGATTCTGTACAGTATCCCACATACCAGCCTGTGTCGTTACATGGGTAACTACAGACATTTTATGGACTGTCTTACATGCACACATCACATACACTCATGGACTTTTGAGAAAGCTGAGTGCCAACATACACACACACCTCATACACTCATGGACTTTTGTGAAAGCGGAGTGTCACCACACATATACACATCTCATACGCTCATGGACTTTTGTGAAAGCAGAGTGACAATATATACCAACACACACATGATGGACTGTTGAAGCAGCTTGATCTGCCACACATCACACTCAAGGACTTTTGGGCGGTCAAGTGCCTACATAAGAACTGTGAGAATATTTTGATTGTATATGCACCTGCCTTAATCGTTCATGTCGAGGACGACATTTTTATTGAGGGGGAGTGTGTAATGGTTTAAATATGCTGTTAAAACTAAAACAAGGGTTCAAAAACTCACATGGTTTTACTAAAAACAGTAAAAGGGAAGAATGGTATTATAATGATTTAATTCATTAAAGTACATGATTAAATCAGTAATGATGAAGGTTTAAGAAAAGTGGATTAAGGTTAAATTCCAGATGATATGTTGATCGAGTGATCCATTATCTACTGTTTTGGTCTGTGAGACAGGCGAGCATAGAGTGACAAGTTAGAGTGACAAGTTAAAAGGGTGTAAAACACAAGTAATTATCTATTTTATTTTAGAAAAGCTCTCTTAATATTATTTATGTTGTTTCTCAAGTGTTTCATCTTATAAGTTGTGTTTCTGAAAGCTAATCCTAAAAGCACCTCGGGTGTTCGGGGTTCGATTGCTTTTGCCTGAGCTGAAACGGTAGGGGGGAAGGACGGTGTTTCGCTCGTCCATTATTACACTGGACGTGACTGACGATACACCGTGTCTGTGTGTATTCATTATTATTCCCCTTTACAGGTAAGAAACGTAAACAAAAGCAGCTGTAACATGTGTTTAAATGTTTTATGTGTCACGAAATATGAGTAGAGAGTATATAAACGGAGTTTGAAGTCACTTTTGAGAACTATTTAGTTTCGTTTATGTCAATGCTAATTCCACCGTAGTTTCTTGCTAGCTACGTCGTGCCGTGTAGACGACGTTGGTTCAGAGGTACAGTTATGTTGTTTATTTACAACGTCAGACATTTAATGTGAATATGTTAATGATAAACGTGTTGCACCGTTATTCTTTTCTGTTTATGAGTGAATGAATGATAGTAACTTCCATTTTGCAGAATGTAGGTTTGGTTGTGAATATTCCACATGATAAAATGTGAGATACTTTCGTTTATATTTGTACAGAAGCAGATGTAAAAGTGAGTGAATATTATCACACGAGTTGCTGTGTATTGAAAATACAGTTAGTCAATTCTGATTTAATACACTGTAGAGATATATTTTATATTTCCAACGCAATGCTTTATTTCTTTTACTGAACTATATATTGACAGAACAGGTGCTTAAACAGTTTTGGTTTATTAACAATGTACAATGCTGTGAAGAAGGTTGTGAACTATTGAAAATACATTATTACACTGGACGTGACTGACGATACACCGTGTCTGTGTGTATTCATTATTATTCCCCTTTACAGGGGCGTAACATTTGGTGTTACCATTGTAATTATAGTGTTTCAATTGATATAAAATGTCTACATACTGTATTATCTTTACCTTTAATTCTCAGAAATGTTCCGTTCAAAAACGTCAAATTTAGCCATTCTACTTTTATACAATAGTAAAGTCCAGTATCACTGAAGTCGGTTTCACTGAGATGCAGAACAAAAGCTCCAGTCTCTTGCTCTGCTGTAATATGAGGAGTCTTATTAACATGTTTAAAGTCAAAAGAATATGTTCCTCCTAAAAATTCAGGCAAGTTTCCAGAAACAAGTCTGATCCAAAATAAGTTGGCGTTGTGATCCGATGTCCGGCGAGGACACGTCAACTTCACATCAGCTCCAACATCAACTGTCTTTGTCTTAAAGATCAGATTGTCTGTGCATCCTGAAAATAAAATTGAATAGAAGAACCATGATCAATAACACTGATGGATTCATTAATCTCCAGTGAACAAGAAAATGATTTGTACTTACGTCCTGCTCTGAGTAACAACAGTAAATGGAGTATGATCACCATTTTCCTGTTAATCCACTGAAGACGACAGTTAATTTAAACCCTATATTAAACTGATTCGTCTTGATGTAGTCGTATGAAATGGGAGGGAACAGTGTGAGAGAATCTGATTGGCCTGTCGTTAAGTTGGCGTGTCACCACAGTGGACTGTACCACCACAGTGGAAATAAAATAGACTGTCTTTCCAAAGTACATGAAACAACACCAACAATGAGCTTTTGCCTCATGTTTGGTGGTGGGTTTCTATATCTGACACTGAGAGTTCACAACAACCAGGGAGTTGTTGTGAACAGTAAGTGTTCAGTAATCCACTACATTACATTTCTTTATATTTCCACAAAAATGTATTGACTTTTCAGCTGATATTATCTTTACTATCCAGTAGGAGTTATGGGTCAGAAAAACACAACACAAAATGACACAACAAAATATTTTCTATGTGTTTTAATTCACAGTAATGCCACTATATTTACTGAGGTTGTCATCTGGGTTCAACAAAAGTTAGAATAAATATCAGGTGCTAAATTTTTAGTGATTCATGGATATTTATATTCAGTAATATAGTCAGTGTTTGCCTCATACTGTGATCAGGGGCGGATTGGCCATAGGGAGTACCGGGAGTTTTCCCGGTGGGCCGGTCACTAATGGGCCGATAGGCGGCCGTTTTTAATTTATTTATTTAACTTTTTTTTCCGCCATGCCTCGCCTCGCCTATTGTAACTCTCCCGGCTCAGGGAGAGAGACATGCATCGGCTCGGCCCACAGTGCTCAGCTGCAGACACAGCAGAGAGGTGACGATTGGCCTAGTGGCTTGTCTACCTGGCCCAATGGCCCTATGAGAGGCTACAGAGGCCCAGGAGTCCCACCCACGCATGTTCTAGACCCCCCCTCGTCCAATCACGGAGTCATGATGAGAGAGAGCGAGAGAGAAAAAAAAACACACCAGCGCACGGAAACGGAAAAGAAAAGTAAACAAACGCAAAGGCGGCGCGTAAAAATGGAGGAAAGTAACAGAAAAAGAAAAGCTCTAGCAGCACAGACTGCTGAAAGTACAACAATTACGCAGATGTTTGCTGCAGGGGCCGCCTGGCCTGGCTGGAGCTAGAAGCACCGATGCTGCAGCTTCAGCAGCAGGTCCTTCACGTGAGTCTGAAGGGAGTGAGGCTCCCATTACCAGTGCCCTTATGGTGCAGGAGGAGGCTGAAAAAATAAGTGTTGAGGAAGACTCTCCACCATGTGAAGGAGGTAGTGATACCGTGTTAAGCAGGTATGTGCTTTCCAGAATGGTGTTGTAAACATTCATTAAAATACTGTAAATGGTCCAGAACGGTTGCTATGAACTTTACTTGACATAATAAATAGCTATAGCTAATAACTCTGATGGTGTGGTGTGTTACAGCTCAATCTAGTTATCTAAAGTATTGGAAAACAATAAATTCATACTATCCTCATTAATTGATCAGTTGCTTTTATTAAAGTGCCCTCACTCAAATTTGGTCATGAAGGACATTGAGCTAACAACTTAACAAATATGTAGGCTATGCTTTCCATATTTTTTTCAGTCAGTGTTTATGGTTTATTGTCCTTTCAACAGTTTAACATTATACAGTTAAAATTAATAAAACACTGATTAACTACTGTTACAGTAAAACATCATTCTGCATACAGTATTTCTTGTCATGCTTCATTGTCTATACATTATGTTGAGCTGTACTGTCTTTCTAAGATAAAATTAGTGTTTGTCCATTTTTCAGATCATTGTACTATTGTTTTCCATACTTTAGCCAACTAGCCAAAGTTCTGATTGCATGCAGACTCATTATGTGCATGTAATCTTGTCCAAACTTAACTTATTCCACACTATTCCTCTACTTTGTTGTATATTGTATATCGTTTAGTAGTGGTGTTATTAAGAGCTTGTGTGTTTGTACATCAACGGTGCTAGTTGGCAAAATATCCGCGCGCAGATAGTGGGCCGGTCTGGACCAAAAAGTCCAGGCCCAAATTTTTGTCCCAGTCCACCCCTGACTGTGATCCATTAAACCGACCAAATAAAGCACACAAATCTAAGTGATGACAAATGAACTGTGTTGACAGATGTTCTTACAGATGTGCATGCTGAGAAAGTGCGTGGATGTGTACATTTGATTGCCACATCCTCTTTTTGTTATTGTTTATGTTGTTGCTGTTACTGCAGTTCAAAAAACATCTTAATTATTTTTGACAAGTACGCCTTGTTTGATGACATCATGTAATTTCCTTTAAAGCTTCCACCTCACCAGACATCTGTTCAGCCAGGGTGTGAGTGGGTGAGTTGGTGTGAAGGGTCTTTAGAGTCAACGTGAAATCAAAATAAGGTTTTTCAAGAACTTCATTTGTGGTGATTTGAGGACAAGTAGCCTATTGCACATTAAAAACTTTCAATGAATCCATCCACACTCTTTGTTACCTCTTGGTTAAGCTGCCATTTTCACAGCCACGCACTGAGGAGCCATTTTGATTATGGTGTAAGGCGACCAATCCAGACGCTCCACATCATCAGCGATGACCCTCCCACTCTGATTGTCAGTCACCTCAGCAGGAAGAGCAGAGCAGACAGAGCTGGAGAGGTGGTTGTGGTCACATCGTCCATCTTCTCGCGCTGCTGAAAGACAGCAGCAGAGCAGCGCTCTCACAGCGTCATAGAAACACACACAGTGATTACAACACCACAGACTGAGGCATCAAACACTGACCACAGAGGAGTCGAGGTATCTGATACAACTCCAGCTACTTACAACCTGCACAGAGACTGAAATCAGACAAGTAGAATACTGACAGGGTTAAAAACACATCAGTATTTGTCTGACACTTTGGTTTGTGGCCGGTACTGAGGTCAGTTCACTGTTGACCACAAGACTGAACAAGTTGATAATGATGTTATTTTTAATCCTACATGTACAGCAGGAGTTTTGACATATAAAAAAAAAGCAAAAACAGACAGACAAAAAGGCCAAAACACACAGTTAAATTCATCATCTCATGAAACGATGCCGTGTCCTGCCCCTGTACATAATAAACACAAAGTTACACACAAAGAGGGACAGACTCAGTAAACTAATTTAAAAGCTTTGCAGTAAATACTTTCATGCTCTCTTCTCTGTCTTTGTGTCCACGCTGCTGCTGCATCTGACAAACAACTGATGCATGGAAACTTAAGCTTTGTTGTGGTTTTTCAACTAAAGTGTGAAAACAAAGATGCTTCTCTTCCTTTCTCACTCTCTATTTTAGCCTCAGGAAGTTGAGCCTGCACTGCTGCATTGAAGCTTTTATAGAGACCAGTCGAATATCACCAACACTGTACTATAGTGATTATTAATTATATCACATTGTGTCTTTAACTACAGGAGTAGTTAAAGACACACACCTGTCAGTCTATTCTTTTAAATCACACTTTTCTGTGGTTTGATGCTTTTAACTGGTAGCTGCTCTGAGACGGGGGAGGTCCTGATCATTCACTCGTCCCACTCTGTCTTCATTGGTGCAGAGCAGCAGTTTGTACTGTGACCTGGTTTTTAGTTTGTCCTATTATGGACAAATAGGTTTGGCAGCCTTGATAATCTGCTTCAATGTGCAAGTGATGGACTGGTAGCCTGTTTACATGACTACTGAATGAACTGAAAAATTAAAACAAATCTAATATGTTTCAAGATCACAGATTCATGTAATTGCATTTTTATACATCTATACTTCCATCTCAAAAAACAAGATTAAGACAAACTTTATTTGGACTTTGAGAGCACATAAAGAGTGGATTTAAAACTAAAATGCTCATTCCACTGTGTTCAACTACAGTTAGTCTGCTGCAGCTTGTAGTTCTTCCATCACTTCATATCCTGTTGCAGCTCATACTCAGGTCTGTTCTCAGTAAACAGCTTCAGGTGGTCAGATGGTGGAGAGATGGCCCACCACAGCCTGTGTAGCAGTGAAGCTGCTGTGTGGTTTCACTTGTGCTTGAGGCAGAGGCACAGCATATCTGTACAAAGTGATGTGAGACCAGATAGACTCAGGAGTTCATCAACATCAGCAGCTTGTTTAATACGTTTTTTTAGCAGTAGTGAAGTCTGTAGTGAAGCTGCTGCATGCAGTTTCACTTGTTGTGCTCAAGCGAGATGTGAAGGATATCTGTACAAAGTGACTTGAGATCAGAGAGACTCAGGGGTTCATTTATGTTAGTAGCTGCACTCTAGTGTTTGATACAGTTTAGTTTTCATCAGAGGATGACTGAGTGTACACCTACTAGTCTCTCCTTCAGTTTCAAGTGGCAAAAATGTGAAGTGAAACCAAAGCTGAGACAACCTGGTGGAAACACACCTGATCTATAAACCTGATTTAAGAGAACTGGTTTACGAAGCAAAATGTCACATAAAGTACAAAATAGATAGACTTAGGTTAGAAAAAAAAATCTGGTGGCAATCAAGTAAACATGCGCTTTACTTACTGCCAGTAGCTCAGGAGTCATTTGTGTCTTTCTGTAGAAAAACTGTCTAGAAACTGTAGAAATTTTTTTGAATTTTATTTTGCACAGCAGAAACTAAGATGGAGCCTGAGAAAAGAAATGTGTCAGTTTTATTGTGGATTGAACTGACATGAATTGTCTCTCTCAGACAAACATTTACCTATGACATCCACATCTCTTGGTTTTCTGTGGTTTTGGGTGACATTTCCTTTTAACTTTCTCATGAAATTGTCCGTCCCTAACCCACAGACCGCCACCGACACTGTTGCTAACACACATGTCCTTTTCACCTTCCTCATACCGTTTACATTGGTCCAAGTCTCCGAATATCAGCTACTTTAACTAAGCTCAGTAAAAACAGCTGGAACCCCCAGCAGTGTCACTTCTACGGGTTAGCCACCTCTACGTCCAAAGATAAAATGTGTGTGATTACATCTGGGCTGATTTAAACAATGGAAATATTCATGTAAAACAGTGAAAACAAGCACAAAACACAACAATTGTAAAGAGGATAATAGATAATAACAAAAAAAATTCATCATTAAATCATAAGCCACCCTTAAGTTGTTATAATAATACCATAAAAATAAAAAACTAGCTACATGTGCATCTCTTATCAAAGGCTTGCTTGAGTACTGTAGGAGGGAGGTCGCTTTATCTTTTCATCTAAGCCAATCATTGATCTCTCCTGTATAAACTGTGATGATGTTGTGACTAAACCTTAGGTAGGTAGGAAGACATCAGTAGTGCAAGAGAAAGGTGTTGCGCCACAATGAACGGACGACTAACTGCTTTGATTATTCTTAGCACAGTATGTAAGTGTGCAGCGTCCAAAGTGTGACAAAAATACCTGTGCAAACTGTTTTTTGGCATTTTAGGCGAGGTCTGTGAAGGCAGTTGTTTATGTTTTTTCATAAATCATGTTGTTTCATGTTGTAACTTTGTTTTTGTTTGTCTGATTTTCAGCTCTGAGTCAAACTGCAGAGGGTCCTGGCCTGATTTCTTTGACTGTGGTTGAACTTGGTGGTGATGCGAACTTTCAATGTCCACTCACTAACTCGGCTGAAAGGCTCCACTGGTATAAGCAGCCTCTTGGACAAATACTCCAAATTGTTGCTACTGTAGTGAATGGCAAAGTAACATTTAAAGAAAAATCTGACCGTTTTACTATATCAACCAAAGAGGATGGTCAGTATCATCTGACCATTAGAAATGTCAGCAAAGAGGACGAAGCAACGTACTTCTGTCACGGTGGAGCAGGATATATACAGAAATTCTCCAATGGCAGTTTCTTGGCTGTGAAAGGTAGAGTATCTGATACTTTCTATTTGTGCTATAATTTGAATGAAACAGTTGAGCCTGTGAAATACCTGTGACGTTTTTTTTAAAAATTAAATCACACAGATCGTAAAGACCAGAAATCTGTCTACGTGAAACAAAGTCCAGAGTCAGCATCAGTCCAGCCGGGGAAGTCAATGACTCTCTGGTGTTCACTTCTCAACAAGAACAAAGAAACCAGAGTCCAGTGTCCAGGTGAACACAGTGTGCACTGGTTCAGAGCCGGATCAGGGGGATTTCATCCAGGATTCATTTACACTCACAGCAACAGGAGTGATGAAGAGGAAGAAAGGAGCTGTGACTACAGTTTGTCCAAAACTATACAGGACTCGTCAGATGCTGGGACTTACTACTGTGCTGTGGTCACATGTGGAGAGATCCTGATCGGTCCAGGAACTAAAGTGGAAACAAGTACGTGTTTACAGTTGTATCTAAGTCATAAATTATATGATGATTTATTTAAAGGGACAGTAAGGAGTTTCTATTCGGTTATAAAAAAGTCTCACGTTTTATGAATCTCCGCTACCCACACTTGTTAATGGGCCCATTTTCGATAAATATATCATTCTGTCTCTATTGTTATTTTGTTATTATTAGTGGTGGTGGAAATTCTGGTCGAGCTGACCAGCGTTTCCTTACTTTCGGTTTTGTGGCGAGTCATGAGAATAACGCAGCTGAATCGCCGTTTATGGTCGGAACTACGACGGTATGTGAACCTCTTTGAACCTCTGACTTTAATTATTGATGAATGAAAACATGAGTCTGTCTTGCGCCGGTCAAAGAATTTTACGGTGCGCGCGGAGGCTCATAAATGTAGTGAGAAAACGCTTCGCTTTTCCAAAACTCCTCGTTGTCCCTTTAAGCTTTGATAAAACATCTATGAAAGTATCTGATGATTATTAGTTTCTTGGTTTAAGGAGGTCAACTTAATTTAATGGGTAGCCATCTTGACATTTGAGACTTGAGGCAAACACATTGAAAATGAACCAATTTATTCATAATAGCTATATAGTCATAGAATTATGCATTATTTTGACTTGGCTCAATGTCTTATTGGAGAATGTTCTGATCCAGGATCAGCGTGGGACCCAGCTGTCATTGTTCTTGGAGGACTGTTGGCCTGCTGTGTGATGTGTTTTGGTCTCCTGATTTTCTACATAAATCAAAGGAAAATTTGTGAACATTGTAAAGGTAGGTTCAACATTCAACTTCTAATTTTAGTTATGGTTTTTAAACGCACCTACAAGTCCCTGTGCTAGTGGGATTTGGGGACAGTGGTTGGGTCATAATATTTTCTAAACAACTAATATAAATGTCTATGTTTGGCCTTGGAAAGAATAAAAAAAATATGTTGATTCTCCATTGTTATATTCATTCTTATGGCTGTGACAAACCATGAGAGTCGCAGCTATAGACAATGCCAACATGTACAAAGGTAGGGTTGGAAAAACGGTTTGAGTAGGTCACATTTTGAAAATACACAATTCAAAGGACCAAGACCCTTTCCTCAGACTTCTGTCTGAAGCCACGCCTCCATAGCGCAGGAACATGCAACACTTGTTCAGCGTTGGGTTCGCATCAAGGTGAAAGCGCAAAGGTATCACCCTTGTGTTGCGACCCAATGTGACCCCAATGTGAGCGATGCTGTTGCATGCCACAGAGCAGCATCGCTAACTTTCCACCAGCTTTTTCTCATGGCTCATTCATGTGAAAGAAAACACCATAACATCATGATAAACCACCTGCTATCCGGCTACATTGCCACCCACCAGACTTCAGTGTGGTCCACTGGATTATCTTACTGGTGTTGTCTTTTCTGCGTAACTTGTAACTTGAGTACGATCCAACTGACTTGAACCAGAATCAGATCTCCAACCCTACCTTTAAATTAACGGTACAACTCATAAACATGTAGAAATGATGAGGTCAGTGGCGTAGAAGCATGCATGGATGAGTGAGAGGTTGGGTGTGTGTGTGTATGTGTGTGGAGGGTATTGAATAAGGGAAATACACAAATACGCAGGGGAAGCCAGGAGGATGTCTGAAGGGACTCTGGTGACAGCTGAGGTTTTATTACAGCAAAGAACACGAGGCACAGCTGCTTCCAACTAGGTGGATGCCAGCTCTGCCCGTCAGCTACCTGCTACACTGTACTCAACTACTGTAACTGTGCGTTCACATCAAAAGCGATTAAATCGCCTGTAGTCGCTCTGGTCGCTCCTATAGCATCTCTTGCCAGCTCTAGCAGCCCCTTAAACTAAGCGACCAAAGGGGCGGGACTTTCAAGCTGTGCTGCAGATGTGTCCATTCAGGCTCTCTCAATTTCTCCGGCTGTGAGAATCCCAGTTCGCAATTGGCTGTCGCCGCGGTCGCACAGCTGCTCATTTGCATAAGACTAAAAATACTTTACCCATTCTTTTCTTATTTGACCAGGACATACTGTACATCATATTATGCTCATGGCACACAATGGGGATAGAATGTATCTTACAATATGATAAAGTTTAATGTGCATAAATGTAACATGGTAATTGTAATATCAATTATGTAAAGTCACTGTTCAGCCTTAATAACACTTATACCAACAGTAAAAAGTTTAGATGTTCGAAGTTTACACTCTCAACTTGATCTCATGTTACAGCAGTGATATCTGAATTTACACAGACATCATTATTGTTATTATTCTATGTTTGTAGGGTGATGAGGAAAAGGTGGAGAATTATGCAGCGCTGGACTTTTCTACAAGGAGAGTGAAGAGAGGAAAGAAGAAGAAGAGGGAGTCACCTCAACAGTGTGTGGACTCTGATGTTAGAGCATATGACCACAACTAGCAACACCTCTCTCCACAGAGGTGTGTGTCTGGCCCTCTGCCACAGGGCATGTTAAGGGCAGTAGAGTGCAGGGTGGGTTGATTTATATAGTATATCAATGTATTTGTTCAATTTAATCATCATTTACTTAAAGCAGAAGTAAGCGATCCGGTTGTTTTGGCTAATGCTGCGTTCCAGGCCGGCTTTTGAAACCGTAAATTACAGCTTCAAGTCACAACTTACGACTTTGTAGCGTTCCAGGCAACCCACTCGTGTTTTTCCGACCTGTTTTACCTGTGAAAGTCACTATAACGGCCACTCGTAACTTCTGACCGGTGAACTCGTACCAGATTGAACTGGTCCTACGACTTCACAGGTCGGAAAAACACGAGTTACGAGTTTCCTTGAACGTACCATAACAGTCCTCGTCCCTACGTCACCACATTCACGGCATCCCTTGGCTGCACACACAGTCCTGCATGCCGTTCTCTCTCCTCATTGGATAAAAACTGTAGGATACGATAAATGTTTTCTCCTCGGCTCAGAGCAGAGCAGAGGGACTGACAGACCCGTGTTTCAGTCCAAACACTCTATGTAAGTGATTGCTGTCGGAAGATATAACTATTTAAGACTTATATTAACACAAATATATCACTTACTTCTGCTTTAAAGACCGGTTAACCAAGAATAAATATGTGTTTTAAGTTTATAATACCACAGGAAAACAAATTAATTAAATGAGCAGTTTTCTCTGCTTCCGGACGGTGAGGGTGTGTCTGCTGCAGGTGAAGAAACCACGCCCCATTGCAAGAGAGCTGGGCTTCACTGAAGGTTTCTGATAGACAACCTGAAAATGTAGGCTACACGTCATGAAATAAAGATGGGAAAGTGACCTCAAACACACTCCACCACACACCCCAGTCCTCAACACTGACGGGGAGTAGTCAACGGCTTTTTTTTTTTCTTTCACACAATGCAAATAGATGCAGGCCGCGAGTAATGATTGAAACGGGAATAATATCGGTGGATTAACCTGTTGTTGGTGCTGGATGACTGATGCTGCTGCTGTGTTAGACACCAGAGTGAAGGTAAAAGTCAGTGTCTGGGCAGCTGTTGTAAAGGCAGATTTCAAAAATGGTCAAAATGTCAGAAATTCTGTTATCTAAACAAAAATCTATTAATACATAAATTGCATCTCGACAGCATGGAAATGTTGGTGATTTGTTTTTAATAATACGTGTTTTGCTTCATAAGAGAAAATCTGATGTTTAAAAATGTCACTCTCACATTGACTGCAGTTGTTCCCATGAGTATGGAAGCCCATTCCCGCCACTTGAGAAAAAAAATTATGAGCTACTAAGTCATAATTATGAGATAGCTAAGTCGAAATTATGAGATAGCTAAGTCATAATTATGAGATACTAAGTCATAATTATGAGATACTAAGTCAAAATTATGAGATACTAAGTCGAAATTATGAGATAGCTAAGTCATAATTATGAGATACTAAGTCAAAATTATGAGATACTAAGTCATAATTATGAGATACTAAGTCAAAATTATGAGATACTAAATCGAAATTATGAGATCCTAAGTCATAATTATGAGATACTAAGTCAAAATTATGAGATACTAAATCGAAATTATGAGATACTAAGTCGAAATTATGAGATACTAAGTCATAATTATGAGATAGCTAAGTCATAATTATGAGATACTAACTCGAAATTATGAGATACTAAGTCGAAATTATGAGCTACTAAGTCATAATTATGAGATACTAAGTCGAAATTATGAGATAGCTATGTCATAATTATGAGATACTAAGTCAAAATTATGAGATAGCTAAGTCATAATTATGAGATACTAAGTCAAAATTATGAGATAGCCTAAATCAAAACAAGGGGCACAGAGGAGCTCATCTGGCTCATAGCAAGATGGCTATGGATTTTCAAATTCCGGTTCACGTATAATTAAAACAGTGAGGACAGATACCACACGGACTGTAACTGGAGTTGGAGACCTATATCTGAACGGATTAAAACATATTAATGCTCAAGGAGGACACGGGAACAGTGCTGTCATCTAGCCAGGCAGGACTAGCAGCATAGCTCCACAGCTGGATGAAGAACTTTCACAGTGAGGAAATACAATGAAGAGGTGGATAAAACTCCGTGGTGGTGGGTCGGCTGTGGGAGGCTGCTATGATAGCGAGGCCACACGGAGCACTGGAGGACCGCCACCGTTAACCGGCACGTCAGAGACGGCTCTCTCGTTTTAATCAGTGATGCTCGGAGCGAACTTTTGGACTATGCTGTCGGTTTGTCTGCGGTGCATTCACAGCCCGCCCGAGAGCGTTTTATTAGATCACCCAGCTTCTGGGACACTGGACACTGGACTGTGTGGTCACACAGTGTGTGAGAGGAACACCGGAGGACCGCCTGATGTTACCTGCTGCATTATCAGGTTTGAGTGACTAGTGTCACACATGTAAACATATTGAACAGTGCGCTGCAGCCACCTATGGATCCGCATCACACGTCCTGTACGTCCTAGGGTGCACCGCAGACGAACCGACAGCGTGGTCCAAAAGTTCGCTCCGAGCATCTTGATTAAAAAGAGAGAGCTGCCGGTTAACGGTGGCGGTCCTCCGGTGCTCCTCTCACACACTGTGTGGCCTCGCTGTCGCATCATAGCAGCCTCCCACTGCCGACCCAAAAGCACCACGGAGTTTTACCCACCTCTTCACTGTATTTCCTCACTGTGAAAGTTCTTCATCCAGCTGTGGAGCTATGCGGCTAGTCCTGCCTAGCATGGCTAAGACAGCACTGTTCCTTAAGCATTAATGTTTTTTAATCCGTTCAGATAAATAGGTCTCTAACTCCAGTTACAGTCCGTGGTATCTGTCCTCTATGTTTTAACAAGTAAATTACACTGAATCGTAATTTGAAACTGATGAAAACTCCATAGCCATCCTGCTACCGAGTGTAACAGAATTATTGTTAGGAACCTTTGTTTAGTTCAGTGTGACACACGGACATGTTTTGAAGTGACACCATCTGACCGGACCGAGCTGAATGTAACCGGGCGTTACACGCTTAATAAAGTTTGTAACCCAGCAGGGTTAAACAGTAAGAATAGTGTAGGCCTACGCTTCTTGTGATGAAGTAACAGACTTTAACACCGAGGACAGCTGTGCTCCGTGACTTATCTCATAATTATGACTCAGCTATCTCATAATTTCGACTTAGTATCTCATAATTATGACTTAGCTATCTCATAATTTCGATTTAGTATCTCATAATTTCGACTTAGTATCTCATAATTATGACTTAGTATCTCATAATTATGACTTAGCTATCTCATAATTTTGACTTAGTATCTCATAATTTCGATTTAGTATCTCATAATTATGACTTAGTATCTCATAATTATGACTTAGTATCTCATAATTATGACTTAGCTATCTCATAATTTTGACTTAGTATCTCATAATTTCGATTTAGTATCTCATAATTATGACTTAGTATCTCATAATTATGACTTAGCTATCTCATAATTATGACTTAGTATCTCATAATTATGACTTAGCTATCTCATAATTTTGACTTAGTATCTCATAATTTCGACTTAGTATCTCATAATTATGACTTAGTATCTCATAATTTCGACTTAGTATCTCATAATTATGACTTAGTATCTCATAATTATGACTTAGTATCTCATAATTTCGACTTAGCTATCTCATAATTATGACTTAGTAGCTCATAATTTTTTTTCTCATGTGGCGGAAATGGGCTTCCATACATGAGAACAGAATCCAAAATGTTCTAGAAAATTCAGTTATTGAGATAAAATTCTGATATCTGCCAAACTTCATCAACCATGACTCCAGAATATTGTCATTTTTTTCAGGAAGATTGAAAATGTATTTATCAAGAATTTGATGGTATATGTTTACAGTACTGTTTCCAGTCAAACGTTTTCATGCACTGTAGGCTCAATTTTTGCTTGTGGAGGACGGTCTGGAGATGCTCTGTAGCAAGTTTGGTGTCAACTGAGCAAAATGTGGGAGGAGATACATTTTAAAAGTTTTACAGTTATTGAAAAAAACAGAGTGAATTTGTAATGAGTTTAAGTGGACAAAAGTTTCAGCAGTATCTGGGCTACATTGTGGTGAAGTTTCAACACTGTAGTTGGTTTGGTAGAAGTTTTTAAATTTAAACGCTTATTGTGCCCCCCCCCCTAGGAGGGGGAGGCACATGTCCTTGGAGTTGAGTGAATCTGGCATGGGGTCGGATGTTTCTGTGAAGTTTGGTGAGTTTTCGCCCATGGGAAGTATGACTTCCTTGGAAGAAGAAGAAGAAGAAAGAAGAAGAAGAAGAATTCCCAGGAATACAATAGTGTCCTGGCAGCTGAGCTGCCCGGACCCTAAAAAGCGGGATGCAGGACTTGATGCCAGACAGAAAATGACTGTGAGCAGTCACAAATGAAAACATCTCTGCAGAGCTACTGGAGACCGAATCAAGGAGACAGTAGAAACATACATTGCATTCGCTACACACACAAACTACACACACGCTCCTCATAAGAGCACAAGTGGTGTACCTGATGCAACAGATTTTTAGTGGATGCACATGGAGACATTGAAATTGATCTAAATAAAATGTACATCTTTGTAAAGCTAACATTAGAATAGCCAAAGCACTAACAGGAACAGACAAAGTAGAATCCCTGTGTGTTTTCATGTTGTCCTCACGGTGCAATTTTTCTTTTTTTTCTGCTCAAATAAAAACAACTTGAGATTATTTGTGTATTCTTTTCATTTTCATTATTGGTAACCATTTTATAAAAACAATACATCATTGCTTAAATGGTCTCTATCTCTAAATCAGAACCAGTACAGAAAATCCTCAGTTTATTAAATATGTTGATGCCAATACTTAACAAGAGAATCAGATCAGTGTGTTTCTACCAACTTACTCCGTTGTTCATTTTAAGCACAGTAGTTTTCCTCAGGTGGATTTTACTGATCAACACAATATTTTTTTCCCATGTTCCTTTAGGGGCTCCGTAGCTTTCATCATGGTGAATGTGACAGTTGAATGAACCCTCATGTCCTCTTTGCACTGAGAGAGAATATGAGACAAGACTTAAGGAACCTGAAGTTTTTTTTATTACTTTTATTTTGATGGTTTGATGGTTATTCCAAAATGCAAATACTATACCTTCACACCCCTCTGACCATCAATGTGTGCCAAGACGGCAGCTGGATTTTGAAATGGAAAACAAAGAGAAAACCATGAAGCAGTAGTTTGAATATAATCTTTTTAAATAGAGTAGTGACAAATATATTATTTCCTACCGTTGCAACAGTTGCACTTTTTTGAATTCATGGCACAAATGAGGAGGGTTATAACAACCAGACTTATAACCAAGAGAGCACACAGCACAGATATGGCTTCACTGGCCAAATGAGAGCACATGCAGGTTTCTGAAACAAGATGAAAAGGTAAAAACAATTAGTAGGCTACAGGTAAATGTTTAGTATCACAAGTTTTGAAATGTAAAATTTTACATTAATAAAACTTCATCTGAAACTTAAATGTGCAAATCCCTCAATTAAAAAAACAAAACAAAAACAGTTACCCTGAATGTCCATCTCTAAATAAAATCCATCCACATGTGGCCACAGCGCAGTAATAAGTCCCAGAATCAGAGGAGCTTGGTGAGGCGATAGACGCAGCTCCTTAGAGAGTCAGGTGTTTTCTCGTTGCTATTTAAAGAAGCACTTGCATCCTTTTTGCAGTAAAAACAGTGTAGCTGACAGCAGCATTGTCTTGGCTCTGACTTTCTTTGGAGATGTATTTTGTAATTTTGTGAGTGGAGGTGGGGGAGGAGGAGGAGAGATAATCATGAGGTCAGAGCATCGGATTAATCTGATTGGCTATCACAGGATCAAAGTGTATTTCCTGTTAGACTGCTCTTGTTCTGGTCTTTGTAAAGTCTAGTTCAGCCCTCACCCAAAAGTAGTAGTAGTAGCAACTATTGTCGTGGGGAAATTGGGTTGGGTAAAATTGGGGAAAGGGGTAAAATGTGTCATGTTTATTTGTTTATTTATTTATTAAGATCCCCATTAGCTGCAGCAAAGCCACAGCTATTCTTCCTGGGGTCCAACAGTATCAAATATACAGTTGAAAACACAAAACATAAACATTATAACATTATATGTTATCAGTTGTTTCAGTCAGTTCAAAAGGACTGAACTACAGTCATAAAATAGATTTCTATGAATTTCAATTAGATAATCGTGGTCTTGATATGGTGGATCATCATACTTTTATGTTTGTGTGACTCTTCTGCTATAGCGCCGCCACCACCAGGTAAAAGTTTTCACCTTTTCTTGAAGTAGGCTAACATCTATTGAACAAAGGGGTAAAGAATAACACAGACATTCATGCTTCACAGAGGACAAATCAAATTTAGAGCCCCTTTCAATATCCTTAAATGACAACAGAGTTAGTGAGACTGGTTGATAGTTCCTTGCCTTAACAGTGCAGAGAAGTTACCCAACGCTGTTCGAATGTGGTTGGAGATGTTCAGTGCACAATGTCTTTCTGCTGCTGTTTAACCGCAGAAATCTCCTCGGCCAAGAACTCCAGGGTGTTTTTAAGTTCGTCTCCCTCCTCAGCTGTCATTGCTTTCTTCGGCGGCATGCTGCTGCTAGGTAATGCTACCAAACTTTGCAACTGGCGTTGCGCTTAAGTCCGTGTTCCAAAATCAGCGTCGTAACCAAGCAGCGTCCAAACCGGTGGTATCAATAGTCAGGCCGATGTCCGTAATCCAGGATCAGTAGTAAAAGTAGAATAATAGTCCAAAACCGAGCACCAACGAGTGAGCGATGGAACAGGAGGGCGAGCGAAGGAACATTTTTTATTTGTTTAGCACAAACAAAATGCATAAAACACTACGCAAGGAGGGAATGAAGTTCTAATTTGTACAAAGTTCCAGCCCTGTCAATAATACAAAACAAAAATCAAGCAGACAACACGCATGAGCTGAACAAAAGACAAAGACAAGAAATCAATAGCAGCAGGAGTTAAGGTACTTGAAGGAACTAACAGCAAATATGTGGCAAAAGCAGAACAATGACAGATAAATAGTTAGAGAGCAAGTAGGGATAGATAATTAGGTTCCTGTGGAGAGTAAAAAATCCTTCAGATTGTTTTTAAAAATGCAATTGGAGGAAATTGACTTTAATGCATTAGGCCACCTGTGTAGGACCAGTAAACATCTGCAAACTGCTCCTGGTCAAACAATTATCTGGCCTACATACATTATCTGTTGCAAACCAGCTGTTCCAAGATATGGTTTACAAAATGGCCTATGAAGTGATATCACAATTTATAAATAAGTACTGTTGCGACCCCGTTCAAGGCAGACAACACGAAGGGAGGCAACACACAGCTTTAGGCCTTGACATGACCATTTATTTAACAAAAGACAACTGAAATACTTGGGAATGTGTATAGAGTGGAAGTAAGAGAAGGGTCAGTAGTGTATGCAGTGTATGGACGTGTGTGTGGTGTGTGTTGGATGGTGAGGAACAAACCAAACAAAAGACAAAGGCTGTGGTGGTGAGTGCAGGCCTGGCGGGAAGAGAGCGAGCAGTCGGGCAGGTTGGCCTTTTATGCCTGTTAGAGGCCACACCCTGTTGGCCAGGTAACTCTGACTCCACCCCCCCAACTCTCCCAAAGACCTAAAAAGAGCAGAGTGAGACATAATAGGAGGAGCCGGGAGAGGTCGTTATAGTACAAATTGTGTTCTCTTCTATTTTCAGTATTCACAACCACAAGACCAGTGTGACAGGAAGTGCTCCTTTAAAGTATCTGTGATAGCCAATCATGAGCATTTCTCAGTGTTACATGTAGTACTATGTATGATCCCCTCCTCCACTCACTGAGACATCAATGTGGGTCGTACCAAGAGACAATGTCAAAATGCTCCTGTTATGGGTTACACTGCTTGCTCTTCATCAAGTGTGTAAGTACAGTACTATCTAATTCTGTTTATACAGTCAATTAAGAACTGATGAGCAAAATATAAATGTGTTGTTTACTTTCTCATGTGTGAAATGTTTTGTTTAATTCAGATTCACTGGTTCCAGTGATCTCAGTTGAGCTTGGTGAGCCGGTGACCTTCACATGTTCTCTGCCTACGACTAAGCTTGGAAGCAGACAAGTCGGCTGGTACAAGCAAAGACCCGGAGATACTCTTAAATTAATAGTGACATATCAGACGTATAAACCTGAGTTTACGCCAGAGTTTAATGATTCAAGATTCAAAGTAAATGAAGATAAGAATTTTGTCAACCTGATCATAGTGAGGACGACTGAAGAAGATGAGGGACTGTATCACTGTACAGTTGAGAATTGGGTTGATGATCCTGTGTGGAGTGGGACATATTTGTTGATTGAAGGTAATTATATAATCTACTTTGGTGAAGTTTTGCAAATTCATTCTCTGATTTAAAGCTGCACTGTGCAAATGTTGAAGAAAAACAACTCACAGAGTTACTGAACTTTTTGGAATAGTAAAACCTGTAGGTTTAGTCAAATTTAATTCACTTTTAAGATACATTTCATCTACTTATTTCACATACATATACCAATACATGAGGTGGATTTATTTCAGCATATAAAATCAAAGTAAGGTCACGTTAAAGTAGATGGGCAGACCTCTGTCAAGGCCAAATAACATGTACCAGACTTTAAAAAAAACAATCAAATTATAAGTGGCCGACGTCCTTTCACTCCACAAAATCTGTTCTGCACTTCTACATGTTATTGCTCTGATCAATGAACAGACTAAACTGTACTCCAGTGTTCCCTAAGGTTTTAAAATGTTTTGTATCACTCAGGAGACTCTGAGAAGATATCGAACTATGAAGTTGTTCAGCCGCCGACAGTGTCTGGTCCACACCGTCCAGGAGACCCAGTGACTCTGCAGTGTTCACTCCTCTCTGGCTCTGATGACCAGACGTGTCCAGAAGATCACAGTGTGTACTGGTTCAGAGCCAGATCAGATAAATCTCATCCTGACATAATCTACACTGATGGAAATAAACTTGATAAATGTAAGAAGAGATCTGACTCTCCAAGAAACTGTGTTTATAACTTCACTAAGAACGTCAGCTCCTCTGATTCTGGGACTTATTACTGCGCCGTGGCCACATGTGGACAGATTTTATTTGGAAATGGAGCAAAACTTCAAACTTCAAACTTCATTCAAGGTAACCGTAATATTGTTTTTATTATTATTATTATTATTAATTTGTATATGTAAGTTTCAGATTATATGCTGAATAAAATTTAATTATTTAAATTTTATTTTACATTTAGAATTATATGATACTAAGCATCATTATTATTATCTTACTTAAATATTGATTCTACCTTTTCATCTTGTTTCAGAAACCTGCATGTGGTCGACCAGTAAAGTCATATTTGTGCCGTGTGGTCTGATGGTTTTAAGTCTGATTGTTATAGTCGTCCTTATTTCTGCCATGAAAAAAAACAATTTTGACCATTGCAATGGTAAGAAAAGTTAGTAATCGCTTTGTATCCAAAAGTATTACAGTCAAACCACTGCATCCTGATATATATACTATTTTTTTTTCTTTTTCTTTTTTTTAACCCAACAGCTGTTGCCCTGCACAAACACAATGGAACTAAAATAAGTCAGGTAGCGTAATTTCAGATTTGACTTTATTAAAAAGGTTGTGCAGGTTTTTTTTTCTTATTTTGTTTGTCTCTTATCTTTCCTCAGAGAGTTGAGGACACCTGGGTTTATTCTGCCGTCTTGTTCACCTTGATGAAAACCAACAGGCAGGACACAACATCAGCAGAGAGAAGGAGGATCTACGCTGCTGTAAAGGCTTTTGATTTGGATCAGTGAGCTACAAGTCGCTACACAGGCTGTATTTCATGTTTGTCCCTATCATATTTTTCGGGATTTAAATTTTTTTTAGGGGCTTTTTTTGCCTTTAATTGACAGGATAGTTCAGAGAGAGACAGGAAATGGGAGGCAGAGAGGGGGAATGACACGCAGGACAGGGTCGCTCGGCGCGGGATTTGAACCAGGGCCGCTTGCAGCGAGGACCACTCACTCACTCACTCACCACTCAGACTCAGAGTCTGTCAGACTTAAAGCGTGAGAGACCCTCTTAGTCAGAAAAGCCGAAATAGACAAAACACATTTCCAAAAGTCGTACAGTTCTAATTCTTTAATACATGGTTCGGGGGCCCAAGACGAACGCGTAGATGTGTGTTTGGTCCTGATCGAGCCATTACTTTTCGAGAGGCGGGGCTTCAAACAGCCGCATTCCTCTGTATCCTTGAGGCCGCTGTTTCCATAGAAACTGACCAAATCACTTGAAACTTGGCCTGTGGACTCATGGTGAGGCCCTTATCCATCACCCCAAGACCCAACTCTGTGGGAGCATGGGAAAGCCAAGTGGCCCCCCGGGGCCCCTAGTGCAACGGGACCAAAATATTCTGATAGAGGACTCTCTGATATACAACATATTAATATTTCATGATGATAACTTAAAGCGTGTATGTTTTGTTGAGAAAAAGCAGGAATGGCTGGATTCACTTTGATGTTTGACCCCTGTGACCTTTGACACTTACCAATTGGCTTTGTACACAGCTCCCCTACTTCCTGATCGTACACCAGCTCCTTTAGCTAAAAAATCAGCCTGATAGGCCAAAGCATCTGGAAGCTATTAAAGAATTGCTGTTGAAACATTTCTCATATTAAAATCTCAGCTTCCCGCATCAAAGCCTTGGTGTTTTATTCAAGGAAACGGGGTCAAAAAGGTCACAGATCAGCGACCTTTGATACTTGTGAAGGTCGCACGGGTTTGAAATTGCACATGGTGGATGGCCTTAGGCCCCGGACAAATACATGAAACTTTCAGCCTTATAACCGCAAGAATGTGGACGTTATTAGACAAAAGGCTTCTAAATCTAGGCTTTGAAGGCCGAGAAACAAGCCTGGGCGGTCAGCTGTGACCCTTCTGGAGGTCCGACAGGTCTGAAATTCTACAGAAACTTTGTCCCTAGTGCTCTGAATAATCAAAATCTCAGCTTTCTGCATCAAAGTCTTAGTGATTTATTCAAGGAAACAGGGTCAAAAAGGGTAAATTTAACACCTTTAACACAACCTCTGACCCTTGAATTCATAATAATGTTTTTCAGATAAAAAATAAAATTTCACTCATTGAATTAAAAATTACAATAAATGTGATGTGATGTGGACCAGAAAGATGCTGGTGAAAATTATGAAAAAAAAGAAAAAAAGAAAGAAGTCAAGCCAACTTTTATGCACTTTATTGTTGAATTTTAACAATATAGCACTGTTTTTTTTATTCAATGTTGAAAACAAAAAAGATGTTAAGACCTTTTAGTTACAGAAAATAATATAAGCTCAATTTGTTTTATTTTTTCGTTTGCTGGTAATAGCAAGGTCAACCAATCAGACACGTTATCAGACACGAGGATTATGGGTAATGTAGTGCTTCTCCGTGATATGACATTGGAAACAAAGCATGTTTTCTTAAAATAAAGTTGATATTACACAGGGCTTTTGGACTCAGCAGAAGCACATAATATTGTTACACAGTCTTCCTTGGATGGTTACAGCATTATGGCTAATAATCAGATCTTTCTTCAGAATATTGATTAAACAGAGCAGCTTTTTGAACGCGGAAGTGGTCTTCACCTGTAGAATCCACAACCCCCCCCCCCCGGTCTGACGTAGCTTCCGACAAAGACGTAATTTATTTATTTATTGATTGATTATTCTGCACCAAACACCATGATCACTAAATAAATAAATAAATAAATAAATAACCGAAAGGACGTCCTTGCCGAAAGCTACGTCAGACACAGCAGCATCAGGTTCAATAAAGCTTTAAGGAAAAGTTAAAAAAAAAAAAAAAGTTATCCTCTGCTGACAGTGTCTTTCAGTGCCGCACGCCGGGTCGGCTGGATCACTTGCTCTGAGCGTCACATATCGCCGCGGAGGGGACTGCATTGGAATCAACTGAAAGCCGAGCGCGTCAAAACCTGACGAAAAACGGGCACCTAATGAGTCGACGATGAGGGACAGTGACCGTTCGTCAGGCTGTTGACGCACTGGGAGTGAGAACGTGTTGCACTGGGAGTGAGAACGTGTTGTCTCCACCTCCATCTGACGCCGACCATCTTCATCGGGATCTTCGACCAGGAGTCTACCAGCACCAGTGTCTAGGCCCGGGGGGATCATCATCTTCAGATGCAAGCTATCACCCCTAGATCAGTACACCACGATGATCTACTCCCCGGCGTCTAAGCGCCAAAGCCTATTTGTATGCACAATAAATGCAATTTCACTTTTCAGTCTGACTCTCTTTTCCATATTAGTCTGTCCTGATTGAATTAGGTGTAGGTGCAGGTAGGTGAAGCGTGTCATCATCCTCTATTCAATATCATTTTGAAACAGAAACGTCCATCATCTCAAATCAACTGGCGAGAGTCGTGCTGATCATAGCAGCCTAATGTCCCTAAAGTCTGTATGATTGTTTTTTAAACCATGTCCTCAGACTTACAGTGAAAACAAAAAATATGTGTAAATGCCTGAATTAAATCACTTACTGAGTAAAACCCATACATCTGTGTTTTATATTTAATATAGTCATGAACAACCATCATCATTATATAAAAAGAACAATAACACACATGCAAACAAATATGATTCTAGGATCAATTTACATGTAAATTCTGCTCTGATGTTACCGTTCACACTATATACATATATATATATATACATATATACAGTGATCACAATGATGATGAGACAAGAAAATGCATAGATCTCCAATAGCAGGATTCAAACCCAGACTGGACTATAGCTCTGCCCTACCAGGTGAGCTATACACTGCTCTTACCACTGTTAGTCACTTGTTCTGTCTTTTAGAGGTGGACGGCCGTAAAAACAGCTGGCCCCGACCAACCTTTTCTTTTTTTTTTAATGCAGCCACATCAGCACGGCTGCTTCTACACTGTTTTTGTTCGATTTAAATTTCCTTGAGATAACTATGACCTGGACAAATGAGAATATTCACAGGCCTACAGCAGATATATGATCATTTATAAGGTGAATTCAAGCCACCTGATTGGTTCTTAACTGTGGTATATTATAGCTGCACCTAGTTACAAATCACTCCACATCTGAGAAAGTAGGTACAGTAATGGTAGTCATTGACAGTCTTTACAATTAGTAAGAGAGGAAATGGAAAAGAAAAAGCGGGATGCGTGGACTTGATGCCAGTCAGACAGAAAATGACTGTGAGCAGTCACAAATCTGAAAACATCTCTGCAGAGCTACTGGAAACCGAATCAGGGAGACCGTAGAAACATACACACACAAACTACACACACCCTCCACATAAGAGCACAAGTGGTCTACCTGATGCGGGGTCCGTGTACGAAGTATAATTCAATTGCGTTGTTCACTTCGAACCATGAGAAATGTCATTTTTAGGGGTATTTCCTATTTCATTGACGTAAGACGTACACGCAATTCAGCGCAACGAAGTGCCCGCTTGTTCCTTTCTCCAACTTGTACAATGAAAATTGAAAAAGGAAGTCGAGAGCCGGAACCAGCCTTCAAAATAAAAGCTCCGCGTTTTGAAGCATGTTGGCTACAGCGCCGGACATTTTAAAAGAAAAAAAAAACCCGAAACGAATTAAATACAAACTCACAACAAATCGCCTAAACGATTATCATTTCATAAATGATATAAAGTGATATTTCGGCTACTTTCCCCACAACTGTCAGGATCCCTGGGGATTTTCACAATAAGAGCACTGGATCGCACTGAGATGCTGTCAACGACGTGAGGTGAGTGAGTCAAACTTTGTTGTGGTTGATGACTTCATCACTGCTGCACTCATTAAGTAGGTCACACGTTATGTTGTTTTTAATTTTTTCGACCTAACTTCTCCAACCAGTGTTTAAATTGTTGACCTGTAGCTAACGGTTAGCTCCAGAAGATAATCAACGCTAGCAATGCTAATTGTTTACAGGTAAACTAGCTAGCGGTTGTAGCTAAGAAACAGCTGTTGGATGCTAACGTTACGTCTTTTGTTATTATCAGCTCTTTAACGCCACCTCATTTGAATATTTTCTTCTCTAAGTCTGTGAGAAATGTCCTCATTTATGGTAGAAGTGAATAAATACGCGTTTTTGATTTATTAAATGCTAGTTGTGTTCACAACTGTGTAACATAACTTATTACCAGCATCATGTTTGTCCACGCAGACTACAAAGCAGTCTAAACTAAGTCTAAATGAAATATGAAATGTCATGTGTGTCTCTATTTGGCAGATGTGGGTCCACCGTGAGCTGATGCATGAACTCATCCTATGACAGCACCAGGATCAGCTTGAAAACAGCTGGTAAGTTGAGAGTAACCAGTGAGTAGAGTCCATCATTTAGACACATTTTTAGGGCATTTTGATCATCACATTTCCACGGACATGACTCCCTGTCATCATTTCATCAATTTATAATGTTTAAAGTTTGAATTCCGTGGGGAAGCTTTTAGTCTTCTTCTTTGATGTGGTGCATTGTGTGGCAGCGTTATAGCGCCAGGCCAGCTCCACACAGGCCTGCCACAATACTACAGTATTTTGAGTTGTGTATACACAGTCTGAAAGACCTCATCATTCCTTACTGTCCAACCAGAGTACTCTGCTCCCAGAACGCAGGTCTGTTAGTGACTTCCAGTATCTCTAAAACAGACTGGGAGGTAGAGCCTTCAGTGACCGGGCTCCTTTACTGTGGAACCAGCTCTCTCCATGGGTCAAAGAGGCAGACACTCTAGCTACATTTAAGTCTAGACTTAAGACCTTCCTCTATGACAGAGCTTGTAGTTAGAGCTGGTTCAGGTAGCTCTGAACCAGTTTATAGCTACACAGCTACAGTATAGGCTTAGACTGCTGGGGGACACATCACGTTACAGGAAGCCCTCTCCTCTCCTCTCTTTTTGTGTTGTCATTATCTGTTGTACTTTGGCCTTGGTCTTACACCCTCTCTGTGTTTTCCACAGATTTCTCTAGAGCTCCACCTGCAGCGCCTGCTTTCCTCTGCCCCTACACCAACCAGCCTGCCCATCAGTACTCCTGCTCTCCTGTGGATGGAGTGTCACTCACCTCAGATGCTTTTGAAGGAGCTTCAACATGTCTGCTTTCTGAGTCCCAAACTGTACCTACTAAGAATGGCTTTCACAGCAAAACACAGCCTGCTTTCTAGTGCAAAGGATAGTACTAAGACACAGACATGCTGGGTGCTAGGATTTTACAAATGTTGAACAATTAATAAATTAATTTGGAATTTATATTACCTCCAGAACTTCCATTGGCTCACAATTCCTTATCACATTCAGTTCAAAGTCCTTCTCCTCACCTTCAAAGCCCTCCAGAACCAGCCCCATCCTACCTCACTGACCTTGTTGGACCATCACACCCCTCCTGGCTGTCAGAAGCGATGCAAGTCATCAGGGGAACTTTCTGAATCTTTCTTTTTTTTTTTCTTCTTCTTGTTGTTTTTGGAAATTTGTTACTTTCTATTGTTTTGATGCATTGTGTTCATGAATTAAATGTTGTAAGTTGGAACTCAGAACCTGACTCTGATGTGTTTGTTAACTGCATTGTACTGACATTTTATTTTTTACAACTACAGTATGAAGCATGAAACTTTGCTCAGTCCTAACCTCACTGACCTGCACTGGAGAGGCTGTATAACAGACTTATTATTCAGATTTCTTAGCATCTTGTCACTTATTGTAATACATTTATACATCAATTTACTGTAAATGTATTTAATTTAATTACCACCCATGATTCATAACAGTATGTACCCATCCTACAACACACCATTTCTTTAGGTTAGTGGATATTTTATAGCACCCTCCAATTATTGGACACATTTAGCATTATGATAGGATTTTGGGTGTGGCAAGAAAGGGGACAATTGCACAAGTAAAATGATCTCATCTTCAAGAACTGTTGCATTGCTTTACTGACAGAATTAGGCCATGTTGTGTACACCATCACTGATGAATACAAACAACAAAAATACCACAATGATTTATGATGACTTTGATTTTTGTGACCCGTATGAGCTACTGTGCATGTTTCATCTGGGCACTGGACAAAGAATAACCATCTCTGCTCATCATCCAATAAATTAAAAGGCAGTGTTTACATATGAAAATGAATCAATGTACCCTACTACAACTATAACTTCTATTGCTGTACACTGAAAGCTGAGCTGAAACTCATGCACACCGGCACAGACGGACAGGTGCGTCGGAGAAGACCTGTGTGGTCGAGAAACATGAACAAAGGCTCCCGCACACTGTCTTCACTTGCATAGGTTAATTAAACAACATTTCGGTCCTGAGACTGTCCTTGTGAACCTGACGAAGGTCTCAGGACCGAAACGTTGTTTAATAAACCTATGCAAGTAAAGACAGTGTGCGGGAGCCTTTGTTCATATTGCTGTACACTCAAAATGCATTGGATTTCTTACTTCTTTTTTTTTTTCTTTTTTACAATTGTTCACACATATGAGATATCTTGTCATGCTTTAAACTGTGTGGTGCCTGTCTCGAACTCTTTTGCTACAGAAGAATTAAGTTATGATGTGTTATAGTGAAGGTTCTCTTTATTGTCATCAGACACTTTACATACTGTGACTTGAGTCTTACAGTACTGCGTCTCCAACTGCAATATCTCTGATCAGATGGAAGGAGTTGGGAGAGGCTGTTCAAAAGGTCAGAGGAGTCTCTAATGATGCTTCTGCACTTGACAAACAGCATTGTTGTGCCAACTCTGAAGTAGATGGGTAGTGTGACCCTATGATTGTTTCTGCTGACCTCATGAGCCTCTTGTCTGAAGCACTTTGTCAATCACTGATTAATACAAATAATAAAAACATTCTATTTATTTATTTACTCAAAGTCTTTACATAGTAAAACAAACAAGATAAAAGAATACATGAAATAAATGCAACAAAGAAGATGATCAATACATGAACAATGAAACACAGAAGCTTATTACACTTAAAAATAAAAAGCAAGTTTGAAAAGGTGGGTTTTGAGCAAATATTTGAGAGCATTTCAGCCCGTACAGTCACGGATGTGTTGAGGAGAGAGTTCAAAAGGGAGGGGGCAGCGATGGAGAAGGCTTTGTAACCCCAGGTTTTGTGCTTGGTACTGGGAGGAGGAGCGGAGGCAGTGGGAGGGGTGTGATGGTCCAACAAGGTCAGTGAGATAGGATGGGGCCTGGTTCTGGAGGGCTTTGAAGGTGAGGAGAAGGACTTTGAACTGAATGTGATAAGGAATTGTGAGCCAATGGAAGTTCTGGAGGTAATATAAATTCCAAATTAATTTATTAATTGTTCAACATTTGTAAAATCCTAGCACCCAGCATGTCTGTGTCTTAGTACTATCCTTTGCACTAGAAAGCAGGCTGTGTTTTGCTGTGAAAGCCATTCTTAGTAGGTACAGTTTGGGACTCAGAAAGCAGACATGTTGAAGCTCCTTCAAAAGCATCTGAGGTGAGTGACACTCCATCCACAGGAGAGCAGGAGTACTGATGGGCAGGCTGGTTGGTGTAGGGGCAGAGGAAAGCAGGCGCTGCAGGTGGAGCTCTAGAGAAATCTGTGGAAAACACAGAGAGGGTGTAAGACCAAGGCCAAAGTACAACAGATAATGACAACACAAAAAGAGAGGAGAGGAGAGGGCTTCCTGTAACGTGATGTGTCCCCCAGCAGTTTAAGCCTATACTGTAGCTGTGTAGCTATAAACTGGTTCAGAGCTACCTGAACCAGCTCTAACTGCAAGCTCTGTCATAGAGGAGGGTCTTAAGTCTAGACTTAAATGTAGCTAGAGTGTCTGCCTCTTTGACCCATGGAGAGAGCTGGTTCCACAGTAAAGGAGCCCGGTCACTGAAGGCTCTACCTCCCAGTCTGTTTTAGAGATACTGGAAGTCACTAACAGACCTGCGTTCTGGGAGCAGAGTACTCTGGTTGGACAGTAAGGAATGATGAGGTCTTTCAGACTGTGTATACACAACTCAAAATACTGTAGTATTGTGGCAGGCCTGTGTGGAGCTGGCCTGGCGCTATAACGCTGCCACACAAATGCACCACATCAAAGAAGAAGACTAAAAGCTTCCCCACGGAATTCAAACTTTAAACATTATAAATTGATGAAATGATGACAGGGAGTCATGTCCGTGGAAATGTGATGATCAAAATGCCCTAAAAATGTGTCTAAATGATGGACTCTACTCACTGGTTACTCTCAACTTACCAGCTGTTTTCAAGCTGATCCTGGTGCTGTCATAGGATGAGTTCATGCATCAGCTCACGGTGGACCCACATCTGCCAAATAGAGACACACATGACATTTCATATTTCATTTAGACTTAGTTTAGACTGCTTTGTAGTCTGCGTGGACAAACATGATGCTGGTAATAAGTTATGTTACACAGTTGTGAACACAACTAGCATTTAATAAATCAAAAACGCGTATTTATTCACTTCTACCATAAATGAGGACATTTCTCACAGACTTAGAGAAGAAAATATTCAAATGAGGTGGCGTTAGCATCCAACAGCTGTTTCTTAGCTACAACCGCTAGCTAGTTTACCTGTAAACAATTAGCATTGCTAGCGTTGATTATCTTCTGGAGCTAACCGTTAGCTAGCCTACAGGTCAACAATTTAAACACTGGCTGGAGAAGTTAGGTCGAAAAAATGAAAAACAACATAACATGTGACCTACTTCATGAGTGCAGCAGTGATGAAGTCATCAACCACAACAAAGTTTGACTCACTCACCTCACGTCGTTGACAGCATCTCAGTGCGATCCAGTGCCCTTATTGTGAAAATCCCCAGGGATCCTGACAGTTGTGGGGAAAGTAGCCGAAATATCACTTTATATCATTTATGAAATGATAATCGTTTAGGCGATTTGTTGTGAGTTTGTATTTAATTCGTTTCGGGGTTTTTTTTTCTTTTAAAATGTCCGGCGCTGTAGCCAACATGCTTCAAAACGCGGAGCTTTTATTTTGAAGGCTGGTTCCGGCTCTCGACTTCCTTTTTCAATTTTCATTGTACAAGTTGGAGAAAGGAACAAGCGGGCACTTCGTTGCGCTGAATTGCGTTGTACGTCTTACGTCAATGAAATAGGAAATACCCCTAAAAATGACATTTCTCATGGTTCGAAGTGAACAACGCAATTGAATTATACTTCGTACACGGACCATGCGGCACAGTTTTTTAGTGGATGCGCAATCCATGGAGACATTGAAATTAACCTGAATAAATATCTTTGTAAAGCTAACATTAGAATAGCCAAAGCACTAACAGCAACAGACAAAGTAGTCCCTGTGTTTTTTCATATTGTCCTCACGGTGCAATTATTTTGTTTCTGCTCAAATTGAGATTATTTGTGTATTTTTATTCTATATTTTCATTATTTGTATCTGTTTTATAAAAGCAGTACATCATTGCCTATGGCATCTATCTCTAAACAAGATTCACACCAGAGCCAGTGCTGAAAACCTGAAAACTTCTGATCCTCAGTTTATTAAATATGTTGGTGCCAATACTGAGCATGAGAATTGGATCAATGTATATACCAACCTACTCCGTTGTTCATTTTAAGTGTGTAGTTTTCCTCTGGTGGATTTTACTGACAATTACCATAATCAAATTGTGGTGATATTTATATCCAAAGAGGTATGCTAAAATAGTGTTCAGCTGTTGAAAACCAAATTATTTGTTTCAGTTTTAGGACTGTGTACTTTTGAGTTTAACTAATTTGTGTGTGTGTGGGCTGGGCTGGGGGTTGCTTTTAAACATTTACAGCACTTTGTGCTACATTTTTAAAGGGACATTGTGTAACTCCTTCTGTTATATATTCACAAAAATCGATTATTTTTTCATTAATTCATTCAATTTCATTAATCAGTAATCACCCCCATCAACAAACTGAAGTGTTCCGGTAAGCTCTGAATTTGCCGTTCATATCATTCATATATACATGGAGCGGGTAAGCTCGGTTGGTAGCTGCCATGTCGTGTCACCATGTTTTTACGTTCAGTGGCAGCGTGACGGTAGGAAACCACGGAAACTCAGCGGAGACACCGGAGCTGTCAGCTCAGGTCGAGGTGGCGTCTGTGAAAATTCACCACGGTAACGCAGTGAGGAGGAATGGAGCGTTGATGCTGCATTCAGGTGCAGTCGGGCAGACGGCCGTCAGTAACAAACCAGATGTCATTTTAGTCACAGAAGTCGAGAGAAAGTCGGTAAAACGTAAGACGTGGGTCAGGTAAACAATACGACATCGGCATGACAACATATTGTCACGTGTATTGTTTTGCCTCGTGCTGACGGGCCACTTGTTTACATAGAGGCTTGTTTATGCCGTTACGTGCAGCGGCTGTCGTCCGTCTGCCCAATTTCACGTGAATGCAGCATGAAAAATACGATTGAGTTGCTTGCGATATACAACCGCAACGCTAGATGGGAGTAATTCCTACACAATGTACCTTTAATGTATGAAAAGTGCTATATAAATAATGTTTGATTGATTGATAAAGGAGACATATTAGGCCCCCACAGATTAATAATCTTTTAATTTAATAGTTCCCAGGTGTCTTAGAGAAATTTCTGGGACATGCTTCGGTTAAAATTGCCCAGGGATCAAACATCACATAGTCTGGCCTGACGGAAGTGTGTTGCTGCGATTAGCCTCTGATTGGCCAGAACGAGCCACCCGGTGGAAGTCCTGCCTCCGTGTTGCAGCTTTCACAGTCCGCATCATCAACAAACAACGGAAATAAGGGAAACATCAACAAACAACAACAGGAACCAAACCATGGATCTATTTTATATCCATGTCATGAACTGAACAGAAGAAGAAATGTCCGTCTTCCGTATGCCGACCATCGTTACACCGCAGACCCAAATCCAGTTTCCAACTGGCAATATTTTGCAAGCGCACCGTTGCTATGGCGCCGACCTCAACGATTGTGACTGGTTAAAATAATTCCAAATGGCTGGAGTGTTTTTTTCTCCGATTGCAGAATCATAGGCGGACCAGCCAAACCCTTCTTCTCTGGAGGAGGGTCTGGCAAGTGAGACTAAACATCACAGCACTCTTTTCGCTCTTTAAATGCAAATGAGCCACTGCTAACCCCGGCCCGCCCCTTCTACCAATACCGGTACTCACAGGTAGGGGTCGTATTATGCAAATTCAAAAACTAATTATAGCTGCTGCGCAGCGATGGGTCGGGTCCGGGCTACTTTTGGGCATATTTAGGCAATTCTGAGCAACAAACAGGAGAATGGGAAGACAGGACAGTTGACCTTATAATGTCCAATTTGCATCATTCGAGGATTGAACCCACAACCTCGGGAACCAAAGACCGTTGTCTATCGCACTGAGCTAATTGACAAGAGGCAGTTTAACAGTGGCTTCACAAATTGGGTAAGCCATTCACTGTCGTGAAGGCAGATTTGAAACCACAGTAAAAAGAAAAATCAGTTTTTGAGGTAAAATAATGATATGTATTTGTAGAACATCTACTGTGACTCTTAAGATGTTAGGAGCCTTCGCACATGGTCCAGTCCAAGCTATTTGGATTTTTAAATTTAGAGGCTTGCTGTGATGCCACCATTAGGACAATTGTCTTGTGTTTCGTGTTGAGGACAACTGACATTTTGTCTGTCATCATCATCATCATCACCCTTGCTGGGTCTCGAACTCACAACCTCTGACACCAAGAACTAGCTCCTAACTCACTGAGCTAATTAGCTGGTAGTGAGACCTGCTGTGTAGCTTCATTTATCCACTCAGGTGAGTCAGTGCCCGGGCAGCTGTTGTAAAGGCAGATTTCAAAAATGGTCAAAAAGTCAGAAATTCTATTATCTAAACAAAAATCTGTTAATACATAAATTGCATTTAGACAGCAAAACAGCTTGTGGACATCTGACATTTTGATCTGTCATCGTCATCATCACCCTTGCTGGGTCTCGAACTCACAATCTCTGACACCAAGAACCAGCTCCTAACTCGCTGAGCTAATCGGCTGGTAGTGAGACCTGCTGTGTAGCTTCATTTATCCACTCAGGTGAGTCAGTGCCCGGGCAGCTGTTGTAAAGGCAGATTTCAAAAATGGTCAAAAAGTCAGAAATTCTATTATCTAAACAAAAATCTGTTAATACATAAATTGCATTTAGACAGCAAAACAGCTTGTGGACATCTGACATTTTGATCTGTCATCGTCATCATCACCCTTGCTGGGTCTCGAACTCACAATCTCTGACACCAAGAACCAGCTCCTAACTCGCTGAGCTAATCGGCTGGTAGTGAGACCTGCTGTGTAGCTTCATTTATCCACTCAGGTGAGTCAGTGCCCGGGCAGCTGTTGTGATGAAATGGTCAAAAGTCAGAAATTCAGTCATCTAAACAAAAATCTGATAATACATAAATTGCATCTTGACAGCATGGAAATGTTGGTGATTTGTTTTTAATGATAAGTGTTTTGCTTCATAAGAGAAAATCTGATGTTTATAAATTCCAGTCTCACATTGACTGCAGTTGTTCCCATGAGAGCAGAATTCAAAATGTTCTAGAAAATTCAGTTTTTGAATTAAAATTCTGATATTTGCTAAACTTCATCAACCATGACTCCAGAATATTCTCATTTTTTTTCAAGAAGTTTGAAAATGTATTTAGCAAGAATTTGATGGTATATGTTTACAGTCAAACGTTTTCATGCACTGTAGGCTCAATTTTTGCTTAATCAAAAATCCGAGAAACAAGTTTTGTGGAGGACGGTCTGGAGATGCTCTGTAGCAAGTTTGGTGACAATTGAGCAAAAATTGTGGGAGGAGATACATTTTAAAAGTTTTACAGTTATTGAAAAAGACAGAGTGATGGACTTCATAATTTGTAATAAGTTTAAGTGGACAAAAGTTTCAGCAGTATTGAGGCTACATTGTGGTGAAGTTTCAACACTGTAGCATCTACCGTTGGTTTGGTAGGAATTTTTAAAGTTTTTAATTTTAAACACTTATTGTGCTCCCCCTAGGAGGGGGGGGCACATGTCCTTGGAGTTGAGTGAATCTGGCATGGGACTGAACCTTTGTGCAAAGTTTGGTGAGTTTTTCGCCCATGGGAAGTATGACTTCCTTGGAAGAAGAAAGAAAGAAAGAAGAAGAAGAAGAAGAAGAAGAATTCCTAGGAATACAATAGTGTCCCGGCAGCTTAGCTGCCCGGACCCTAAAGAAGAATTCCTAGGAATACAATAGTGTCCCGGCAGCTGCGCTGCCCGGACCCTAATTACATCATTGTCGACAACGAGGGAACAGCTTGTAAGATCAAATGGATTTCAACCGAGGGAGCCTGCAAATTACAGATTTTTTTTGTCAATTCTCAAGTTTCAGGGGCTGGAATGCAAGTTAAAAACCCAAATTTATGTTAAAGAGCCTTCAAAAGTGATATTTCCACAACATGCCCTCTTTAACGCATTAGGCCACCTGTGTTGGACCAGTAGTATCTGCAAACTGCTTCTGGTCAAACAATTATAATACATTCTGGCCTACACTATCTGTTGCAAACCAGCTGTTTCAAGATACGGTTTACAAAAGAAACTACTTGCAAGGTGAGAGAAAAGTTGTCCAAATCATGTGTGGATGGAGTAAGGAATAAGGAATACAGTAGTTCACCTAAAATGCATAATGTAGTTGTCTCTTGCTAGTCTGAGTATTTGGTCAGTCATTTCATAATTTCACAATCCTTATTCCCTGAGATCAAGCTGCAGAAACAGTTTACAGCTGTGAATGCTGATGTGGCCTATGAGGTGATAGCACAATTTACAAATAAGTACAAATGGTGTTCTCTTCTATTTTCAGTATTCATCACCACAAGACCAGTGTGGTAGGAAGTGCTCCTTTGAGTATCTGTGATAACCAATCAGGAGCATTTGTCAGTGTTACATGTAGTACTGTATGTATGATCCCCGCCTTCACTAGACACCAATGTGGTCGTACCAAGAGACAATGTCAAAATGCTCCTGTTGTGGGTTACACTGCTTGCTCTTCATCAAGTATGTAAGTACTATCTAATTCTGTTTATGTGGTCAATTAAGAAATTATATGCAAAAGAAAGATAAATGTGTTGTTTATTTGTTAATGTGTTAATTGTTTACTATAATTCAGATTCGCTGGTTCCAGTGATCTCAGTTGAGCTTGGTGAGCCGGTGACCTTCACATGTTCTCTGCCTACGAGTGAGATCACCAGCAGACAAGTCGGCTGGTACAAGCAAAGAGCCGGAGATACTCTGAAATTAATAGTGACACATCGGATGTTTCGAAAACCTGAGTTTACCTCAGAGTTTAATGATCCCAGATTCAAAGTAAATGATGACAAGAATTTTTTCAACCTGACCATAGTGAGGACGACTGAAGAAGATGAGGGACTGTATCACTGTACAGTCATGGAGTGGGCTGGTGATCCTGTGTGGAGTGCGACTCATTTGTTGATTAAAGGTAATTATATAATCTACTTTGGTGAAGTTTTGCAAATTCATTCTCTGATTTAAAGCTGCACTGTACTAATGTTGAAGAAAAAAGGCACTGAACCTTTTTGAATGGTAAAACCTACAGGTTAAGTCAAAGTTAATTCACATTTAAGTTACATTTCATCTCTTTCTTTCACATACCAATGCATGAGGTGGATTTATTGTACAGTAGCTCTAATCAGAGTTCCTAGTTTTAACTTTACAGCTCATAATTTGCTAAATTTCAGCAGCATATAAAATCAAATTCAGGTCACCTTTGAAGTTTCACACTATGTTAAAATAGATGGGCAGACCTCTATCAAGGCCAAACAACATATACCAGACTCAAGAGAAAAAAAACAATTAAATTATGTAACTTGTTCTTCAGTGGTCGACGTCCTTTCCCTCCACAAAATCTGTTGTCAATTGCTGTAGTTCTGCACTTTTATGTGTTATCGTTATTATCAATGATTTGGAAATGGAACAAAACTGTTTACAACCAGGTGAAATACAAAATATGTCATCAGCATGTATTCTGTGTCTCCTCCTCTATAGGAAATATTACTTAACTATTATTGTCTTTTTTTAGAGGAAACAACAGCAAGTTGTGAACAGCAGTTTCTTGCGCTGGTGATATCAGTTGTCTGCCTGTTCATTTCTCTGATTGGAAACATAATTCTGATGTATCGTCAAAGTCAAAGACAAGTGAATGAACAATCAAAAGGTAAGTGTGATTGTCCTGGTCCAAAATGTTATTTCATCTATCATTGTGTTAAAAAAGTCTGTATAGTGTTACCATAAACATGTTAATGGAGAATTACTTTATCTTGCACAGTATTAATCACATTTGTATTTCCCATATTGTTGTTTCCTCTGTGTCTCATTGACGATAAATTTAAAACTTTTGGTTTATCAATATTTATCAATTAAAACACGATGAGCT
>NC_140916.1:11978792-12026231 GCF_045865225.1 Trachurus japonicus | reverse complement strand
ATGGAGGATAGCAGCAGAGGACCCATGCTTGAAAAAGACCCCTCCACTCAACCAGACACCAGTAACATATTTAGGGCCTTTACTCGCAGTAAACATGGTCATAAGACAAGGCCAAATTACTGAGTTAAGATGCTGCATTCGAAAAAAGACCAGGAGTAGCTACTATCGGCAAAATAATATAATTGCATAGTACACTAAATTAAAGGTGTGAAATATACTGAATCTCTTTTTAAATGTTCAATCATAATGACTCATTTTACTCTTTCATTCTTTCTTAATTACAGGAAGTAATATTATTTAGTGCTACATTACAAGGTAAATTAGTAATTTTCCTGAATGAAAAAAAAAAAAAAAATCCATATATGTGAAATTGTACCCTGCCTTGTTGCTTATTTTACATTATTGCATATCCACCTGAACTTGCTGTGGATACACTTGCAATTAATTGGAAGTAATTTAAATATGTGCCAACTAGGCCCTGTCTTTATTTCCCCTGAAGCAGCGCCAAAACACACATTTCTTCTCCTAAGGTTCTATAATGTGACAGCTACCCCCAGTTTAGCACAAGTAATGACCAGAGTATGACTTACATTGGGTTGGGTTAGGCTCTGAGATGAGGTCCTACATCACCTGATATCTGAATCCAATCCTCTGTAAGTGATACAGATGCATTTCAACATTAAATGCTGCATAGAGGATAAACTAGGGCAAGAGAGTCACATCGTCTATGTTGGATGATGCAGCAACAATCAGGAGTGTAATAAGATTTAAATACATCATGTGGAGACAGTGGAGCAAATGTAAGTGGTAAAATTGTTGATGCTGCGATTGCTGAGTATCACACACTTCATGTGTGTGGTGGATCTAGATAGAGCACACTACAGTCATATTATAACATTTATATAAAGTGGATCAGAGGGCATCAATGGGAAAACTGCTATGAATCAGGGAATGCATCATCTTATGATAAGCTGGTGATCTCTAAGAACAGATTGAAAGACACTTTGAAAACCTGTGGGCCACTTTCCAGTCAAATTCCGACTCATTGCAAGTAGCCAATCACTTACTGCTTAAGATTCCACAGGATGGCAAATTGCCCATACTGAAATGTTACATGACGAATAACACTATGTAAGAATGACATGTTCATTACAGGTCAATATATCATTAATATATCATATGTCATTACCATGTAGCCTTAGCAATAGCATTAGCTAATACCTGTTATACAACAGTTAGTTCCGACCGGTCCCAACCGAGCAATTTGATTGGACAAGAGACGTTCCATGAGTGCTGATATACAGTATAACTATAACAGCACTGCGACTTTTAACAGACATTATCACTCCGCTGTTCAGCTGGACAGGAGCTAAGTCAGAGCCACGCTCCCCATACAGGAGCTGCCCCATCTCTCTGCTGCTGCTACAGTTAAAACGGACCTGAACATTAAAACCGGGACCTGACCTGGTCCGTCTAATTGGCGATAAATCTCTACTAAACCCGGCTGGAAAAAAATCGCCGCGGGGGCAACTACGTTTTGACGGCGATGTGTTTTGATATTAGCGTTAGCTGTTGTTAGCCACGTAGCTCAGCTACTTAGCTTCAACTGTGTTTATAGCCTATTGATTACATAGCAGATAAACAAATGTAATACGGTATCGATAACGTCTCTGTATGTCTTCACGCTGGTCCTGTTGCTCCGGTGCTAATCAGACACGGGCTCCGAACCACAACCAGCACTGGAAGCAGCTCGGTGGAAAAGCTTGTAGCTAGTAGCAAGCTAGTTTAATGTTTATGTGTTGCCTGGCAACAGCCTTGTCTTGTCTCCCTTTGCGGAACTATTTCTGTTGGCGGGTGTGATTATCTGCGGCCTCGTGCCTACGACCGAATCACAGCTGTGCTGATATACAGTACAACCAAGGGCATCAGTTTACTTTGAAAAGTGGTGGGGACAATGACCATATGCACCCCTGCACCCGCACCCCCAACGCCCCCCCCCCCCGACGCCGTCGCACCGCACCTGACACCGTCTCCCAGACCGTCATACTGCCGTTCTCAACCAGACTCTGGTCTCCAATACTGGACCGGGTCTGGCTCCAAGTTTGAGCAAATAAATGAGCAAAGACCCGACCAGGTCCGACCAGTGTTGAAGCCAGGACCCTGGACCCGATGCAGCTGGACTCACGAGCATTTTTTTTTTTTAAATTCTCCGCCGGACCGCAGCAAAAAAAAGGAAAAACAAGAAGCCCGTAGTTGTGTTTAGAGACGTGACAGGTGTGGCATGACAAGCTGGTGATCAGCTGTGGTCACTTGTTAGATTACACTACAGTAGGTCATTTCAATTTGCGCATCTGTGTTTTCTCCTTTTTATTTTTTTATAACATCTATGCGTGTCGAGAGTGAGTGAGAAACAGAGAAACAGCGGGTGCACACCAGATGATTGCCAACCGGCAAAAACTGAAACGAGACGGTTATAGAGAGGAAAAACACAGAATATACAATATGTCCAATTTAAAGACTTTGTCCCGTCGTCACGACGTGAGGAAGGATCGGATGGTGGCTCAGGTTTAGTGATGAGGAACTGTCACTGTCAGCAGCTGCTCCAAACAGACACGTTACTAACTTTATTTTGAAGGGACAGATTAGATGTTGATTTCGTTAACAGTGACTTTGCACCCAAACATTAAGCAATAAGCATATATCGGGTGCTGTCTCATCCGGTACAATCGACCCCGCGTGGAGGCTCGTGCGCTACCGCCCTTCAGTTCGGCGTCTGTTCTATTTTTCACGCGAGCCGTGAGCTTCGTCTGTCAAGCTGGATAGACGGATCGTACCAGACAGGAAGTCGGGCACAGAAAAGGCGAGAGAATCCGGTCAATTTTCAAAATAAAATGATGATTACCGGCAATGAAGTTGTTGCTTGTCCTTCTATAAATATTTGACCTGTGTGTGTGGAAAACCGAGTACAGACGAGTGGAGTCGGTGTTTTACTGGCGCGGAGAGAGACGCAGCTCACTGTGTAACCAGCCAAGCGCCTGCGAGTACGCGCGCAGCGCCCGCTCCGGGCTGTGAGAACTCTTTAATCGAAGCTACATTGTTGCGAGTTATTGCCTCCGGCTGAAGCTCTGCGCCGTGCACACTGTTTCAGCTGCCTATTTTGTCATAGTTTATCAACGTTTTTTTTCGTCATTCTTCATTAGGATAATGTTAAGTTAATTTTGTGGTGGGGACAAAATTGTTCTTGACAAAAAGTGGTGGGGACATGTCCCCAGCGTCCCCAGCGTAAATGACGCAGTACAACAGCACTCCCTCTCGTGTGATATTGCTTTTATACAACAGTGCTACGAGCGCATTTTAGAACAGTAATAAATTACAAGATATTATGATTTGTTTGTTTATTTAATCATTTATTTGGCTCCGCCAACAGAAAAGTTCCGCAACTGGAAGGGAGACAAGGCTGTAGAGAGCCTAAGCGGAAGCAGGAAGTATCGGCGCCATGGGACCTCAACTCTGAAAAACTCGCCATTCAAATGAATGAGACTGAAAGTTTTATTTCGTGATCCGATTGAATTGCGCCATGAGAAAAAAATATGTCCTCTACCTGTTTAAAACATTGCGTTTCATGCCGAGAAATCAGCCGTTTATCATAAAACGGCAACAGAAGAATGTATTTTGTGTAAAGACCGCTCCACGGACTACAGATCTGTGTCCCACAAAAAATACGTCACCAACTGACACGGGAAAGGGCGGCATTTGGTGTGTGACGTCACCTACGCGACTTGTAGTCTTTCTGGTTACAGATTCTTCTGAATTTTATTTTACAATCGTTTTACAACAAACTGCTGATTTCTCGGGATGAAACGTGATGTTTTAAACAGGTAGAGGACATATTTTTTCATTCATTTGAATGGCGAGTTCTTCAGAGTTGAGGTCCCATGGTGACCGTTACTTCCTGCTTCCGCTTAGGCTCTCTGTTGCCAGGCAACACATAAACATTTCATACTAGCTCGCTACTAGCTACAAGCTTTTCCACCGAGCTGCTTCCAGTGCTGGTTCTGGTTCGGAGCCCGTGTCTGATTAGCACCGGAGCAACAGGACCAGCGTGAAGACAGAGACGTTATCGATACCGTATTACATTTGTTTATCTGCTATGTAATATATATGTAAACTGTCAGTTGAAGCTAAGTAGCTGAGCTACGTGGCTAACAACAGCTAACGCTAATATCAAAACACATCGCCGTCAAAACGTAGTTGCCCTGCGGCGATTTTTTTCCAGCCGGGTTTAGTAGAGATTTATCTCGGACCAGGTCACGGGCCAGGTCAGGTCCAGGTTTTAATGTTCAGGTCTGTTTCTAACTGTAGTAGCAGCAGAGAGATGGGGCAGCTCCTGTATGGGGAGCATGGCTCTGACTTAGCTCCTGTCCAGCTGAACAGTGATAATGTCTGTAAAAAGTCGCAGTGCTGTTATCCACCACTTTTTTTCCCATGATCCATTGCGTCACACCACAACAGAAGTCGGTTTTAATAGCATTCTAGCGAGCAGCTAACTGGTAGCGTTAGCCACCGGTGTAGGCACCAAATGTGGGGGCTCCGGGCTGCCAAAACCGTTTTGACTAAATCTGATGTTTGTCAAGTCTATAAAACGAATTATTGAACAAACATTACTATTTCTGTGTGCACGTTTTTGTAATTAGTCATGGTTATCGTAGTTGTTAGCTTTGCTGCTGCTGACAGCTAACAGTAGCAGCAAAGCTAACATCAGGACGGCAGCTGTTAAAACCCTCCCGTTGTCGGACACGACATGAAACTACTCCAGTTAGCTCAGTCATGTTGTAACTAGGATATCCGCTGGAAAAAATTTTTTTTTCATCGGCCGTTTATTGAGTTATTGTTTATTGACACTGCTACGGCTAACAGCTAACGGTTAGCCCAGCTAATCTAAAATGTTTGTTCAACAATTCGTTTTATAGACTTCATAAACAAAAGAGTAGTCGCAACGGTGATATAGTGACGTGAAAATGTGAGATATAGCTAAAACCTCGTCCGTATTGTGCTCATTAAAATTAAGTGATGATTGTAAATAAAGTCATCACGGCCAATGTCTATCAACCAGTCTATGCTATCAACAATACAGTAACGGTGGAATGGAGTGTCATGGCGACACCCAGCGTCATTCTCCAGAAAGTGGTGGATACTGTATATCAGCACTCATGGAACGTCTCTTGTCCAATCAAATTGCTCGGTTGGGACCGGTCGGAACTAACTGTTGTATAATGCTTAATTAGAACAGATGCACCAATAACAGAATTCAGCTGTTGCAACTGATCACAACTCTGGGGACAGCTGATTTACTTCTGCAAAGAGGTTATACAGTAGGGTCATCAGAGGCTGAGTTATAATTTCCTACATAACTCGTTTGTATTCCCTTTTATGTTAAAATGAATAATTATTATTGCATCATCTGTTGTGATAGGGGACACAATTGCTATTTGTTTATTGTCAGTCTTGAACCATGTTGTTTGTCTGTTTGTTTGTGCACAATTACAACAGCTCGTTGCAACCGTCTCCATCAGATCAGTGATGAAACAGCGTCTATAGGCAAGACACACTGACCTTGACACGCTAACCATCTCACTAAAAATGTCAACAAAACAATGATTCAAACAAAGCTTTGATGAATGTACACTTATGGTCAGGAGGGCAGCTTATGACAAAAAATAAAGCTCATGATAAAATTAATTTAACACGTCCAAAGCATGTTTTTTTTTCTAGTAGGAGCAGATCAAGCATGGTGAGTGTGTCCTCTCACTTGGTGGGAAGGCAGTTGGTTGGTTGCAATTATCACCAGGCTTCCCAACTTGAATGATTTGACTGTGAGATCAAAATAAAACATTTATCTTAAGAGCATATCTTAGCTACCATTCATATCATGATTCATCCTTCATGAATGACTGGATGTTTTGACCTGATTGTTGAATCACTGTGGCATTAGAAAAAAAAACAACTATCTCATCACACTGTGGTTTGAATAGAATGAAAGCCTGGGTTAATGTGAACACACTTTAGTGATGGATGAGTCACACACTCATGAATGGATTCCTGGGTGGTCTGAAAGGTTCGTTTTGCCAGAAGACAGAGACAAGGCTTTTGTTTGGTGGCACAGAAACAAGTCCCGCAGTTGGACAACCACTGACATAATTAGGTGGTGACGTCAACACCACAGACCTGAGGGACTTATCCCGTAGTGCCTGGAGGTGGGTGGAACAGCAGGTGTGAAGCCAGAGTGACATCAGACAATGAAGAGGAAACAAGACAGTGAAGTGTGAGAGAAACAAATTCCCAGCAAACACTGTGCCTTTGGTGTCTGGTGTTTTTTTTCTCTAATTACATTTCCTGTTTCAGCCTTTTGTTCCTTCACATCCATCATATCATAGTTAACACACTGACACAGTATTTCAAACTTTTTGTCACAGTAAATGTCAACGCACCATTCACAGCTCCATGCACATATGTGCATATCACTCATCATAAGAGATCAGCAACACATTGGGATTCAAGTATATCTACAACAGACATACTGGTTTATATTGACATGTCATCTGTTTGACAGGGAGACAAAAACATGGACTAACTGACAACATCTATCGAGGCTACTTTGCAAGCAATGCAAAAACAACACAACTGAATGTGGCACTCAGTTTGTAGAGATTGCAGGTACCCTTCTGCATAATACTGTTCACTGACTAAATCCAGTTTGCACACATCAGTTCTTTTAAGTTATTGCTGCATCTGTTGGGCCTGGCACCAGGTCAAAAGAAAAGTTTGCCTACCTTGATTAGATGTTATAAAATAGGAGCAAGCAAAACACTGGGTAGCATGAAGACTCCTATACATACAGTGTTATCGGTGCTTTTTGAATGCAATATTCCACCAACGATAATAATTTTATATTTATATTTAGAAAAATACCTAAAAATACCTAATCCTCACAAAACTAATAGTTTGGGTCTGTCAATCACAGTATTTAAGTGGCATTGTTGTCCATGTACATGCTGTAGACAAAACCCTTTTTCTAAAATGATTTACACAACACAAGTAAATGTGAAGCTGTACCAAAAACAACCATGAAAATAATGATTCAAGCTGATATCATTAAGGTGCGCCAGGTTGTAATGGCCCAAGGGCGTAGAATTGGGTAGGGACGCTAGGGACATGTCTCTACCAATATTCAGCCGCTGTGTCCGCTGTCCGTAGTGTTTAGTCAAATGATTATGGCAGAAAAAGGGTTAACAGCCGGTCTCTGCTAGAAGTCCCGCCTCTAACCTGAATATCAATCTCCGATTGGCTCTGCCGTTTCTCGCTAACGTACATGTGATTGGCTGTCCCAACGAGCAGGTAACTTTTACAAGCAGACGGAGTGACAGCGACTCCGTCTGCTTGTAAAAGTTACCTGCTCGTTGGTGGGACGCATAGACTGTAAAAAGAATGGACGTAGCGTCCGTGACGTCACCCATTGGTTTTGGTGAGTCTGTTTTGTGCCGCTACTACGGGGGTTTGAACCGCGCCATGTTGGATTCTACTTGCCATATTTGGAGCGGTGCGGCCGTTGGCCGGCCGAGAGCCCGCCCACTGGCCTCGTAGCAGCGGTCTCCGGACCTGTCACTCAACGGTTCTGCGCCCTAATTGGCCAGAACTTTAAACCTAATAATAGTAAAACGGTAGAGTTTAAAAAAAAATTCACCCCCCTCAGAGTGTGTGCGGGGGTAGAAACTATCGGTTGAGACCAAAAAAATAAAATGTACCAGGCTGTAAATATGTTTTTTTAAGCTGTAAAATCGGCTATTTTAACATGGGGCTCAATTGGAGTTGCTCCCTTCTGGAGCCAGCCCCCAGCGACAGCCGGGGGGATTGCAGTTTTTTGAACGCGAAAGTGAGCTTCACTTCTCAGACCGACAACTGCCCCCTTGGTGGGACGGGACAGGAGGTCACGGTGCTTCAATCTGCACCCGCGATGTAAGTTGTCAACATGTTCGGCTTTAGTTCTGCCTGGGTCACGTTAGGTAGACGGATTTTAACATCAGTGGTGTCATTTAGGCTACATGAGCATTTGTGTTTGTGTCTGTCTGTCTGTCTGTCTCTCTGTCTGTCTGTTTGCATGCGTGCGTGTGTGTGTGCGTGCTCTGCCTGTGGGTCTGTGCTTGGAAAGAAAAGAAAAAAGAACATAAGACACTTCTTTATAAGTCAAAGTGTAAGTTACTTCAGGGGTATCTACTGTAGAGCCTCAACAATACAGATAGGCCTAATGAATAAAAGCCAATATTTAATGGCAAACAGATAGCCTACACTTTTTTATAAAGAACATTGGTCGGGAAAATAGGCCTACAAAAAACCTCAGATTCCAGATGCTCATTTTATACATCCATATTTTGGGGGAATAAATTACACAAATGTGTGAAAGTAAAAGCCTCTTTTTTCCTCAGGCAATAACTGTACCATCAAGCTCTATGATGGTTGTATCCCTAATGTATCTGTTCATATGTCATATGTCATGCATAAACATATTTTTGACAGGTGACAGACAGTAGAGAGGCTGGAGGAGATGGAGAAGGAGAGACCAGAGGAGGTAGAGGAGGAGAGGCTAGAACAGAAGGAGGAGAGGCAGGAAGAGGTAGAGGAGGAGAAGCTGGAGAAGGATGGAGAGACCAGAGGAGGTAGAGGAGGAGAGGCTGAAACAGATGAAGGAGGAGAGGCAGGAAGAGGTAGAGAAGGAGAAGCTGGATGAGGTAGAGAAGGAGGAGATGGAGGAGAGGATGGAAATTCACATTTGAGGACAATGATGGATGTGTTAGTCATGATGATGCACAGTTCACTTCAGCCAGAGCAATGTGAACTCTTCTAAATTGTCTTTTTGTCTTTCATTAGTTGCTCATTAGTTACCCCTACATAACATGAAATTATGATTGCAGATGCAAAAAAACATCAACTTTCAGGAGCGATGCCTCGGAGCACTTTTGTGTCCCCACCAATGTCAAAATCAAACCTACTCCCTTGTAATGGCCCCTGTAAAAGCAGATCCCCAAATGTCCGACTTCCAATTTGTATCAGAGCACTGACTGACAGGAGCTGAACTGAGACTCTTCAACTCTGACCAAGTGTTGATTTGTTGAAAAGTGTAAAAGTCAGACTAAAGAATTCATCGGTGCTAGGTTGCTGACAGCTGTAAGTGAGCGGGTAGCTGTTGTAGTGAGGAGAACATGGCCTCCGCTGGTTTCCTTTGTGAGAAACACCTAACAATCATTCTCCTCACCCTACCAGCTGGTTTGTGAAAAAAGCAGAAATGTTCACACAGTCGTTGAGAAAGACCTTTCATTGAAGAGCAACAAGGTCATTCACTTGAATAGTGAAAGCAACAAGGGTGAAAATGCTGTAGTTGTATGTGCTGGAGGCACCATGATGTATTCAACCTGGTGTTGGTATGTGGATTAGAGGTAAGATCGGGACTAAAAAATCCAGCCCGACCCGACCCAGGCCCGCGGGATTAAAGCCCGACCCGGCCCGAACCCGAGCAATTAACTTGATTTGCAGGCCCGAGCCCGAACCAAACCCGAAATTTCATATTTTATTTGTGAGGACTCAGAGTACGTCCTTAAGAATCTAGCGCGGCACTTTAAGAGAGAGAGAGAGAGAGAGCGCAGAGAGAGAGACGGGGAGAGGGAGAGAGAGAGAGCGCAGAGAGAGAGACGGGGAGAGGGAGAGAGAGAGAGCGCAGAGAGAGAGAGAGAGAGCGCGCAGAGAGACAAAGAAGAGCAATGACGGGGTGGATAATCCCATACGGAAAAGAAATAGAAGAAACTTATAAAAAAATACATCGCCTTCAGTTTATGTTTCATGCATTGTATGTTTCATGTCTTATATATGATTTACTCCTGAAAGTGGCCACTTTTGCATTCTTTTCATACAAGATAATAAAAAGAACTAGAAAATTTCCTCTCGGGAAATTTTGAATGGGCCACGGGAGCTACTGCGGGTTGTGCCATCTCTGTCAACATGAGAATCAAACCCACGATCTTAAGGTCAAGACAGAGCTGATCAGACAGACACATGATCATCTTTCTATGAGCACTGATATGGAGGAGCTGTAACCACATTAGGTCAACTGTGTGTGTGTGTGTGTGTGTGTGTGTGTGTGTGTGTGTGTAACTGTAATCACATGAAGCTGGCTCTAGAGTCTGTGTGTGTGTGTGTGACTGACTTGACACATAGTTAGTTAGTAGCTGCATCCTGTGTCAGTCTGATTTAGCTGTGTCTGTGTTTATAAACATTTAAACGAGCGCCAGGTGGATTGTTTATGAAGTTAACGAGCTCTGGCCTGAGGATCAAAGAGGTTACCACGGCAATAGGGGCCCCCGCAGGCTGAGACAGACAGAAACGTGGAGAAAAAGAGCCATTTTCTGCCTCTGCACCGGTCTCACATTTAGGCTTAGGGTGAGAAAACGGTAACTCCTATCAGAACAAAACACAGATCACATTGCTCTAAGGACTTACTGAAAATTTTGGTACGATTTGGTGTTTCTACAGTAAATATTTTGGAGAGGATGGCAGTTTTAAAACATCAGGCCGTTCTGCTTCTCTCAGAAAATATTTGTATTGGAGTCAATGAGGAGCAGGGACAGACGTGGCCGCACTCAGAGGCTGATTCTGTAAATTCTGTAAGTCTCTCTGATATTTTGAGCACATGAATTGATAGATAACAAGTTTGTCTTACAAATTCTGAAAAAATTATGTGTGTAGAGTGTAAATTGTGGCCGTGCTGACAGTTTGTCCAGGAAAAATACAGAATGTTTCTTCACTCTCTCCCACTCTAACCGATGATGTCACGTGCTCTGACACGAACATTCCATGCAATACAAAACCATTATAATCTCATAATTTCTCCAAAAATGATCATGGTCATTGATCAGGGATTGATCAAAAACTATATGACCTATCAAAACGTGGAGTAATACGACAATACACAAGACTTGTGTCTACTGTTTAAAGTTTAAATGGAGTCTCTAGGTGAAAGTATGCCTGAGCAGTAGACGTTTGTTAAACTCCAATGATTGGTCTTTTTCGCTCTTTTTTTCCCATCCGTCCCATAGACTTCAATGCAAAATTTTGCACAGTTTTTCATGACTTACGTCGCGAAAAAATCGTACACTGTTGAGAAAAGTAATAGCACACCGATCCCGATCGAACCGCACGTTTTGATATATAATTTGGCTAGTAGCGAACCGAAATCTGGCCGGAAGATGAAGAAAGAAAACTAGAAAAAGCATTTCCAAAAATGGAAATGGTGTGAATGCTGAAAGCCATTGCTGAACCATGCTGAATTAGCAGAATAAATTGACAAAGACATGCGGAATGGCATACAAGAAACATGTCCAAGGAGGGAATTGAACCCACAACCTTCAGTACATCAGCCCACTGACCTAACCACTTCACCATAGTTAGATTCAATGAGAGAAGAGTAAAAGAAATCCATGTATAAGAGGTCACTGACTTCTGAAGAGAGGTTGAGACTTTGATGAATGTGAGATTTTTCAATGATGCTTAAAAGAAAGAAAGAAAAGAGTATAAATGAGCCATTAGAAGTTTGTCTACAGATGAGAATTTGAATGAAGTCTCTATCAGAAAGTACCACATGAATGAGGCAGGAATCGAACCCATGGCCTCATGATCAATAAACCTTTACTCTGCCATTTCACCACAGAGAGCACACACCTAAACATGTTGTCATTGATTGTGATGATGTGCTGCAAACTGTGGCGCTTAACGAACACCTGTAACCAATTGAAGGTGGGGGAGGGGAGCAGAATTCAACATAACATAACAAGAGTGCCCCTCTTGGATTTGAACCAGTGACCTTGAGGTTGGCAAGCAGCCACCTTACCCATTGGACTACAGACAGAGCTGTGGAGAAGGGAGGTTGAGACTTTGATGAATGTGAGATTTTTCAATGATACTTAAAAAAAGAAAGAAATGAGCCACAACAAGTAAGTAGAGGACCTTTTTTGTGACTTGTGACTATTTTTTGATGAAATCAAACAAAGTATAATGCCCATTCCAGCGAATTAAAAAGTTGAGCTCCTGCTACTCTGCTGTGAAATAAATTGCATTGGGCTGAATGGCAGAGAGAGAGGAGGAGGGAGAAGAAGAGGGGGAGGAGGGAGAAGAGGAGGAGGGAGGAAGGAAGGAGAAGAAGAGGAGGGAGAGGAGGAGGAGGAGGGAGGAAGGGAGGAGAAGAAGAGGAGGAAGAGGGAGAGAAAGAAGGCGGAAGGAGGGAGAAGAAGAGGAGGAGGAGGGAGAGGAGGAGAACGAGGGAGGAAGGGGGAGAAGAGGAGGAGGAGGAAGAGGGAGGAAGGAGGGAGAAGAAGAGGAGGAGGGAGAGGAGGAGGAAGAGGGAGAGGAGGAGGGAGAAGAAGAGGAGGAGGAGGAGAGAGGAGGGAGAGGGAGAGAAAGAAGGCGGAAGGAGGGAGAAGAAGAGGAGAAGGAGGAAGAGGAGGAGGAAGAGGGAGAGAAAGAAGGCAGAAGGATGGAGAAGAAGAGGAGGGAGAGGAGGAGGGAGGAAGGAGGGAGAAAAAGAGGAGGAGGAGGAAAGTGAACTTGGTGGAGACATGAAATGATGTGGTAATGGTTTAATTCAACCAGTTACTCTTTCTAAAAAATATGTTGATGTTCATCTGACCTCTAAGTACAATAGTTGATCACCACAAAACCCCTCCATGTGCTAATGATCTGATTGAATACACCTGTGTGGCAGCCTGCACCATGGTGACTAACTGCTTACCTTTTACTGGGTGGCACTGTGTGTGTGTGTGTGTGTGTGTGTGTGTGTGTGTGTGTGTGTGTGTGTGTGTGTGTGTGTGTGTGTGTGTGTGTGTGTGTGTGTGTGTGAGACTTGATGGCCACCTGCACAACAGAGCAGGAGCAGAACAGTCAGTTTTGAGCTCGGCGCAGCTCTCCTAATAACAGCCAAAAAACAGAGAACCGTACCTCTTATCAGAATGTGGTAGAGACTATCTGGGCAAGGAGACCTTCCTGAGCACATTGATGTGCATTAAATGTTTGTAGGACAAATACTTTTCTCAGGGTCGCAAGGTAGAGAAGGGGGGCATTTATGTTTTTCTAAAAAAATCAGCTCCTACTTTTATATTGAAGTGGATGAGCCACTGGAGCGGGTCTAGCTGCACAATTAGGCTCACTGAGACAATTCTGTAAGTCTGTCTGCTACATTAAATGAGACACGACAAGTGTGGCTACAAACCGGTGAGGAAATCATGTGTCTAGAGTTTAATTTGTGGCCGTGCTGGCAATTTATCCAGAAAAAATCCTGAATGTTTTTTCGATCCCTCTCACTCTAACGATGATGTCACTCACTCTGACCCAACCCCATACACACTCATTGAAAAGTGTGAAATTTGTCAGAAATCCTCATGTGCTTTTAAAGGATTTATCTCAAAAACGGTACAAGCTATGAAAAAGTTGTACATACAGGATGAATACATTAGAAGTTTGTCTACAGCTCAGAATTTGAATGAAGTCTCTAGCTGAAAGTATGTGGACGCTTTAAAGGCTGAAAGAAGTAAGAAGATTTGAAGAGTTTCAAGACTGTTCCAATGCATTCTCTATGGGGAAAAAAAAATCAGAAATATATTATATATAATATTGCAAAAAGTATGAATAGTTGAAAAGAGAAAAGACATAGCACACCTGTCCCGAAAAGGCTGAACATTTTGATATTTGAATTGTTGAAATAGCACAAAGTATGAAGGACTAGTTACATGACGAAGAAAGGCAGAAAATGGCCGAACCGAATAACAATAGTGTGAATGCTTCCAGCATTCACACTAACTAGAAAAAACATTTCCAAGAATGGAAATGGTGTGAATGCTGAAAGCAATGCTGAATGAGCTGAAGAAATTGTTGAAACAATGCTGAATGAGCTGAAGAAATTGTTGAAACAATGCTGAATGAGCTGAAGAAAGAAAGAAAGAAGAAAAGGACAGAAGGAAAGAAAGAAAATGGGAAGGGTAGATGGAGAAAGAAAGAAAGAAAGAACAAAAGGACAGAAAGAAAGAAGACACAGAGAGAAGGGTAGATAGAGAAAGAAAAAGGTAAGAAAAACAGAATAATAGAACATAAAGAGAATAGAGAATGAATGAAAGAGACAGAGGGGTAGTAAGAAAGAAGGAAAGAAATTGGGGTGGATAAATGAAAGAGAGATATACAGAGAGCAGTAGAAAGAAAGAAAGAAATGGGGTAGAAACATAGAAAGAGAAAAGGAGTAGAAAGAAAAACAGAAAGAAACAAAGAAGTAAAAAGAAATGGGGTGAAAGAAATGAAGAAAGAGAGAGAGGGGGATGATAGATAGAAAGAGGTAGATGGATGGATGATAGGGAGGGAAAGATAGAAAGAAGTTATGTAAAATACAAATGAAGGAGTAAAAGAAATAAAGAAAAAGAGAAAAAAAGAGACAAAGGGTTTATAGATAGATAGATAGATAGATAGATAGATAGATAGATAGATAGATGTTAAAAGCTGCGTCCTATGTCCCAGGCTCCACCTGTAATTGTACTACTATTAATAGAGTTGGAAAGACTAAACGTCTGAACTTAAATTCATGAGAAAAATATAAATTGTTGGAGATGTTTACATCAAAAGTATAAAATAATTGAGAGGTTGATGAATGTGAGCTGAAAACCTGTTTGTGTGTGTGTGTGTGTGTGTGTGAGTCTGACGGTCTCTCTGTCTGCGCGTACATGTGCAGAAAGCCACAGAACTCCTCTCTCCCTAATGATCTGATTGATTGGCAGCCTGCCCTCAGAAGTTACCATGGCGACTCAACTAACTGCTTACATTTTACTGTGTGGAACAGTGTTGTGTTTGTGTGTTTGTCTGTTTGTGTACCGTAAAACTTCAAATAATGGCAGAGTCCCAAATTGCCGCCGTTCCCAATTAACCGCCGGGTGTAGCAAAATATTTTCTATATTAAACGCCCATCCCAAATAAACGCCGGGTCAAACATTGTTTTTCTGGTTGCCAAAAAATATTCTATGTAAATATAGCGGGTGTCTCTAGACATTAAAGTCGGCCGAGGACCGACGAGACGTCAGCTTGCTCCTGCCCGGTCTGTCCTCTCCTCTCAGCCGCACTTCAGCACCTGTCCTGGGCTGCACAGTGTCGGCTCGGCTCGGCTCGGTCCTCGTTTTAAATGACTTTACTCCTTTTACAAGTAGCGTAAACAGCCTACTGTTCTCTGATTACTCATACGCGTATTTAGTTAGGCTATACGTTGCATTGTTATTAGTTATAGGCCTACTTCATTCAATCAAAAAAAAAAAAAAAAAAAAAAGGACGGTGGTGCGTGCCAACACAGGTGCTGAAGTGTGGGAGAGGAGTGCACATAGTGCAATTCAGAACATATTTAGGCATGTCTACAACCCTGTGCGCGGCTTACATTGTAATATGTAGCCTACATTCTTTACATGTAAAATAAATAATAGATACAAAAATAAAACAAAAAAAATAGGCTACGGGCTACACTCAAAGTGTAATGATACTAGTTGAGGAAAGTCATTCCTTGGTGCTATTGCACATATAAAATAAAATATGGGCTAATAAACAGACAACATAACTGTAAAAAAAATATCTATTCAGTGCAATTTTCTGCAGACATATTTGTTTACATTTTCAAGATTCACTTCACATTGAACATGTAACCCGGTTAAAAATATTAAGCAATATTATTTCATCCAAGCATATAAATAGTGTGATTAAAAAGGTTGAAATTCATTAAAATTGTTTAAAAATACTTTGAGGTTTACTGTGAAGTTTCATTTTATTTTGAAGAAACTCTGGGTGAAATAGGAAGTACTATTTGGAAAGAGGGCGTAATCCTGGCCTGTCATTGGTCAAAAGTGTGATTGGCGGTTGCAGACAGGAAGTGAGAGAGAACGTGTGAGTGCGCAGTAGCTTGAAAAAAGAAAAAAAGGAAAAAGAGACCGAATCGGCGGAGGACGAGTCACCTGGCGAGTAGCGTGTAATTGTTGATTGTAGCCGTGTAGTTTCAGTGTCTAGGAGTTTGTCGGCTTGACATTCTGGGACTGATAACTGAGCGAGACTGTGAGCAACTAGAGACACTTCAAGTCGGAGTTTCTGTGTCGTTGTGAACGGGTTGGAGTTGGAGACGTCGGAGTTAGCATTCGCTAGCACAGTGAGTGTTTATGACTGCCGCCGCCGCGCTGTGGAGCTAGACCAGCTGCCGCTGTAAGCAGAGGATCGCCGTTTCTTCTCGGACTGGGAGGATTCGTCTGGGACATTGCCAGTGTGCCGGGTCGTCGGTCGGATTGGACGCTCTGTGGACCACCTGTGGATTTCACCGCACTCAAGCTTCATGATTCAGGCCTGCGACGTGGTTTGTTTTGGGGTTTGCTGGCTGTGTGTGTGGTGTGTGCATGTGGTGTGGGCCCACTGAATGTGAGTTAGTACAGAGAGAAAGTAAAGGTTTGAGTGTATAAAAGGTATTTTCAAGTAACTTAAGAGTTATTTTATTTTATTTTGAGGAGAAATTTAATTCAAACTAATTTTATTTACACTTTGAAAGCAAATTCCTTAAAACTTCAAAGGTTAATTTAATTTAAACTTAAAACACAAGTCCCTTCAAACTTAAAAGCTATCCTAAAATTTAAAGGGTGATTTCCTAAAACTTAAAAGGGTTTTCTTGAAACTTAAAGGGTAATAGTTTACATTTTGGAGTACTGTGAACCTGATTCTTTTGTGTGTTTAATTATTTCTGGTTATAAAAGAGAGAAAACAAAGACTTTAAACTAATTTTTCATAGGTTTGTGTTTGTGACATTTATGTGAGTAAATAATTGATTATTGCTTTTCTAAAACTGAGTCTGGTGTACTGTTTCTCTTTCATTCTTGAGCTAAGTGTGCTAAGAGTAAGTATTTACCTGAGGTTTTCCAATGCTACTTAATTCAGGTTATTAACACAACATTAAAGATACCTCACAGTTAAACATTAATACATTTATTTACGAACTCAGGGCCCCTCTCCGCTGTACTCGGGAGAAGTGGGCTACATAAAATGGAGGCACCGCTGGGATAGTTTTGGAATTCTCAGTTAAAAAAGTAAAAAGTAAAACAAATTAAACCTAAAGGAAAAAAGTTAGCGTTAAAGGCAAAGTAACTAATTAAAGTGCTAACCTAATTTATAAACGGCATTAACATGGAAACAACAGAACTAGTGTCAGAGTTAAAACGCTGGTGCCGTGGTGAGGGTTTGGATGAGACATATGCGCTTATGACCATTGTCCCAGAAGAAGTAGAGATCAGTGAAGTGGAAGAAACACTGGAAACTATCAAGTCTTTGGGACGGGTGCGTGTCCGTGGGAGAAACTTCAGTGCAAGACTAAACCAACGGATGGTTTTGTGTGAAAGTAGAGAGACTGTGGAAGAGGAGAGTGTCCCTCCTGAAGTTAAACCAGCTAATGGTGGAGAGGCGTGGCCTGTTATCATCATTGGAAAGGCACAGGCAGCTGCTGAAGAGTTTAACAGTAAACTGAAAGGGTTGCTGCAGGCTGAAGGTAAAACAATGGAGGACCTCCAATCATTATTCCCCAGTACACCCCCGCCCACTAGCTCCACTGAATCTATCCTTCGCGCTGTCGGAGATTTGTTGGACAAGACAACCAAACCAGCTGATGGAGGGAGTTATGGTCGACTACGCATGTTCTCAGGAGCCCTACCAACGCCGCCAGGTGAGGAACCATTTGACCATTGGCTAGAGCAGGCATGGCTTCTGGTGGAGGAGACTGAATGCTCGGACAGAGAAAAAAGACGCAGACTTATTGGAAGTTTAAAGGGGCCCACACTAGAAATTGTGAAGGCAGTGCGACACGCAAATCCTGACGCCAGCCCAAAGGAGTGCTTGGAAGCCCTTGAAAGTGTGTTTGGAAGTGCTGAGTCCGGTGATGATCTCTACTTTGCTTTCAGATTGATGCAACAGCAAAAAGGAGAGAAACTGTCAGATTTCCTTCGACGTCTAGAGAGGTCTCTAGCCAAGGTGATTCAACGAGGTGGTCTTCCTACTAGCTGCATGGATCGAGCCCGACTGGAGCAACTGCTAAGAGGTGCTATCGCTTCGGACCTGATGCTGATCCAGCTGCGCTTGAGAGAAAGGAAGGCTGCACCCCCAAACTTTCTACAGCTTTTGACTGAGATTCGTGCTGAAGAAGAGTATGAAACTTCTAGAAAGAAGCTCAGCGCTTCAGTACACCAAGTGCACGCTAATCCAGAAGTGGATACAAGGCAAGCTGAGATCCAGAGCTTAAAGGCGGAAATAAAAGAACTGAAGTCAATGGTTGCATCAGTAGTGACCCAATCTACTCCAGTCAAAGAGGATTACAGGGAGGCTACACCCATCAATGCACCGCCTGGACCCGAGAACCGGCAAGACGCCGAGCTGGCTGCCTTGAAAAAACAACTGAAAAGACTAAAGCAGAAAACTAGCAACAAGATGTCTGAACAAGACGCTGCAGTTTCAACCATGGAGGCTTCAAAACAGTACTCCAACTCTCCCAAAGGAGCACCGAAAAAGTCAGAAGACAATTTCTGCTACAGGTGTGGTGAGAGCGGACATTTTGCCACCAAGTGCCGCAACCCTGAAAATCAAGCCAAGGTTATCAGAAAGCTAATTCATGCTTTAAAGATGACAAAAGACAAACAGCAGTCTGGCGATTCCACTGCCAGTGAAGTGAACTGTGGGGTCAAGAAAAGTGCTGTTACCTCATCGGAGCCGGCTGGCATCCCTGAAGGCTTGATTGGTCCACCCAGCATCATACCTGTGAAAGTAAATGGACATTGCTGTGATGCCTTGTTTGATAGTGGCTCGCAGGTTACCATTATCTTCGAGTCTTGGTATCAAACTTACCTGTCTGATGTTCCCATACGTCCTGTGTCTGGTTTAGCTCTGTGGGGACTAAGTGAATCTGAGGGCAGTTATCCCTACCGTGGGTACGTAGTGGTCGACGTTGAATATCCAGCAAAGGTTGCAGGTGCCGACCAGACAGTGACCATCCTTGCTCTTATCTGCCCCCAGCCCCGAACTGCAGACCAGACTCCTGTCATTGTGGGGACCAATGCCAGTCACATCCGACGTCTTGTGCAGCAATGTAAAGACAACGGCATTGACATCACACAAACACTGGGGATACAGTGTTACAGAGACAACAATTCAACATCGACTAACACAGCCACAGCCCTGGAAGAGAAAGATGATGTTGGCTGTGTGTTATGGCAAGGCCCTGGCCCACTGACTCTGCCCCCTGGTGGTGACTGTAGTGCAGTCTGCAAAGTCGAATACAAACACCAAGTCGACAAACAGATCCTGATGGTGGACTCGTCTCCTCTAACAACACTCCCTGCTGGTGTGCTACTTCAGCCAATGGTGGTGCCCAGCGAAGACGTGAACGTCAGCCATTTCAGAATCTTGGTCCAAAATGAGTCTTTGACAGAGACAGTCATACCAGTGGGAACAGTTATCGGGCATATGTATCTGACAGATGCAGTTACTCACCTCTCTCCGTCCAAGACACCTGACACCGAGTTGGATCCAAACCTGATCAACTTTGGAGACTCACCTGTCTCGGAGGAGTGGAAACAGAGACTCCGTCAGAAGCTATCCACAAGGTCCCAGGTGTTCTCGCTTCACGAATGGGATGTCGGATTGGCAAAGGGAGTAGAGCACACAATCCGGATGTCAGATCCATGGCCGTTCAGGGAGCGCTCTCGTCGCCTGGCCCCGGCTGACCTGGAAGACGTGAGAAAGCACCTCCAAGAACTGTTGCGTGCAGGGATCATTAAAGAGTCTCGTAGTCCCTATGCATCCCCAATCGTGATTGTTCGCAAAAAGACCGGAGCCGTGAGAATGTGTATTGACTACCGATTGTTGAACAGCCAAACAATCCCCGATCAGTACACAACACCTTGTATTGATGATGTGTTGGATTCGATGACCGGAAGCAAGTGGTTCTCCGTTCTTGATCTGCGGAGCGGTTATTACCAAATTGCTATGGCTGAGGAAGATAAGGAAAAGACGGCATTCATCTGTCCGCTGGGGTTCTTCCAGTTCGAGAGGATGCCGCAGGGGATAACTGGAGCCCCAGCCACATTCCAGAGATTAATGGAGAAGGCTGTGGGTGACATGAATCTGCTGGAAGTCCTTGTCTACCTCGACGACCTGATAGTATTTGGCCGAACTTTAGAAGAGCATGAAGAGAGACTTCTTAAAGTTCTTGATCGTCTGGCAGAGGTTGGATTAAAAATCTCGTTCGACAAATGTCAGTTCTGCCTCCCAAAGGTAAAGTACCTTGGACATATTGTGTCGGCAGATGGAGTATCGCCTGACCCATCCAAGATAGAGGCAGTTACTACTTGGCCACAGCCTACGCACCTGAAGGCTCTTCAATCCTTCTTGGGATTTTGCGGATATTACCGCCGTTTCATCGCCAATTATGCCGCCATTGTCAGGCCATTGTCTGAGCTCACAAAAGGCTACGCTCCAACCCAGAGGGGCAAGAAACCTGAGAAAGACAACACAAAAACTTACCTCAAAGAGTCTGAGCCTTTTGGTGAGCGATGGGATCAGTCCTGCACCGAGGCGTTCCACAAGATTATCCACTGCCTTACCCATGCACCTGTGTTGGCCTTCGCGGACCCCAACAAGCCATACGTCTTGCATGTAGACGCCAGCTTGAAAGGGCTTGGCGCTGTCCTATATCAGGAGCACAGTGAGGGTCTGAGGCCAGTTGCCTTCGCCAGCAGGAAGCTGAAGACATCTGAGAGGAACTACCCCGTTCACCAGCTGGAGTTCCTGGCCCTTAAGTGGGCGGTTGTGGATAAATTCCATGATTATTTATACGGGGTCAGATTCACCGTACGTACGGACAACAACCCGCTCACGTATGTGCTGTCGACCGCCAAGCTCAGCGCTGTGGGGCACAGATGGCTCTCTGCCTTATCCACCTACGACTTCGATGTCAAGTACCGACCAGGCAGGCACAACATAGACGCAGACCTGCTCTCGAGGAACATGCCTGATGAGAGTTCTGAGGAATGGACGACCATACCACAGTCTGGTGTGAGATCCATCTGCAAATGAATCTGCATCCCTGGTACTGCGGGCAGTCCACCAAGGTATGTAGATCAGTTGGGAGCTTCTCCTGAATGCGTGCCCGATGTCTTTGCATTCCCGACTCACCTGGAGTTGAAATCATTGGGACAAATGTCGAAGCAGGAGCTGATAGAAGCTCAAGAGGATGATCCAGCCATCCGACTTGCCATCCAAGCTGTTAAAAATGGAAAATGGCCTGAAGAAAATGGATCCAGCCCTGAGAGCTTTCGTCTTAAAAAAGAGATGGGGAAGCTAATGATGAAGGACGGGCTACTCCATCGCTTAAGCAAGCGACCCTCCGGAGAAGAACTGACTCAACTTGTCTTGCCAAGCGGGTTCAGAGAACTGGTGTTGAAAGCCATGCACGATGATCTAGGACACCTTGGCATTGAAAGAACTACAGACTTGTTGAGAAGCCGATTCTTTTGGCCGAAGCTTGCATGCGATGTTGAGCAATACATAAAGAACTGTGGAGCGTGTGTCACGCGGAAGACCCCTTGTCATAGGGCAGCACCTTTGCATCATATTTCGAGCAGTGGACCAATGGACCTTGTGTGCATTGACTTTCTTTCAATGGAACCAGATTCTGCAGGAATTGGAAATGTTTTAGTTGTCACGGATCATTTCACCCGTTACGCCCAGGCTTTCCCTTCCCGAAATCAGAAGGCGCAGACGGTGGCGAAGATCCTGGTGGACAATTATTTCCTGCATTATGGTCTGCCAGCAAGAATCCACTCCGATCAGGGGAGAGACTTCGAAAGCCAGCTAATCAAAGAGCTTTTGAAGATGATGGGGATCCGGAAATCACGGACTACTCCTTACCACCCGCAAGGAGATCCGCAGCCCGAGAGATTCAACAGAACTCTTCTTTCCATGCTAGGAACCCTGGGGTGTGAGAAGAAAAAGCAGTGGAGCAAACATGTTGGTTACCTTGTTCACGCCTACAACACTACCAAATGTGACAGTACAGGGTACTCACCCTATTTCTTGATGTTTGGCCGCGAAGCAAGGCTTCCCGTAGACTTGTGCTTTGGAACCTCTCCTGATGGCGAAGCTGATGGTTGCCATTCACGCTATGTAGCCAAGCTGAAAGATGACTTGCAAAGAGCCTACAAGCTTGCTTCTGACACAGCCTACAAGACACATCAGAGGAACAAAAGATCCTATGACAAAAGAGTTGGATTCCAAACCCTGGAAATCGGTGACAGAGTGTTACTGAGGAACTTAGGACTGAAAGGAAAACATAAATTGGAGAGTCGTTGGAGACCTATCCCTTACGTGGTTCTAGGAAAGATGCCCAACCTTCCAGTGTACAACGTGAAACCGGAAGAAGGAGGAGGAGGAGTCAAAACTCTCCATCGTGATCATCTCCTTCCAATTGGACAGTTGGTAAGATTTCCGACATTGGAGGTTGAGGACAAGTCACATGTCAAGACAAGAGCAAGGACAAGAGCTGAGACACAAAAGAGATCAAAGAAAGTCTTACCTGAAGTACAGAAAGTTCTTCAAGAGATGCAAGAGAGCATGGATTCCTCTTCGGATGTTGAGTATTATGGACCTGAAAAACCCTACAGTACTTACCTGAAAGAAATCCTGGAAAAGGAAAGAGATACTGCTGGACAGTCAAATCTCATCCAAGATGACGGTGATTCTTCTCAACAGTCCGATGGAAATCCTGCTGAGGACAGCTTGTCAGAGGAAGAAAGTGTGGAGGAGGAACACAACAGCGTGAGAGAAGAGGATGGAGATCAAGATTCTGAGGAAGAAAGTGATCCAGAGTCTGATAACCCTTGCCACAATAAGCACCCAGAGACAGTCACTAAGACAAAAGTGATTAGCAAACCAGAAAACCGTCCAAAAAGAATAGTGAAACCAGTCATCAGGTTAACTTATGATGAGCCTGGTAGAGCTAAAGATCAGCCTCTCACTATTGTACATAGAGTTGTCATTAAGATTGGCAAGAGTTAATTTAAACGAGGTCATGCGCCCTTTCCGCTAGTTAACTGTTAAAATAAAAAAGTTCATTATGGTTGATGAGGACATCAAAGACATTTAGAAGGGGGAGGGTGTAACCCGGTTAAAAATATTAAGCAATATTATTTCATCCAAGCATATAAATAGTGTGATTAAAAAGGTTGAAAGTCATTAAAATTGTTTAAAAATACTTTGAGGTTTACTGTGAAGTTTCATTTTATTTTGAAGAAACTCTGGGTGAAATAGGAAGTACTATTTGGAAAGAGGGCGTAATCCTGGCCTGTCATTGGTCAAAAGTGTGATTGGCGGTTGCAGACAGGAAGTGAGAGAGAACGTGTGAGTGCGCAGTAGCTTGAAAAAAGAAAAAAAGGAAAAAGAGACCGAATCGGCGGAGGACGAGTCACCTGGCGAGTAGCGTGTAATTGTTGATTGTAGCCGTGTAGTTTCAGTGTCTAGGAGTTTGTCGGCTTGACATTCTGGGACTGATAACTGAGCGAGACTGTGAGCAACTAGAGACACTTCAAGTCGGAGTTTCTGTGTCGTTGTGAACGGGTTGGAGTTGGAGACGTCGGAGTTAGCATTCGCTAGCACAGTGAGTGTTTATGACTGCCGCCGCCGCGCTGTGGAGCTAGACCAGCTGCCGCTGTAAGCAGAGGATCGCCGTTTCTTCTCGGACTGGGAGGATTCATCTGGGACATTGCCAGTGTGCCGGGTCGTCGGTCGGATTGGACGCTCTGTGGACCACCTGTGGATTTCACCGCACTCAAGCTTCATGATTCAGGCCTGCGACGTGGTTTGTTTTGGGGTTTGCCGGCTGTGTGTGTGGTGTGTGCATATGGTGTGGGCCCACTGAATGTGAGTTAGTACAGAGAGAAAGTAAAGGTTTGAGTGTATAAAAGGTATTTTCAAGTAACTTAAGAGTTATTTTATTTTATTTTGAGGAGAAATTTAATTCAAACTAATTTTATTAACACTTTGAAAGCAAATTCCTTAAAACTTCAAAGGTTAATTTAATTTAAACTTAAAACACAAGTCCCTTCAAACTTAAAAGCTATCCTAAAATTTAAAGGGTGATTTCCTAAAACTTAAAAGGGTTTTCTTGAAACTTAAAGGAGAGAAAACAAAGACTTTAAACTAATTTTTCATAGGTTTGTGTTTGTGACATTTATGTGAGTAAATAATTGATTATTGCTTTTCTAAAACTGAGTCTGGTGTACTGTTTCTCTTTCATTCTTGAGCTAAGTGTGCTAAGAGTAAGTATTTACCTGAGGTTTTCCAATGCTACTTAATTCAGGTTATTAACACAACATTAAAGATACCTCACAGTTAAACATTAATACATTTATTTACGAACTCAGGGCCCCTCTCCGCTGTACTCGGGAGAAGTGGGCTACAAACAGGATATAACAACTGCAATAAACAACCCTGAGTGTGGCTAAATAGAGGTACCACAACCTAGTAGTCCTCCTCAATTCTTCTGCAGAATGTTGGCAACATCAGACGTCGGACTGGTGGTGTCTCTGACTTGCATCCTGCTGTGACAGGGAAGGGAGATAAACAAATCATCAATTATAACATAACAACCACCACCATCACAGCAACAATATTAATGAAATAAAATAACTTTATTACCAACTAAGCAGATCATAACTTACCCTATCACATGTTGCTGTTGAGGAAAAGCAAAGCATTGACACTGGCTGTTCCAAGGTTAGTACGCCGGTTCTCCAGTGTGCGTCCTGATATGCTGAACGCCGATTCACAGCTTACACTTGTCGCTGGCACACAGAGTATCTTCCTCGCCAGCCTGGCCATCATTGGAAACTTGTTAGCATTCTTTTCCCAGAAGGTTAGCACCAGTTCCTTGCCCTCTGTCCCTGGGGGGATCTTTTGTTACAAGTACTTTTCAACTTCATCACCATCAACAGTCACAGGATCTTCCAGATCCTCCCACTGGCTGAACTGTGCTTCCAGCTCTGGCTCATCTCCCTCAGTCATTGCGGCGGGGACCTCCATCAGGTCTTCTTGTTCCTCAGCCTCTGGTGGTGGAAAAGTGGACAGTTCCGCCCGTGCCAAGTCATATATGGCCTCCTTTTCTAGTCTGCTAAACATACGTAGCTGTTTAAATTTTGGCCACAGCATTACAGCAAGTTTTGCATGGTTGTTCAGTTCAATACGGTCATCCAGTAGCTGTAGGCATCTTCTTTTTAGGACTTCCAGTGCAGGGGGGTCAGATGCCGTCTGTCTGCAGTGGTTCATGAGAGTGGACTTCCATAGTACCACCAGATTCATGGTTGGGTACTTGGATCCACTCATCTCCTCTGTCGCCTTCTTGAATGGTTGAAGGAATGTCACCAGCATCTGGAGTGTGTCTTTAGTGGTGTTACGCATTCTCTGCCATTCTCCCCTGGTCTGCAGAATGTTTTGTATAGTATCGTACGAGAACAATACAGATTCCAGCATTTCCAGCTTGGTGTTCCAGCGGGTTTCACAGTCTTGCTTGAGAGAGCGGGACAGTAGAAGTTGCAGCCCAGAGTGTTTGAAAAAGGTTGTCAGGGACTTTCACTCATCCAAGCATAACCTCACATCCTCAAGAATATCCTCATCCTCATCTTCACCCTTTTTAAAAGTGTGCTTGAGCACAGTATTTAACACATGGGCAATGCAGCTGTTGTGGGTCCAGCTTGACAGAGCTGACTGGACATTCCGACCCTGGTCACTGACGAAAACCAGCTTGTCAATTTCCAACTGTGTCAGGCCGAAATCTTTTAGTTGTTTGATTATTTCAGTCTTTATGTTTGCTCCTGTTTTTGGTTGATTTGGGAAAGCACATGTACAGATCACACGGCTCTGGAATTTCCAATTAGCATCAATGAAGTGCAGCGTTATACATGTATAACTCACTTTTCTGTAGTCGTCCGTCCACATGTCAGTTGCAGCTCCACAGGCTTGTGCTTCGGATATGGCCTTCTGAATTTGTGGCAAAAGCTTGGCTTTTATGTCGGCACATTTCTCCTGTGTGTGTCGGGAGACAGTCACGCCTGAAGGCAGCAGCTCTTTAGCGTCGCATTTACCGTATGTAGCCCCCGTATCCACTAATACTTGCGCCAACTCGGTAAATGCTGGCGACTCAAAAGCTTGAAAAGCTCGCATATCTTTTGCACAGACCTTAATGCATTTTTCCAAAACTGCCTTTTTTGCTTTGGAAGAGATTCCGGACTTCAGATACGCGGCCAACGGCAACTGATCCGGCCTTTTTTTCTGGCATCCACGTTGGTGCTTGAGGAGTGCAGAGGTCCCTGTCTTGATTGTGTCGTATTTCAGGAAAGCGTTACATTCTACACATTTAACGACACCAACCTTATTCCCGTCAGAGTCTACTATCAACATGAACGAGGTCCACACTGAACTGTTTCCGTTCGCCTTCTCCTCATGGTATACTCCGTCTTGCAGTTTTCTTTTCAAATCTTTGAAAGTCTCCCGCTCCATGCTTTCTTTCTTTCTTTTTTTTTTGTCCGTATCGTGTGGTTGTTCTGACTTCCTTGCTAATATCACGTGACGTAAGTCACGCGGGCTGGTCGTAGCCAATCGTAGCCTCGCATTGGAGTCGGGAAGGGGGGAAAGGGGAGGGCGGCGGTGATTGACAGCTGTGACCGCCAATCGCCGGGTCCTCTCGGGTACTGTAGGACCCGGCCTTTCACAATAAGAGACCCGAGACCTGAGACAAACTCCACCGGTTCCGACCCGGCCCCGGCGTCACTTCTTGTGAGTGGACCCAAACCCGAGCCGGGTCGGGTCGGAACCTCGGGTTTTCGGGTTGTCGGTTTTTTCCGAAGACCTCTAGTCAGTAGACTTCCACTCTGCCTCTAGGCCACAGTGCACACACAGTTGCAGAGACTGTTGTCTGTTAATGATCTGCACTCTGTCTCACTCTGAAGTTAACGAGCCCAAAGCTGCACCTGTTGGAAACACTGTCAACATCAAGAAAGCTTGAGAGTCAAGCTTGAATGACTTAGAATGAAAATTTCTGTGAATTTCAGGCTGAGAGCAGCAGTTTCAACATGAAGCAAGTTATCAGAAGTCAACAGAGGACGACTGGGAAAATAATTCACTATAATTGTTGTTGAGGCAAGATTTGAACCAGCAACCTTCAGGTCTTCAGACCAGCAAGCTAACCACTAGGCTACAGACAGAGACAGTATGTGAGGGGCAAAGAAAACCTTTGATAAGAGGATCACTGGCTTCTGCTTAAAAAAAAAGTAAGGAAAGTGCAGAAATTAACCACAACAAGTAAGTAGAGGACACTTTTGTGAAAATAGTGCAAGCAGTGATGACCATACAAATGGTTGACCAAGGTAGGAATTGAACCCACAATCTCATGGTCAGAAGACTTTGACTTTGCCTCTAGGCCACAGTGTACACACTGTTGCAAAAACTGTTGTCTGTTGATGAGCTGCACTCTGTCTCACTCTGAAGTTAACGAGCTGCACCTGTTGGAAACACACTGTGTCAACACCAAGAAAGCTTGAGAGTCAAGCTTGAATGACTTAGAATGAAAATGTCTGTGAATTTCAGGCTGAGAGCAGCAGTTTCAACATGAAGCAAGTTATCAGAAGTCAACAGAGGACGACTGGGAAAATAATTCACTATAATTGTTATTGAGGCAAGATTTGAACCAGTAACCTTCAGGTCTCCAGCTCAGCAAGCTAACCACTAGGCTACAGGCAGAGACAGTATGTGAGGGGCAAAGAAAACCTTTAATAAGAGGATCACTGGCTCCTGCTTAAAAAAAAAGGTAAGGAAAGTGCAGAAATTAGCCACACCAAGAAAGAAGAGGACTTTTTTGTGACCTGTGACTATTTTTTGGTGAATTAAAATGATTTAAAAAGCACTTAACAGCAAGTTACAAACTGTGGCACTAGCAATTAATGCGTCTCTTAACGACCACCTGTGACCAATTGAGGGTGATGGAGGGGAGCAGAATTCATAACAAGAGTGCTCAACCTGGATTTGAACCAGTGACCTTGGGGTTGGCAAGCAGCCACCCTAACCACTACACTAGAGTAGAGTTGGGGAGAAGAGAGGTTGAGACTTTGATGAATGTGAGATTTTTCAATGATGCTTAAAATAAAAAGAAATTAGTATAAATTAGCCACACCAAGTAAGAAGAGGACTTTTTTGTGACCTGTGACTATTTTTTGGTGAATTAAAATGAATTAAAAAGCACTTAACAGCAAGTTACAAAGTTGAGCTCCTTCTCCTGCTGATGTGAAAAAAATGCATTGGGCTGAATGAGAGCAGAGAGCTCCCTGGCTGCATTTAAAAAATATTTTAAATTATTAAGTCTCTTTGCATTTTTGACCAGAATTTTAGCCAGAAGACAAGTGTGGCTACAAAACTGGAGAAAATAATTTGTCTAGAGTTTAATTTGTGGCCATGCTGACAGTTTAGCCAGAAAAACTCTAGAATGTATTTTTGCCTCTCTCCACTCTAGCACCACTCTAGCTCTGCTCGTTAGACGCAACACACACACACATTATAAAGCTGAAAAAAATCAGAAAAAGTTAAATATTTGAAAAAGTATAAATAGTTAAAAAGAGAAAAGTAATGCCGATAAAGTTTAAAAAAAGCTGCACGTTTTGATATATGAATTGTTGAAATAGCACAAAGTATGAAGGACTAGAAGAAGACCGTAGAAAGGCGGAAGAAAATGGCCAAACAGAAGAACAATAGTGTGACTGCTTCCAGCAGTCACACTAACTAGGAAAAAATCCACACAATAACAGTAGTGCCCGGTGCGATTGCCCGTGGCCCTAATTATATAACAATCATATGAAAACTATATATGTTGAAGATAAGGAAAGCACATGTCAACGTATATTTTCCATACACGTTTCATATAATTTTTGCAGTTTTTTTACTATGTCTGTTTAAAGACATATACTTTACATATATGAATAAATACCACTATATGTACGTTTTCTGTATGAAAAGTTTATATTTTTTGCAGGTGAATTATGTTGTCTTTATATGTTTTATATAAGTTTATTAAATGGCATATAATAAAAATCTGTATAAAAACATATAGGAATATATACCATTACATATAGATTTTTTGTATGTTATGGCATTGTAATGCCATAGTAAACTATGTTTTCTTTATGTTTTTTGTATAAGAATTTTTAAATGTCAGCCTATGAAATTTGCAATATGATTATAAAAATTACATACTTTTTTATGAATGATTTAATACAACTTCATATACATTTCTATCATAAGAAACACGTGACTCACATATGAAAGTGACAAAACTTATTTTTTCTCTTTACTACTGCAATACTACTTTCTACCATCCCAGCTACATAATAACTGCAGTCTATAAATGCAATATTTCAATATCTGTAATGCTGAAAAAATGGCTGTTAGGCAAACTTTTAATTTGATGGACTTTATTTGCAGTGAACTGATATTACATCAACATGGGCAAAACGAGGGAGGGATAAAAACCTGCCCACTTAAAACAATTTCCCTCTAACAGGTAAAAACCTGGCTATAAATGTGACACTTAACAGTAACAGTTACTACCAGGTGGATCATGTTTGTGGTGTGGTATACAGTGTTTTAAGGGGTTGTTGTGACAGAAACAATTTTACTTTTGGCACGGAGCTCTGTGATCTTGGCATTGATTGTGCTGCCAATGCTGGAGGGCTGGGTCCCAGGCCACCTCTCAAGCGTTGCACCTATGAACACAATAGGGGAAAATGGAAAAGAATGACAGTACAATTATTAATCTGAAAGTAATCCCCCCAAAAAACATCATTACATAATATAATGTCTAATGATGCTAGCTTTATTGCACTGTATTGGAGATGCATAGAGAAGTTAACTTAAAGGAAATGCATCACAATGTATAACCTTTGATGAAGAGATGCCTCTATCAAAGGCAAGATTATACTTCAGACTAAAATATACTTATTTTCCTAAATGTATTCATTTGTTTATTTGCTGTTGGACAAAAAAGAGGCACTTAAAACAGGAGAGAACAAGGTAGCCTACAATAGCATGTCATGAGTAGACCAATATTACACCTGTGTATAATACAGTATATAAGCAAGGGAAGATCAGACAGTATTCTATGAATTAGGTTCTTCCATTTGGCAAAGGCATTGTTTCATTACCACTTATACAATGTAGAAATCTTGGGTATATATTGTATGCTCTCCATGTGTCTCATAGAATTTAACACAACTGACACTAAAGTCTCACACTGTAGAATGCTGGTATGGTGTATGAAATCGGTAAAAAAAAAAAAAAAAGCAACCATAAAAGGTTGAAAACTTACTGTAGATGGCATCCAGTTTAGTTTTGTCCAGAGGTAGACGCATCTCCTCTGCCTCGTTTCCCCCCTCGAAGATTGCTCACCAGCAGTATCTCCATTGGGAAAACTGCTATGAGCAGATGCCTCACAAATACTGTAGCCGAATTTGCATTAACTGCATAGGCCCACGCCAGTTTCTCTACCATGACTCCAGTCCCAGGATGGATCTCCACCTGTTTAAACAAGGAGACATTGTGAGTATTTAAGGTTTAAATATAATGTGCTCACCCCTAGAGACTTAACACTTTAAAACAAAAATTAGATCTCCCATACATGTACATCTGAGAGGCAGTAGATTCATTTATTCTTTAAAAATTAATTACCTTGGACGACTGGCAGCCCCTTGTAACAGTCTCTGATGTGGAGCTGGATGCTGAAGATGTGGGGAGGGACAGCAGTGAATCTGCAGATGATGAACCGGGCCTGGACGGTGGAGAATCTTGGGGGGGCAGGGGTGGTGTGGTCAGCTCCAAACTGGATCTCTTCGGAGTTTCAGCCAAACCAATGACATTCTTCATGGTCTTTAGGAGTTCAGGCACATCTATACACAGAGGATGACAAACAAAAACGGTACATCATTCTTTAGGACAATATAAAGTATGGCTAAAGTGTTTTGGTTGTCTAACTGTTAAATAAGTGATAAGAAGTGATACCTTGGACAACCAACTCCCTCAAAGTAGCATTCTCTTCTTTCAGATCTTGGATCTCCCGCTTTAATTCAGCCACTGTCTTTGTCAGATTTTTACCACGATGAATGACTGAAGGTGGTGAATCGCTGTACATTGCAAGGAATTCCTCTGCAGGGTCTTTCCTTGTGAGAGCCTTTGACTTCTGGGTATACAGAGGGAGAAAGAGAAAGAGAGAGAGAGGGAGAGAGAGAAAAAGATCATTCTATTTACATGATACAACCGAAAAAATATGGTAACCTCAAAATAGTTTAAAGCAAATAGATAACACCTTGACTTGCAATAGCTGAGTCAGAATCTGAGTCTCATCTGGATCTGAGACATCTGAATCATCCTGATACTTTTGAGGGCGGACTGGTACCCTCTTGGTCAGCTCTGCAGGTTCATTTTCCTTCAGTAGTGCATTAAGTTTACGGGTTGCCTCATAGCGAGTAGCTAGAGAACAAAAGAAGAAAGAATACAAACAGATTTAATAACAAACTGTTTAAGACTCAAGAGCAGTTTTTGTATCACCATGTTATGTTATGACAATGTCAGTATCATAGTATGTGTTGTGTAGAGCTGTGGTTCAGTGGGCTTTGCAAAAAATACTAATAATTAATATTTTACTACATGTATTTCAAATCCATATGAAACTTTGGTTAATGTTTAATAAACTTTATGTACTAAACAGCTATACATTTTTTTTAAAAAAACCATCAGACAGGGTTTTGTGTTCCAGTTTGTGTCAGGTTAGGGGTACTTAAGTAGGAACCACTGCTATAGACATTAACATCATGAGATTGCTATGTCATAGTGATGTTCAGGCATTCACTTAGAGAGGAGGGAAGTTGTGTAGATAGGCATTTTGTAGAGCAGTAATTTACACATGATAAAATGGTGACAAAACTGTTGTAAATAATATGCGTAACATTTTAAATCAAGAGTTGGCTTATAGGGCTCATTACTGACTTTCCCACCAATAATACTGTAATTAATCATCATGTATCCTGTAAAACATTTGTTGGAAAGCATTTACCCACCTGGCAAGGAAAGTAAGTTAAGCACACACATTCAGACAGGTAAAAACTTTTGTGTAACTTTAGTCACCTATTTTCAAGTTATGTAGAAAGGACAATCTTCACTTTGAACCATAGCAACTTACCACTGACAAAAATAACAGTGGCCCGGTAGTGGGGCCACCCTCCACGCTGTTTCTTCCCATGGCGCCATTCGATGAAGGCTGAGTAGGTGGAAATGGGATCCCCATGTTGGTCCATCTTGGAATCATCATACCCGTGTATATTGTCAGTCTTTACTTCACTGAGCTTCCCAGAATCTTCCCCTTCACTCCACTGCTCCACTGCAAATTTCCTGTCCTTGTGTTCTTAAGTGAAAAAAAAAAAAGAAATCTATTATTTCTAAGCCGAATAATATGACCAATATACGTACATTTTTTCTTATTTCTATTTTTTTTTTACAGGCTATCTGTTCAAAAAAAAAAAAAAAACTGAGAACAACCACATTTCTCACTTTTTAAAATGTGTGTTACCCTTTAGCATCAAGCTAACTATCAATTTTAGCAATGCTACATAAACCGAAAAAACCGATGTACGCGAACTCTTTCAAATACGTTATTTTACTTACCACTAACGGGAGGTTCAGTTGTCTCCATTGCATCCGAATGGACGACGATATGCAGAAAACATCAACCGTCAGCCGAACCGAGGCCTGCCCCCACCGCCGCCGCCGCCGCCGCCGCCCTGTTCAAAATGAACCACCCCTCGCGTGACCGTGTTGCCAAGGTCTCGCGATCGCTGCCAGGCATGATGGGCATTGGGCATGATGGGCATGATGACCCGCCCTACGCTGCCTTTGATTGGCGTATCCTCATATTTCACCTACTCCTAGCAAATCAACGCTCTCAAGACTAAAAACAACCTTTTAACTTCCTGAGTGGTGGTTTGTAGCGGGCTTTGCTTTTTTGCGGGCATTGCCTTGGCTTTCCATAGCGTGGTAAACAGACTGTGAACAGAGACTGTGAACCACCGGCTCCTCCTGTAATGTTAACGTTACAAACATGCCGAAAAGAAAAGTCGTGACACCTGACACAACAGAAAAAGACTGGCTACGGAGAAACGTTCCTACACGGACTATGTCGAGATGGAAAAAAAGGTATGCGCGCTCCCTGCAGCTCACAAGTGATGTTAACGTTACAGTTATCGTTACTAGTTACTGTCGTTACTGTCCGTTGTTTCACTAGGAAAATCAACAGAGCTTTGAGTGACAGCGGGAAGGACACGACGCAACATGTTAAGTGCAATATTTATTTCTTGTCCTCTTTGTTTTAACAGCTAATGTAAAGTGAGCTGCCCACAGCACTATAATAATTGAATCCCAAGTCAAGGTTGTGTGTAACGTTACCAAATGTGAGCTAAGTGTTAATTTGATTACAAAAGCATGAATTAACTTTGTACAGTATGGATAATCAGTTATGTTTTGATGGGCACAAATTACAGTGGTAGGTTATAGTGTTAGGCTATATGTAACATAATCCATTATGTTTGCCACATAAATGTTGTATACTGTGCATTTATTGCTGGAAATCGCTTGATAATATTTCTGCTGTACAAATTATCCAAAGTTTTACTTGAGTAAATGTAAAATGTTTACTAGAAGAAGAAAATGAACTGTTTTTAACTTATAATCAAAACACTATGTTACTGTGAAGTTCAAAAACAATTAGTCAACAATATAAGGGAGAAAAACTGTACTGGGAGCTGCGTGAAAATCTGTCTCAAACAAGTTCTTGTTACCATTTTAAGGAAGGTGGTGAAGATAATACCCAGAGAGAAGAGCAGAGACCAGGACCTCTCACAGTACCACAACAGGTGAGGAAAAAAACACAGAATTATTATACAACCCCCCCTCTCTCACACAGTCAAACTACTGCCATCCTCTATGTCCCTCCATCATTCTTTTTAGAGAAGCACCAATGCACGTGTTTCGGCTCAGATCTGATTCTGACATTAGCAGTCTTTTTTATCTTGAATAATATTGTTATTAACATCAACTTTACTGTTGTTGTTGGTGTTATGTGTATGATTACATATTAATTTATGTAACCTTTTTCCTCCTGGATTTTAAAATCTGCATATTCTTATGTTGTTCTTTGCGCACCAAGTCTCCTCTACACTGCTACATCACAGTGTAGTAGAGAGAGATGTACAGTTCACAGATGTCTTCACATGATCTTGGCTTCTCTTCAGTCGCCCATAGTGCCTCGGTGTCATTGGTTCAATATCCATTCCATGAATTAGGTCACTGTTAAATCGGTTCAGTCCCATCTCTAATTCTTTTATTTATACAATAAATTATGGACTTGTGTTCCTCTCAGGAAAGTGAAGATGCCACCCAAAGAGATGAGCTTGGAGCAGAACCTTTCACAGTGCCACGGGTGAGACAAAACTACAATATTAGACCATTCTACCTCTGTTGCTTACTCTTACAGTCAAATTACAATTATTATGTCTGTTGTTTCATTGTGTCATTCTTAGGAAAGTGATGAAGATGATGGCCAGAGAGAAGAGGAGAGAGAAGAACCTCTCACTGTGCCACAGGTGACAAAACTTCATTAGACCACTCTACCTCTGTTGCTTACTCTTACAGTAAAATTACAATTATTATCTCTGTTGTTTCTTTGTGTCATTCTTAGGAAAGTGATGAAGATGATGGCCAGAGAGAAGAAGAGAGAGCAGAACCTCTCACTGTGCCACAGGTGACAAAACTACAGTGTCATATAATCTGCTCCACTGCTATCCCTCTCTTTCACTTTAATGAGTTGTTCATTACTGTCTTTCTCAGGAAAACAATGAAGATGGAAGCCAAAGACAAGAACAGACAGCAGAATCTTTCACAATGGTGCAGGTGAGACAAAACTTAAAGTGAAATTCCGGCGTAAGTGTAAACCATGGTCAAACACACCGTAACACCGAGTTAGACCCCCCCTCGAGAGATCAATTTGCCCGACCGCTACATTCACGAGATCCACCAACTTCAGCAAATACCGCAATATCGCCACACACGGCGCTGTCCGGATCCACTGTCTGACCGCAACCAAAACGCCACCATTTGCCCAAAATAATGCTCAGAACTGCACCAAATGTCATCAATAGTACACACAGGGTCCCAGCACGTAGTACGAGTTGTCAAACATCTGCTAGCTTTGCCTGTTTTCTTTAGCAAGGAGACCAGACACAACTCACCTACTTCTCCTCCGGGAGCCGCTCGTTGTGGAGGAAGCCCTGACGAGTCGATCACCGAGTGCACCGGAGTTCCGCAGCTCAATCAACAATTACCTCATGGAAATACAATCAGAGTTTGTTTTTTTTTATCTTGCATATCACTTTATAACTATTATTATCGAGTGCTGGCCACGATATAGGCGCAAATGAGCATTTTTAAATTTACGTTTTTTGCTGTGGGAAATCATCTGTAGAAACGCGAGATTTTACGTGACGTCAAACCCGGGATTGCTTTGACTGATGTAAACATTCATGTAGCAGTAGCAGACAACCGAAAACATGGATGACCTTACAGAGTCGGAGAACACTGATGAGTGGTTTCAATTCGATGGCCAACCCTATCAGTTTGAGCCAGAATTCACCGAAGAAGAGGTGATGGAAATGAGGAAGAAAAATGCAGCGGAGGGAGAACTGCCGGTGCAGCCTGAGGAGTCTCGGTGTTCTGGGATTTGGTGGTGTGGGTGTGGGCACTGCCAGCCTATGGCCACTGAAAATGAATGTTTATGCTGCCAGGAGTCAGATGTGTTTCGGCAGTGCCTGGATGCTGTGGTGGACACAGATACACGCTGCATAACGGTCATGGAAGAATTTCAACCGCTCGTCCACCCCGCCGTAGTGGAGACATTCTTCCATGTACCCAAGATAAATTGGAAAAAACGGCCAACTCCAGAGGGGCCAAACGGCCAGTTATCCACAGAGTAAGTAGACCACATTTTTTTAAATCATGATTGCATGGTTGAGATTGACTAACATTCACTATGAGCTATGTAAGTTACCTGTGTATAACCATTCACATACTTACTGAACCTTCTTGACTAACAACCCTTCTCTTCCCCCCACTTTCCCTCCCCCCACGTCCCCTCTCCCTGCAGTCAGTGCAGGCTGGTGGCCTACCGGATCGTCCTGGAGTGGGGTTTGAAGGGAGAGCGACTGGGCCGGAAACAAAGGAGGGTGCTGCCTAGTTGTGTGGTCACTGCAATCAGAGCCAAGTATCCATCCCTGACTGGAGATTATCACGGCTTTCAGGAGGCAGAGGAAATGACTCAAATATTGTGAACATATTGTCAGCTCTTTATTTACATTCCTGTAAACATGTGAATTATGTAAATACAATTTTTTTGTTGTACATGAATGCTGAGTCGCTGAGTGCTTTATTGTCAACACTATCCACAAATTTTACAGTGGTTTAAATCTTGATATCAAGTGTGAGACCAAGTCAGCTTTATCAGGCCTTGGAACTGGGGCAATGTTTTGTAGAAGTCTCTTTTGATGAGGTGCAGGGCGGGGCCAGGCGGCGATACTGTGCTCATCCCTCATCTCCAGAGCACTGTTCATGAGCTCTGAACGGAACTCCTGTGATGTCTTCTCATAGATGGGTCTAGCCACCCACTGACGGGTGGCCTTTGAATAAGCACATGAGTAGCGGCCTTGTCCTACAACAGACAATATACCATAATAATAATCATTAGTCAAATATCCCGTCAAAGTACAAAGGTGTGTTCTGTTACTGATATGCTGCTGGTATTACAATGATTTCACAATACTCCAGATTTAGTAATTCATCACGTTTTAGACATTTAGACGTTTTAGACACATTTATGTGTATGTTCTCAGATGTAATGTTGACACAGTTTGTATGCATAACTGTTTGTCTTTACCTTCTTTTGATGTGGCCTGTGGCCTGCCAACATTTGCGTTGTAGTCCATCACTGCCAGTTCTGTCCGGGCACGCATAACGTCATAGGAGAAGTGAAGTCTCTTCAATGTGTATTTCAACATCATTGAATGGAAAACTTCAAGAGATCCTGTGGAGGTGTATTTTTTTTAATTATTGAAGTGGTACATTAGAACATTCCTGTAGATTTTCTTGCATCTGTGGGATCTTATTTTAATTGTAGCATAAGAATACAAAATCAACAATCGCACACTCAACTCTGAGCATATCTCAATGTATTTGCAAGCTTTCGGACTGTAAGCTTGCAAATAACATGAGATATGCACAGAGCTGAGTGTGCGACTGCTGATTTTGTTTGTCGAGTGTCTAAGTTCAGCTCCAGCACCTCACAGAAGAATCCTGTCTATGGATGAGTGGTGTTTGTTTTCACAATAAGTCAGTAGAAAATGATTGTAAATGCATACCAGTGTGCTTGAAGAGAGCCATCTGACGCAAGTCACGCAGGAGGTTACTGTCCAGGATGACACTTCTCAGGGCAATGTAGGCAGAGGAGTCAGCATGCATCCATTTTTTCCTGAGTTGTTCATCCTCTGACATTGGTGCATGAAAACATTTGTATTCAACACCTGACTCCTCCCATCGATGAACACCACAAATGTGGTGGACTAGAGATGTCCACCGACGCACACATTCCTGATTAGAAGGAAAAAGAAACAAAACAATAGTATATGTTTCAGTAACAGAATTTCACACAGCACTTGCCGGGTCGTTTTTATTTTGGCTTTGGCAGAAATGACAAAATGACAGTGTAAGTTCATTATTACCTCTCTGTCTCCATGACTGGAGCTGCAGGCCCAATACAGGTGGTTACTGATTGATTTGATCCATGGCAGAAGTTCCTCATTGCCCCTCTTCTTTGCAATAGCAACAATTTTTTTTTTTAAACCTGCATAATAAATGAAAGATATGAAAAAATAGCTGATTGCCATTTGCAAAAATACAAAAGTGTGTTTAAAGTGTGAAACTTTGTGTTACTTGTGTAGCAGGGACACTTACCCTTGTTGACATGCCATGGGTCAAACTCATGACGTATTCTACCATAGTTCTCCCTCATAATTTTTCTGATAGATGGAGCTCTATCGGTGGTCATGACATCCACATCCACACCCATGTACAGAAGGTGATTCAGGCCTCTTTCAAATCCCATGACCTCCATTGCAACTGAGCTGGAAGCTTCTGTGACCTGTTGAATAACATTTTATTAGTTGAAAATGCACTAATGTTCCCAAGCAAAACAGCTGCCTGTGTTATGGCAATTAATTTCATAAGATGTGTGCTGATTTACCTGAACTAACTCAAAATGCATAATCTCCTTGGAGGCATCATCCTGAAAGGAGTATGTGGAATATTTGGCGCTGAAGCCTGAAACAGAGCAAGACACAAACTAAGTTTTGCTGTAATGTATATGTTTAAAACTCTGCCAATGTAAAAGTAATAACCATGCTTACCTGGGCTATCACATCTTGCATCACCGCCCAAGGAAACTTTTTGTCCTGAAGCACTGACTTGTTTGACCCGCTCAATGATTTTGTCCTGCTGACTCCTGTATGCATGTTCGATAACTGGAATGAGGTATTTAGACTGTATGGCATAGTACTGGGTTTTTCGAGGGATTTGGAGATTTATAAGTGTGGCCCAGTCTGCGATGTCAGTGTACGTGGCTCCAGTAAAGAGGATAGCAGCACAGGTGAGAATGTTATTTCTGCCCATCTTTCTCTGGTCTGGGCAGGACTCCCATTGCCCAGTGTGTCCTTGCAGGCATGTCCACTGGATCTTGATTTTGGAACCATGTCTACTTGTTTTCTTTTCTTCTATTGCTCTTCCACAATGGAAGCAGAGTTTGAAAAGCTCCAGGAGTTTGGTTTCATCCACCAACCACTTCCTCTCTGCCCATCCACTCACTGTCCCAAGGCTTGATGTGGAGCTGGAGCTTGATGTGGAGCTTCTACTCAGTGGCTTGAAGCTGTCATCAGCTGGATCCTCCAATTCCATTTCACTGAAGCTTGTGCTCATTTCATGCAAAGAGTCCTCTACATTTTCCTATAACGTGACAGGAATCAAATGTTTCATTTGGAGAGAAATGCAATGTTTTATTTCTGATTTCAACTATGTTACTTACTGATACAATTAGAGACAGGAATATCAAAGTAATGCACTCACCAGTTCATCATGTTCAGCTGTAGCATGGGGGGTGGTCTGGGATGCTGATGTAGCACCAATTTCCTTTGAATTAAAATCATAATATTGACTTATTATGAGTATTATTAGCCACAATGTGGAAATGTGTCTTCGGCTTCACAGAATCTGTCACTACACATAACATTGGTAAAGACTGATGAACATAGATAAGAATTTTCTTATAACACAAGTCAAGACACTTCAACAAGACTTTGATAAAAATGTTCCTATAAATAACAGTGTCAAGTAAAAACTCCTCAAACCATACTGGCAAATCACTTGTGATGCAATGCTTACCGTTGAGAGTTGCCACGTGGGAGGTCGTGCCAGATAACTCCCAGATAGTGACATTCTTGTACGTGGCCTGACCACAGGTTCTGGACTTTGGAGGGATAATGTCATGGTCGAGGACGGTCTCTCGTCTTTTCTCTTTTGTGGGGTAGAATGGGCGACTGCTTCAAACTCTGTCTCTTCCATTTGTAGCCCTGAACACTCATAACTGGTAGCCTAAAATGTGGAGTAAGTGTTCAACAAGAATATGATCCATCAAATATTTACAAGAAATTTGTGCACATTCACATTCTAATGTATTGGCCTGTTATTTTTACTTTTACATTCATCTCTTGATCAGTACAATCCCATTTAGACTAATCAATATTCCAAGAACCCCCTGCCCTCCCCCCTCCCTCTCCTACACCCCCCCCCCCCCCCCACACACACACACACACACCCCCACACACACACACACACACACACCCACACACACACACACACACACACACCCCCACACACACACACACACACACACACACACACAATTGAACAGAACACAATTGAAAATGTTACCTCCGCTGTAGCCAGCTGCTCCATTCGTGGGACGGCATTCTTCTTCAGATATGTTTTGGATGGGTTCTTTGGGTCGCTAGCTTTTGTAGACAACACAAAGTCGTCTTTGCTGAAATGTGCGCTGCAGACGCGGTAGTTCTTCTGCCTTAGCGTCTCGGTCGGCGTGTTGACGTCGATGTTCAAAACAACAAGCCACCTGTTCACTATAGCCCGGCCGTATCTAAACGGCAATCTGTGAAATGAGTCTGCGTTATACCTTCTTTGCTTCTTTCCGCAACCTGGATAATAACATGTATTGACCATTTTGTCCTCGTGTATTCGGTCGTGAGAGATTCTCTTCACCTTCGTGCTGTCTCCTCACTCTTCATGAGATACCGTAAACAAACGTGACTTCACGTAAAATCTCGCGTTTCTACAGATGATTTCCCACAGCAAAAAACGTAAATTTAAAAATGCTCATTTGCGCCTATATCGTGGCCAGCACTCGATAATAATAGTTATATAAAGTGATATGCAAGATAAAAAAAAAACAAACTCTGATTGTATTTCCATGAGGTAATTGTTGATTGAGCTGCGGAACTCCGGTGCACTCGGTGATCGACTCGTCAGGGCTTCCTCCACAACGAGCGGCTCCCGGAGGAGAAGTAGGTGAGTTGTGTCTGGTCTCCTTGCTAAAGAAAACAGGCAAAGCTAGCAGATGTTTGACAACTCATACTACGTGCTGGGACCCTGTGTGTACTATTGATGACATTTGGTGCAGTTCTGAGCATTATTTTGGGCAAATGGTGGCGTTTTGGTTGCGGTCAGACAGTGGATCCGGACAGCGCCGTGTGTGGCGATATTGCGGTATTTGCTGAAGTTGGTGGATCTGGTGAATGTAGCGGTCGGGCAAATTGATCTCTCGAGGGGGGGTCTAACTCGGTGTTACGGTGTGTTTGACCATGGTTTACACTTACGCCGGAATTTCACTTTAAGCATTCACATGTGAGGTTGATTACATTTTTTTTTTTTTTTTTTTTTTTTTTTACATTAGATTAATTTTCCATTGGACTAATTTCTTTCTCATGTGTTGTAGCTTCTGTCTATTTTCCATGCTAAGTGCAGTCTGCCAAAGCAAGGTTATGGGTAAAACAAATGACACCTGATCCGTTTCATTGCAGTGCTTCTTTTTCTATCATTTAGGACCCTCAAGAGGTAGATGATGACCACTCCTCCCATGGACTAACAGAAGGGCAAAGCATCATCTCAATTCTCTCCTTTGCATTGAGACACAACACAACAGGTGTATTAATGGAAGACCTGCTGAAACTGCTCAAATTGCATTCTGCTCGGACTAGTGCAGTTCCAACAAGCAAGTATTTTCTGGAGAAACCATTAGCTGATATTACACAACAATTCGAATGACACCATTACTGTGGAGTTTGTACTAAGTACATTGGTACTTCACAATCTCTGGAAGAAACACTCAAATGTGTGTCATGTTCCTCATTCACCACAGTGAAAGCCAGTTTACAGGAAGGACATTTCTTTATTAGCATACCATTAAAGGATCAGCTGAAAGATATTCTTGAGCACCAGGATATGCAGGATCTATGTTTTTGTGCTGATGCCCGTACAAAGCATGTAATAAAGGACATATGTGATGGCACCTTATATCAGACCTTGAAAAATAAGAGTAAGGAGGATTTTCTGTCCCTCACATTCAATTGTGATGGTGTACCAGTTTTTCAGTCCTCCAAATTTAGTATTTGGCCAATATTATGTTGTGTTAATGAGATACCACCTGAGAGTAGAGATAAACATATACTTTTATGTGCTTTGTGGTTTGGAGCTAAGAAGCCAGATATGTCTTGCTTCTTTAAACCATTTGTTGAGGAGTGTGCCAGTCTTTCTCAAGCTGGTTTTGAGTGGCAGCATCCTAGTGATCAGTCATTGAGACGCATAAAAGTGCACACGTTGTGCTGTGTGTGTGATGCAGTAGCAAGGCCATTACTACAGAATTTTAAGCAGTTTAATGGTGAGTATGGCTGTGGAGTCTGCCTTCACCCTGGGATGCAAACAAGGAAAGGAAAAGGAAACACAAGGGTTTACACATGTCCAGATGAAAAGCCAAGTGACAGAAATCATAAAACCACAGTAGAAATAGGACAAATAGCTGAAAGAGAAGGGAAGACCATATTGGGCATAAAGGGCTCATCTGCTCTTACAGATATACCATTGTTTGATCTAATCAATGGGATGGTCCCTGACTACATGCACTGTGTGCTGCTTGGTGTGTGCAGATACATGGCAAATTTATGGATGGATTCTAAAAGTAGTTCTGAGCCATGGTATATTGGTACACAAACAGTCATCATGGACAGATACCTCTTGTCTATTAAACCTCCAAGCATTGTTGCTCGTGTTCCAAGATCTCTAACAGAACGGAGATTCTGGAAAGCCCATGAGTGGCAGCACTGGCTTTTGTATTACAGCTTGCCAGTTCTGAAAGGCATACTTCCACAGAGGTATCACCCTCATTGGGCATTACTGATAGAGGGCATAAGCATTCTGTTGGGGTCTGAATTAAATGCTGAGCTGATAAACCACGCACATGACGCATTAGTGTACTTTGTTGGAGGTGTGCAGTCCATGTATGGGAAAGAGCACATGACATTTAATGTTCATTCACTACTGCATTTAAGCACAAGCGTTGTACACTGGGGTCCTCTGTGGGCTCACTCAGCCTTCATGTTTGAAGATTTCAATGGGTACCTCCTGAAACAAGTAAAAAGTAGTCAAGCTGTTCCACAGCAAATATGCAAACAAGTGGCATTAGCCCGTGCTTTCCCCCGTTTAGCAAAGCAATTCTTAACAAATGCACCAGGAGAAGTTAAAGATTTCTGCAATGAAATGAGACAGGGAAACAAGCATGCCAAGAAGTATAAAAGGTTTACTGAGGTGACTGCCCTTGGTCCACCAAATGTGAGATTAATATCTCTTGGTGACCAAGCTGCTCTCCACACAGTCAGAGAAGTTCCCACAAACTCTGTGGTGAGTTACTACAAGAGAATTGCTGTAAATGGTGTTGTTGTTCATGGTCATACATACAGCAAAACAAAACAGAGAAACAACTCTGTTGTGCTTTTGAAGGATGGAAGTATTTTTACAGTCTCACACTTTATTGACATGGGTGATCAATGCTTATATGCCATAGGGAAATATGGCAATTGTACAGTGCAGAAGTTGGCCAGAGGTTCTCTAATCAGAACTCAACTGAGCTACATGTCAACTGTCCACTTTCCCACAGGCTTCCACAAAGCCATAAATGCCACTCTGATAGTTAGACCATGTATGTACATACAGTGTCCACAGTCCACCTCAATTGTTTGTCGGTTACTGAATACGTATTACTGTAAATGAAAATGAAATGAGTGTCAACGAAATGTGAAGATGGAGTTAATGATTTTGGGTTCCTTAGCAGAAAATGAAATATTTGACCCAGCCCAACCCAGCTTTCAATCCAAAAACACACCGTGACTGCTCCACCAAACCTCTGCTCCACCTCTCATTCAACTACTAAATATGGTTCATACTGTATCTATGATGAGAAAAAAAAACTATGTTTAAACTAATATCCCTCTTATCTTTTTTTGGGTACTATGATAACTTAATTTCTTGGTTTCTACTGAGGTCTGTAGTTGTTTAGATGTCATAAACTGGAAAATATAGTGTTGTTTTTGTACAGTGAAAAATGCTTTGAGTTTTACGATACTGTTAATTTGATAATGTGGTCATGGCTGGAGTGTGTATGTGGTTACAGCCACTATGCATACAGTAAGATGTTGCAGTGCCACTATTATAGATATCAAAGGCATGTTTTAATTATAATTATGCCTTCAATGAAAAATAATTACTATTTAAGCACTTATAAAACTTGTTACAGTAGATGAAAGTGGCTCTATCAGTGGTTGTTATTGTTATTGTAAGTGTCTACATCACAAAATTGTGATCAAATGTACGAGCAGTACGTGTTGTATCTATATCTGTATATTTGTATCTATAATTCATGGTGTTCTTTGCGTGCACCTCTTTTGACTATAAATGTGTATTTAGGAAGTCAAAAAAAAAGGAGAAAAAAAAAAAAAATTTGTCCAAACAAGTACTCCTGTACTGTACTGTACTGTACTGATCTAATGTAATCTGCTGATCTTGTGCAAAATTAAAAAAGATATATTTCTACAAAAAGAATGGAATGAATATTATTGGATATAATTGCTCGTAAAATGTTACACAATATTAGCAACAACAAAAAAGTCCATTGTCATTATCAGTTGACTAAAAGCAGCTGCTTTTAGTCAATCATGCATTTCCCTGTAATCACATTGTCAAATCATGTTGTTTATGTAAATGTCTCACATTTGTGGCAACACAAGTAAAATTTGTAAGTATTTTATATAACATTTGCAACAGTTTAGTTTCATTGATGATTGCCCAACTTATATAGGTTTGATATTGCATTTTCCTACTAAGGATATTGTATGCAACATCACTGTCATATATTGTTCTGATAAATACCCAAATCATACAAGTTTCATTTTGTTCAAATTTACTAAGGATCACTGTTGTATACTTTACTTACAAGTTTCAGACAAAGCAGATACAAATTTTATAAGATTTATCTATATCTTTTCCATATGGGATAGACAGACTTAGGCTTAAGATCTTACCTCTCTAAAGCCCAGCATACACTGTGCGATTGTCGGCTCGTTTTGAGCCGATTTTCCAGTCGTGCGACTATTTTTTGGATCGGGCCGAATTTCGACCCAATCGTGGGTCGTGCTTCGTGCAGTATACGTGGGGTAACGACGAGAGATTAAAACCTCACGACGAACTCCCGATCACAAATCGTGTGCTCGCAAGAAAATCAAACTTGTTTGAAATCCTGGTCGCTCCTCGTGAAGGTATCGCACAGTAGAAGCAGTGCCACGACCCGATTTGCCTCATCCTCTCGCAGAGAGCATGCGCACTCCCTGATGTCACGTCAAAACACGGAGGAACATGGCGGCGCAGAGAGTGATCTGGACCCAGGCAATGGAGGCACAGCTGGTGGAACTGTGGCAGGCTCACCCAAGCCTTTTTGACGTGGCCTCCCAGACTTATCACGACCGGAACAACCGGGAAAAAAGTTGGACGGAGATTGCCGCACAGTTGCAGCTGCCTGGTAAGTTAATGTTAACATTAGCTAATGCTAGCTAATTAAGGAGCTATTGTTTTTAGCCCCTGCTGCTGTCATTTCGTGTGTGTGTGTGTGTGTGTGACTGTTGTGACTGCTGTGTGTCTCTGCTGTGTGTGTGACTGTTGTGTGTGTCTGCTGTGTGTGTGTGTGTGTGTGTCTGCTGTGTGTGTGTGTGTGTGTCTCTGCTGTGTGTGTCTGTTGTGTCTGCTGTGTGTGTGTGTGTGTGTGTGTGTGTGTGTGTCTCTGCTGTGTGTGTGTGTGTGTCTCTGCTGTGTGTGTCTGTTGTGACTGCTGTGTGTGTGTGTGTGTGTGTGTGTGTGTCTGTTGTGACTGCTGTGTGTGTGTGTGTGTCTCTGCTGTGTGTGTGTCTGCTGTGTGTGTGACTGTTGTGACTGCTGTGTGTGTGTGTGACTGTGACTGCTGTGTGTGTGACTGTTGTGACTGTTGTGACTGCTGTGTGTGTGTGTGACTGTTGTTTGTGTGTGACTGTTGTGACTGTTGTGACTGCTGTGTGTGTGTGTGTGACTGTGACTGCTGTGTGTGTGTGTGTGTGTGACTGTTGTGACTGCTGTGTGTGTGTGACTGTGACTGCTGTGTGTGTGACTGTTGTGACTGCTGTGTGTGTGTGTGACTGTGACTGTTGTGTGTGTGACTGTGACTGCTGTGTGTGTGTGTGACTGTTGTGACTGTTGTGTGTGTGTGACTGTGACTGCTGTGTGTGTGTGTGACTGTTGTGACTGTTGTGACTGCTGTGTGTGTGACTGTGACTGCTGTGTGTGTGACTGTTGTGACTGCTGTGTGTGTGACTGCTGTGGTTGAGCGAGTGTGGAATGAATGAAGAGGCAGATAGCTGGTCAATCAGATTGTGTCATCTTTGAATAGCAAGCAATAATTACCAGTAGCAAATGTCATTAAGTGTTAATTTGACATTTTCAGTTAATGAGGTGAAAACCCGCGTGGCCAGCTTGCGGACGCAGTACGGGAAGCTGCTAAAGCCCAAGCCCAGCGGCAGTGGCCATAAATCCCTCACTCCAAAGCAGGCGTGGCTCCTACAACATTTGGATTTTTTGAGGGCTCATGTTGTACATAGACGAACAGAGTCCACTCTTTCAGTAAGTTCATTACCAAGCTTAAATTCACACTACATAAGGTGTATTTGTATGGAAATGATGGGAATTATGTCAAAGTTCAAGTCAATGCCCAGCAAAAAAAAAGTTTTTTAGCCAAATGAATGCCACAAAATTAATGTGTAATTGTTACATTTGTTCTATAATAGAGCAGGCCAATGTTCAATGTAACTTACTGCCGACATAGTCTAGGTGGAGTGATAATACAGTGTGTGAAATTAGTATCTGACCTAAACAACACTGATTACATCTTCACATCTGGGTAATCACTTTCTCTCTTCTTTCTGTGGTGTTTTGTACAGCTTGGCACAGAGTCAGAGGACACGGGCACAAATGAGGAGGAGGAGGAGGATCAGGAAATTGAAGCAGATGTGCATACTCCTTCGAACACCACCAGTCCGGTTTCAGTGGTGCAGGAAGAGGAAAACTCCTCAACCAGTTCACAGGTCATGGAGTCCACAAGTCAGCCTGTCAAAAGACCCAGACTGACCAAAACTACACCAAAATCAGCAGAGCACAGCATAGAGATGGCCAAACTTTCCCTGCTTCAGCAGGTCCAGCAAACCCTATCAGGATCTAATGCAGATTCTGAGGAGCTGTTTGGCCAACAAGTAGCCTCAGAGTTGAGAAATGTTAAGGATAGAGCTCTACAGTTGAGGCTCAGGAGAAACATAATGAACATTATTTATGACACACAGGAGGTAGAGCATGCTGGCCGTACTCAAATTGCTAGGCCACCTTTGTATCCCATGCAGCCTTATCATGTCCAGTCACCCTCCCAAGACAACCAGGCCC